>NW_027040817.1:4320000-4881310 GCF_037179485.1 Ochlerotatus camptorhynchus
CTACCAGGGGGCGTAATTTGTGTTTTGTAACTAGTTGGTTTCAATCCTAAGATTTTTATTTGTATGATTTGTTGTTGTGCCGGCGCCGGTGGTGTAGTGGTAAGCGTTACTGCTTTCTAACACCCCAATGGGTCTGGGTTCAATCCCCAGCCGAGGTCGGTGGGATTTTTCTGAGGCATAAAAATCTCTGGTCACGTTTTCCTTCGGAAGGGAAGTAAAGCCGTTGGTCCCGGCCCATGTGTGTTGAATGGGTGCGATATCCTACGCAGGTGTGGAAGCTGCCTTCCTGCACATTCGGTTGCCGTCAATGGATGGCAATCGATGTCCGTCGGTGATTGGCACTACATTGCGGAACAGAGACCGACGTTAAATAAAGGAAAAGAAGAAAGAAGATTTGTTGTTGTTTCGGAAAATTCACGTTTTTTAGAATAAAGTCAGTAAGCACACACAACAGCGAGAGAGTTAGTACCACTGCCAAACCACTCAAACGATAGTGAAGGGAGGAAAATTGTAGCCTTAAGGTGATACTCTAAGGAAGCCTTAGCGTGAAACTTTAAAGGAACAAATGTCAGCTTCCACAAAACGTACAAATTTGAAATCGCTACTCCGTGTTTGCTGCAGGCGTCCGTGTGACCAAGACCATAGTGAAGTGCAGTGAAACGGACTACCTCCGTTAAGGACCTCATACCATATTATTAAACGGTCTCACACGGTGGCTCGGAAGTCAAGATGGCTTCCGAGTCTAATTGAAAAAGAACCTTTGTCGTGCTCAAAGGCTGACTACCTCAGGCCACTGGTTTTAATCGTAAAGGAGAGGCCCTTCGCGGCTTGAAAAACGTGACCATGTAACGTTCAGCCGTTTTCGCTAAGAAGGAAGCCTCCTGCCAGCCAAACGAGCTAGCAACACCTGCTCGGGATATCCGCCATTCTCCCAATTCAGCACTGTTTGTAGTCCGCGCCGCAAGTTTCCGACCATATGATAGTGCAGGAGCAGCCGTGTGGGCCAACGCCAGAGTCGCGATGCCGTAGGAGATCCCACTGCAGCAGTGAGTGAGTACTAAATTTCTTAAACCCTCGCTTACACGCCTCATATTTATGTGAAACCACCACCACACGCCACAGAAAAGGGCAATAAATGTTAGAAAATGTGAATATTCCTGTGTTCTCATACTTTGTATCGCGTCCCTTGATCATCCAGTAGTAAGCCGACTCTGAGACCCAGTTTGAGGAGTCTCTTGCTACTGCTGAGTTGTCGGGTAAACTTTTCGGCAAGGGCAGGATCTGAGTTACAGTTTAGCCCCGATACTTTTCAAATTGTCTCATTATTTATAACCGGTCCTTATATTTGAAATTAACGATTTTTATTCGAAAAATAGATTAATCGATTAACGAACCGAAAAATCAATTTTGTTTAATCGTTTATGTTATACCAAGTAAGCATTTATTTCTTCAGTGGATCATCACCCATGGTTTCAAACATGTTCTGAACTCTCATTGGTGAAAAAATGACAGCACAGCGAACAAAAAATATATAGCAAAATTTCAACTCCACCGAGGGGGCTGCATAAGTACAAAAACACCTTGCATATGGGGATTATTTATTGGATGAAAGGGATCTCCCGACTGTTTTATCTTAGCATTATTCTTTTCTCATACTGCGCTTCGATGAGGTTGACGATTTTATCCGGGACTTCTTTGCGTCTCAGGGTGTCCAGCAGAGTTTCATGATTGAGTCGGTCGAAAGCTTTGACTAAGAAATGAATACCAAATACAGTGTTGGAAAAGTTCGCGATATTTCTCGAAGTTCTCCAAGGGAAAAGTTCGCGAGTCATAGTGATTTTTTGCGAACTTTTCCATCACTGACCAAATATAAGGACTCTTGCAGTTTGTTGACCTGCTCCTGGATGATGTGGAGCGTGACAATATGGGCCACACAATATCTTCCGGTACGGAAGCCTACCTGCTGCCACCGGAGAGTTGTGTCGATATCAGATTCAGGATTACTGTGCACAATTACAACGAAGGCAACAATATTATCACAACATTATAATAACATCACGTGATATAGAGCGATTCGAGTTGGTTTATTTCCTTTAAATTCCGTTATAATTGCTTATATTTTGACAGATACGCGTATTTCGTCTACTACTTGCAGACTTCATCAGTGCCCAGTACTCAAGCACACCTTATATATATTATTGCCTTTAGATACCTGATTAATGGTCATTTCTGAATCGACAGTTCGGTCTTTACTCGCTCTGTCGAGTTGTTCGGAAGTTCCTAGTTTGTTCCAAACATTAGCAGTTTAATCGCGTAGTGTCGGTCGCTTCGTGTGATGGGAAGACAGGGCCTCCGGAGCAAGCTCCGTGAGAAAGCGGAAAAGAAGAACAGTGATGAGGGTAGCTTGAGTGTACCTATTGCGAATAGGTACGCTACTCTTCCCACCGATGTTGGGAATACCAACCCAGTCCCGGTGAAGCGGACGAAAAAGAGGAAGAAGAATCAAGGACAGTCCGATGGTACGAGTGGACGCGACGATGTTACCGCGACGAACGCCAGCGACATTGGTGATTTCGGCGACGCCGTCGAAACCGAGAATTCTGCCGGCCCGAGTGCGGCGAAAGTCAAGCTTCCTCCACTGGACGCTCATTGTCGATTTTGCATCGCTGGGCATCGCAGCTGAGTACAAGATCTGCAGGATCGGCACTAAGGTGATGCTCCGGACGAAAGCGGAATACGAAATCGCCGTCAAATTTCTGAAGGATTCCAATGCGGAATACTTCACGCACGACATCCCCGGTGAGAAGCCCTTCAAGGTAGTCATCAGGGGTCTACCGAATGTTGATCCCAAGGCGATCGAAGAAAAACTCAAGGACCGGTACAAGCTGGCCCCAACCGCTGTCTTTCGGATGACGAGGAGAGACGAAAACGTGAAGACGTACCCGGATTGTCTTTTCCTGGTGCACTTCCAGAAGGGATCGGTGACGCTGCATGCGCTGCAGGCTATTCACTCAATGTACTCCATCATCGTACAATGGGAGCCGTACCGTGGAGGCCATCGCGATGTGACCCAGTGCCAACGATGTCTGAACTTTGGACACAGCACTCGCAACTGCAACATCAAGCCACGCTGCAGCAACTGCGCTCACGAACACGCCACTGCTGACTGCCCTGCGGATGGAGCCGTGGCGTTAAAATTCACCAACTGTGGTGGTGCACATCAAGGTTCTGACAGACAGTGCTCCAAACGCGAGGACTTCAAACGCATCCGAAAACAGGCGGCAACTAATAACAAACCAGGACGCAAGAAGGACAAAGTCCCGGCATTTCGGACGGAGGATTTCCCGCCTCTTCGTGCTCCTCAGCAAAGGCAAGCAAATTCGCGGGTGCATCCCACTCAAGTAACTTCCGGTGATTCTGCTGGCCAAAGCTCTCCATCGCCCCCTGGATTCTGGAGACAACCAACTGCGCAAAACAACAACCCCGATCTGTTCTCAGCGGATGAACTGATGGAAATTTTCGTCAACATGTCCGGTGCTCTTCGTAAGTGCCGCAATAAGCCCGAACAGATCCAAGTGCTCGGTAAGTTCATCATCCAGTATGGCGTCTAAACCCTTAACTATCGTCACCTGGAATGCTTGCTCTGTAAGAGCAAAAGAGATTGAGCTTGCCGACTTCCTCCGCAAGCACAGCATCGACGTGGACCTTCTAACCGAGACCCATCTAAAGTCCGGCGACAGATTCTGGTTGCCTGACCACAACATTATCCGGCTTGATCGCACCAGCTCCAGGGGGGGCGGTGTTGCGGTCGTCGTCAAAAAAGGAATAAAATACCACACTCTGTCCCATATCTGCACCTCTATCATCGAGGCCCTTGGTGTGGAGGTGGAGTCGTCGACTGGATACGTCCACTTCATCGCCGTCTACTGCCCTCGACAGTGTGCCGCCAGCAGTGGACTAGCGGCTAAATTCAAGAAGGACCTGTCCACCATCACCCGTACCGGTTCCCGCTTCGTAGTCGGAGGAGATCTAAATGCTCGCCATGAGGCCTGGCGGAACTACCAGCAGAACCAGAACGGTTGTCTGCTGTTTGACCACTCGCAGCATGGGCTGTACTCCGTTTGGTTTTCGAATGAGCCAACATTCATCTCACGGGCGGGCAACCCATCGACGCTAGACCTGTTCCTGTCAAATACCAGCTTGTCCAAGCCGGTAGCCTTGAACGAACTCAGCTCCGACCACCAACCGGTGGTGGCTGAAATGGGCTACAACGTGGCCCCTGCTCCAAGTCTGCACAAGGACTACCACCGCGTAAACTGGGCCCAATTTGGACGCATTGTAGACAGACACATCATCGACAACCCGCCGCTTAACACCGTGGAGGACATCGACCAAGCGTTGGAGGGACTCCACCAAGCCATAATCGTAGCTGACGAGGCGTGCGTCCCACGAGTTCCTGTGAGGGGTAGGTTTATTGCCATTGATTCCCACACCCAACTTTTGATTCGCCTGAGAAATGTTCGTAGACGCCAGTTTCAGAGGACTGGAGATCTGGGCAAAAAACGTGAAATGGCCGATCTGAACAGGCAGATTGCTTCCAGAATGGACTCACTCCGAAATGAAAGTTTCGGGCGTGTTGTCCAGAATCTGGACGACCGCTCCAGACCATTCTGGAAGGAAAACCAGGTTGCGCAATGCGTTCTTAACCTAGATGCCTCCCCTTGTGTCGTGCCTCCGGCGGATATGATTACAGTACAACAAATTTGCTCAGCTCTGAAATGCACCAAGAACATGAAGGGTCCCGGGTTTGACGGTATATTCAATTTGATCTTGAAGTGACTCAGCATGAAAGTGCAGTCTCTTCTAACCACTATCTTCAACAGATGTTTGGAACTGCACTACTTTCCAAGCATCTGGAAAGTAGCTAAAATCATACCAATCCGCAAACCCGGTAAGGATCCAACATTGCCTTCAAGCCACAGACCCATCAGCCTCCTTTCAGCGCTGAGCAAATTGTTCGAGAAACTCATTCTCAATCGTTTGCTCAAGTTTGTCGAGGAAAACAACATTCTCCTTCCGGAACAGTTTGGGTTCAGAAAGGGGCACTCCACCAATCACCAGCTAGTACGGGTGATGAATAACATCCGAAGTAACAAAGATGTATCCAAGTCCACAGCCATGGCCTTGTTTGACGTTGAAAAGGCGTTTGACAATGTTTGGCATGACGGACTTGTGTATAAGCTTTGTAACTTCAACTTTCCTTCACATCTGGTTAAAATCACCCGTAACTACCTCCAGCAAAGGTCGTTTAAGGTATCGTTGAATGGTTGTCTTTCAGACACGTTGTCCATCCCAGCAGGAGTCCCGCAAGGCAGTCTGTTGGGCCCCTTGCTTTACAGCATCTACACTTCCGACATTCCTCCCCTCGGTGACGGTTGCGTGTTTTTCCTGTTCGCAGATGCTACCGCAATAGCCGTCAAAGGAAGGATGCCTCGCGAAATAACTAACAAACTTCAACGCATCCTTAACGCCTTTACTGATTATGCCACCACGTGGAAAATCAAAATCAATCCCTCCAAAACACAAACGATCATGTTCCTCCATCGGCAATCGCCCAAACTGAAACCGGCTCCATCTTGTACTGTAATCATGGATGGCACAAAGGTTGAGTGGTCCGCCGAAGTAACCTATCTCGGGATGTTGTTCGATGAAAAGCTCCTCTTCCGTTCGCATGTAGAGAAAACTGTAATCAAGTGTTCTGCCTTGGTTAGATGTCTGTATCCGCTGATTTGCCGCAGATCCCGCCTCTTGAGGGTAAACAAACTCGCTGTCTACAAACAAATCATAGCACCTGCGATCCTCTACGCAGCTCCGGTGTGGGAATCATGTGCACAGACTCACAGGAACAAAATTCAGGTCGCTCAGAATAGAGTGCTGAGGATGGTTCTTGATCGTCCTTTCGGCACTAGAATAACAAATTTACATGAAGAGGCAGGCATTGCCAAAATAGATTCCAAAATTAACGAAATTAAGACTCAATTTGCAGAAAAATGTAATTTATCAGAACATTCTTTGATAAACAATTTGTATATAGTAGGTTAGGTGTATATAGTAGTTGTAGAGTAGTTGTAGTTGTAAATAGTAGTTATAAGTAGTTTTCTTTTTCAATTTAAAACAAATCAATCCCACTAAGGTGGTCTTTCTCTAAAACAGGCCTGATAGGACTAGGAACTGTAATTAATAATTAAAATGTCAAATGTACTAAACTTGAAAAGACGCATCTGTGTCACTTGAAAATTCATGCATGTAAACCACAGAAAAACAAGAAATAAAGATCATTTAAAGTCACCTGATTACTGAAAGGTTCTAGTTAAAAAGAGCGAGAAGATGACAGCTTTTGAAGTATAACCATAGAGGTAACTCTAAGATCAGAAGGTCCCGAAAAAACGTGCTCAACTTTCAACGTTAATCGATTTGCCTAGGAACAATATGCTTGTCAAGTAGTGAGTCAATTTAAAATCGTTAGTTTTCACCGGTTGGTATAACTGTGAGGAGAAGAGGAAAAAGGTATACTCGAATCGAACAAGACGCGTATTACATAGTTGGAGCTAACAAATCCTAATTAAACCGAATACCGGTACTGGACGGAACCTAGGACGGAATTGAAAAGACAATAATTCGCGTCTTCCCGTCAGTCCAAAACAAGGGTAGAGTTTTTACCAGAGCCCTCACAGTGTCACAGTTCGTTATTATCCTCTCCGGAGTGCCGACAGCTGCAACCTTCGCATAGAATAGAGATCTCCAAGCGCAATCTTACGAACACTAAAAAAACTGATTTCCTTTCACCCCAAACCTAAATTCAATGAACATACCCTCAAAATAAGCATCATCATAGTCGTTCTTAATGTTGTATAAAAGAGGGAATGTAAATTTGATATGTTGCTTCTTTCATTATTATACATTTTGATTGTTATACCCCGTTCACATTACAGCCAATATCACGTAATATAGGCTGTCTCTCAATAAGCACTCGTACATAGGATTTCCAGTGAATACCTATTAGATGTATGATTGTTCATTGCAAAAAATGAATTATGGGATAATGGAATCATTCTATAAAATAAGTGTTTGTTATTATTATATTTCAAGCTGAACATTGTATTAGGTCCTAAGTAACATTGATCGATTCTCTTCGTCGACTTTCTCTTTCGTTAATAACTTTAGCATATAACCGTTTCTGTTGTGTTTGTCGTATTAGATGCTATAACAGTTAAAAAAGAGTGGAGTAAATTTCTGTTCAATATGATGCACATAAAAGGAGCGTCACATATCATCTAAGTTTACAATATAAATCGTGTAAAGTTCTGATACATTTCAGGAAATGTTATATACAAAAGCCCATATTTGTAAACACGTGATGGAATCCATATTTGACATAAAGAATGAGACGTAAACATTCTCCATTTCATTTCAAAATTGACGCTCGTATATATCAGTCTCAGAGCACCTAAATTAAACACCTCACCATCCCTCTCCAAAGCATCCAGTCTAGATTCGTGCGAATTTATCTTAATTATATGTCATCGGATATTAGCCTTCCTTGCTATAACCCCTCTCGTGTATGCTTTACTAACTACAGTTCCCCCTTTGACTATGATCTCTCCATGAAACAGGCTATTCAAGGAGTTCCAGATCAACTTCGACCTATCTCAATTCCCCACATTTTTGCTGAAAAGTACCAACAAGTCAATTGCAATAGAAGATTTTTCACTGATGGATCACGTATTGATGGATCCACTGGCTTCGGCGTCTTCAATGAATACTCAACCGCCTTTCGGAAACTTCATGAACCTTGTTCCGTTTATGTTGCTGAGCTAGCAGCAATCAACTTTGCATTGGGGATGATTTCCGATATGCCCATAGACCATTAATTCATCTTCTCGGATAGTCTCAGTTCGATTGAGGCTATTCGGTCGATGAAACAAGGTAGGCACTCATCTTATTTCCTTTCAAAGGTAAGGGAACAGATGAGTTTGCTGGTATGGGTCCCCTCACATAGCTCAATCCCAGGCAATGAGAAGGCAGACTCTCTCGCAAAGGTGGGCGCACAACAAGGCGAGCTTTATGATAGAAGAATTTCACATGATGAATTTTTCCCATTCAGAGTTCTCTTTAAAGTTGGCAAAACGATTGGACAAGTAATTCTCTTGGGCGGTGGTTACATTCCATTACTCCAAATGTTTCTTCGAGAGCGTGGTTCAAAGGTCTGGATGTAAGTCGGGGATTCATTCGAGTGATGTCAAGACTTATGTCCAACCACTACTCGCTAGACGCACATCTCTATAGAATAAACCTCGTTGACAGCAATATATGTATGTAGGTGCAGAACCGGTTATGATGACATCGATCACGCAGTTTGGTATTGCCTGGGTAATAACGCCTCCAGAGCACGACTATTGGATACCCTAGTGGCCCGAGGTAGACAACCCTTCCGTGAAGTAAGAGATGTATTGGGAACACGTGATCTTCCCTACATGCAAGCGATCTACGAATTCCTTTGTTTGTCTGATGTTAGAGTTTGATGTGACTATCCCCTCCTTTCCAAACAATTTCCCGCCATTGTGTCCCAGTCTTATTATCCTCCTGTTCCTGTGCTACTTGCCCTTGCCCAGTCAGGATTTGGTCAACCGTCCGAGAGTAGTATCTGAAGGAGGCTTCAGAAACCAGTTTCCTACCTAGATCCTTCCAATTGAAATTGTTACCCATTAACCTCAAGCCCGCCACGAGTAATTGGTACCCAATACTAACCTAGAAATACTGCTATTTAAAATGTAAATCAAACATTACTGATTTTGGCTCCGCAAAGTGTCACACACGACTGAGCCTAGTAAATAAACGAACTAGTTAAAAAAAAATCCCTCTCCAAAGGGGGAGTTTGATAAAGAGAGATGATAAAACCGATTTGTACCTTCCTAAAAGTTGTCCTAGCTCGCTGTCTACTCCTCTATATGCAATTTTCACACTGCCGTACTCTAAACGGAACTATCAATTCTATACTTTCATCTCCTCACTCAAAACGGCGCCGGTGGTGTAGTGGTAATCGTGATTACCTGTCACCCCGTCTTCCTTCGGATGGGAAGTAAAGCCGTTGGTCCCCGGTTCATGAGTTGATGGGTCGATAGGTAGGGTCCAGGTGTGGAAGCTGCCTTCCTGGCACGTCGGTAGCATTGGTGCTCAGCACGGAAAACAAGATCGACGGAAAAAACAAACCAAAGAAAAAAAAAAAATCTCCTCACTCTATCGTATAAAAATTACCACTTCAGTCTGTTATTTGAAATTAGCATTTTCAACTATACAAAGATCGAATATTTTGTACCGGTCAAATCGATGGATCGATTCTAGTGCCGTCAATAAAACCGATTCCCAAGATGAATCTTTTACTTAATATCATCCAATCCTACATGATAGCAGCTACAGAGAGGTACTGTCGTTTGCGGATGGAGTTTTTTGCGAACAGAACTAAAAATGAACTCAATTATCAACTCAAATATCCTAACCGTCCAACAGAACCCCAATTATGGCATTCTAGAAACCTTTGAACTATTCAAGTCTAGAACAAGTACCGTAGCCTTCACAAAATACATATCTTTCAGCGACAAATACAATCAGACGGGGCAGGTTTATTGCTTGTCAAATGTTACTGATGGGCAGTTGAAGTGCATGTTCCCCGATTATAATTATGTAACACGTGGAACGGACTCTCGACAAGGCGGCGACATCCCACTTGATACGGGGTGTTCGATTAACCTACTTACGGGCTGCGGTTTCTGTTTACAATGTCTGCACATGTGATTGGGTCTACCTGTAGATTAATGCCATCGCGCTTATCGGGAATATAAACATCCAAACAGTAGCTCTGGACTGAACTCAAGTGGCAAGGTGGAGCGTCTTAAGGAACGTAGGATTCAAATGTAGCGGTCAAATCAAACTTCTAGAAGAATATAACTAAATAGTTTATTGGTTTTCGAAGTCTTAGAAACTCATAAAGTGAATTATAGCTTAGATTCCAGTTTCAAATTATGTCAAGTACTACATTCCTGCTCCAAATCTCATTGATATGTTCGCTGCAGAATACACACACGACTTGTTCCCAATCTGCCCATCCAAACTATATAGCCATCCCTTATGCTAGCGCTTTAAAGCATGGAAAAGCGCATTAAGATCTCGCTGCATTAGGCAGCAAAAAAAAATACTAACGAAATGAAATTGAGATTAACTACCAGATTCTTGACTGCCTCTAACCCAGTGCTCCAATTCTTACATCGAGCAAAGGAAGAAGTGAAAACAAAAATGCGATCACATGGTTGCCCTATGATGCTCGCTGGGTTTCTTTTTGGCCCTTACCCTCCCGCTGAATGTCCCTCCCACTGGCACCGGTTGTACACTAAGCATCGCACGCAGCACTATTATCGCTCCGCCAGAGGCCCCTACTACTACTAGGACTGTCTTCGCCGAGTGCGAGAAAGAGTGAGAATTCCGTGCGTGAAGGCGTTATGTGAGCACCGAAAAGAAAAACAAACACGCATCCGACAAAAAATTAGGTCAAAACTATTTAAAAACTGAAGAAGACTACGCCCGACGACTATGTTTGCCCGCTGCCAAAAACAACACAACACTGCTCCGCGAAGGGTTTCTTACCACTATCAGCCGCACGTCGCCCGTTGGTCGGGGAGGAGGAAGCAGCAAGGCCCTTCAAATCACATATCGCTCTGCTGGTGTAGATCGACGAGGCCGCGGTGGCGCAGTGGGCGGCGAAAAGGGCAGCAGGAGAACATTCAAGATGATAAAGCTAAAAGTCTTATAAATTTTATTATGTTTATCGCGTTTTTTTGGGGCCAGCACAGCCGAAGAAACGAAAGTGAATTTTGGGCCCTTCACGACCGACGACGACGACAACGACTGCGTAAACATATCGCTGCTGGGATGCGCATGTGGTGCCTCGTTTGGATCGGTTGCTCGCGATGAGGAGATAGATATATGATGTGTGTGCTTGTTTTGATGTTGCTTCCCGAATGCACACACTCTACAACGCTGCCGAGTTGAGGCATCATGATGCGTGATCATAAGTCAGATGTTATGTTATGAGTGCGATTAGCTAGATTTTTTTTTTTTTCAAAATTGCGTGCTGGTGCGCCACTGGCTAATGGAGCTAATGAAGGGTTCGTATTGATGGAGGATCGACATTTATTTTACCCCGCTGTAGCTTGAGTGGGAAGGCGATTATGAATCACAAAGGAATGGCTTAATGTTGATTTAAGATTTTCACTAGATACATATATCAGCGATATACAAAAATCCAATGAAAATCTAAAGTTTTGGAATTCGTGACCTAACGTGTTTTCAAATAGTTTTCTATTTCAATAATATCTCTGGAGCACGTCATTTTTTAGGCTAAGTTCATGCATACATGGCACACAATGACACAGAACCGTGAAAATATATCTCGAAGATGATCAAGGGGATAAAACAATATTAAAAATAAAAAGGATAATTGCCAATAAATAAACCAACATGGTCAGGAGCAATAAACCAGTGGAAAAAAGCAATTAAATATTAAAAAAAATGCATTGCAACTTTTAGATTTTTAATTATAAATTCTTCATGGAACATTCAATATTTTGTATTGCTCAAACATATGTTTTCTATTACAACTAATGAATTTTCTTTTACAATTTTCAATTGCTTGTTGCGGTTTTACCGGCGAAAAAAATATGTTCCACACACTTATTAATATCTAATTTTACACGTGACGGAATCCATCGTTGACATAAAGGATGAAACGTAAACAAACATGTCATGTAAAATTAAGTGCTCCGAGACCGAAAAATTCGTTACTCGGCCAAAAACACCTTTGATTGAGCAGAATGTTGTGTCTTTTATGACTCAATTTTATGTTAAAATTGACGCTCGTATATGTCACTTTCAGAGCACCTAAATTTACATGATTTTTTCTAAGTGTGTATTATTAATTTTCAATTGCTGCTTTGCACAAGTCTATTGCTCATTTTCAATAGTTTATTGCTACAAATTTAATCCTATAATACCAGTTTATGGATAGTTTCGGATTGAACTATGCGAGTTTTCTTTTCTTTTAGTGACCATTTATTAAGCTGCCATATAACAACCATCACCGAGGACGCATGCAAATATATTTTACTTAATCGTAAATGTTTTCATGTCTTTTTATAGTATATTTATAATAGTTATAGTATCAATAAAGTTCAATATTCGAGTAGAATATACGGACTAGAAACTGGTATAAGAGATATTCTTGCTAACGACCCTTCCACAGGAACAGCTTTGCTCTTTTTCCTTAAAGACACAAAACTGTATGAACGAATTTAGCTGACATCAACCACGGGAACTTCTAAACAACAACAAAGTGCGCCGCTACAGGACTACGATTAAGGTTCCTTGATTAACAACTTTACTGACTTGATGAACAGCGCAACTAAACCGGACATTTCAATTTATGGAACTTTATAAAATTATTGTTATGAAAACTTATGCTTATGCTTTGCCAAGGGGGTCTCCTTCGATGCCTCTTCTGTTAAATAAAGAGACGAACCAGCCTAAGGCTGAAAGTCTCTATAATAAAGACAAAAAAATGTCTTTGTTATTACAGTTACTGCAAGAATATGAATCCAAAAGATGGCTCAAATATCATAATGATGAATGTAAAAATATCAGTACTGCTAGTTTCACGGACTTTATATTCGCCCGTCTGTGTTTACTATACCGTCTTTAGGTTTTAAATGCTGAACTAATGCGTAGCTACTCAGGTGCATGCTCTGGTCATTTTTATTAATTCAGAGTAGCGTACCGAAATTATTTTTTTAAAAACCTTCTTTACTGCATGCCCGTCGCTACGCTCTTCTGACTAAAAAACACGGGCAGCCACCGCCAACCAAAAGGGGGTGCTTCATAGCTCTGAGGGAGCCAATAATTTTGAAGTGTTAGTGTTTAATTACTTACATTTTCTTCGAGCTTTCCAGGTTTTCCTGATTTTAATTTCGAACAATTTTGAGGTTTAACGAAAACTTTTAAAAACTGTTGTATGGTAGATACATATCTTATTGAAAAATGTAGTTTAAAAAGTAAATAATTGAACACAGAGACGAAGATGTCAGTAAAATAATAGATCCACTGAATTATGTTTTGACTTCAACGTCCAAATACAAGATATTTTAGATTCAGCTTTGAAAGTTTCAATGCACCAAATATTTAAAAAAAAATCAACGCATCAGATATTTGATTCATTTTAAGTTCGCGATTTTGATAGAATATAAGAAATAATCGATTCGAACATTATTATACTTTTGAATCATAAGAACTTTACATTTTCTAGCAATTTTAAAATGTGTCAATGTCCAGAGAAATCAACGCATAATAACACTTTCCACATCTAAGCTCACAAGCTAGGCAAGCGAGCTCGCACATTAGGAGGTATGTTGCATTGATTGGAAAATATTCACTGAAATTTTGGATACATAATAAATCAATTTGATTGAATTTTTTATATTTGCTTCATTTTAAAATTACTATTTTCGCGTTTCAGTGTGTTTTTCCATGAACTCTCCTATTTTAATATTAAAAGAGAGAATATGTATGAAACCTACTAAAAAATATAAATAAAATTCACTGAAACATTTACGAAACATCTCTAAGAAAATAAATACTAATAGCTAAATTTTTAAACAAAAACGAAAAATTGAGGATTTAGGAGCATTTGTCTACAAAACTTACTAATTTACTATTGAATGGCTTATTTGAGGATTATTTTTTATTATCTGGCAAGTAGTAGAAAATCCTTTTTCTGAGTAACGTAATTTTTTTTAATTTTTTTTTTCATGCTTGGAAACTTCATATCTGAAAATTTTAGAGAGGTATCTTTTACCGTTTTATAGTTGTGCCACATGCCACCATAGAAAAGTATTGAGTATTATCGTTTCTGGTTTCTCTTGAAACGGCGTGTTTTTCGGTCGTAAGTCAAAAACGGTAAGAAACACAACTCTTAAACCAAGCGGCGCCGGTGATGTAGTGGTAAGCGTGATTACATCTCACCCCACTAGACCTGGGTTCAATCCCAGTCGGCGCCGCCGGGATGTTGTGAGGCATAACATCTCTGATCACGGGGAAGTAAAGCCGTTGGTCGCCGGTTCATTAGTTGATGGGTCGATAGGTAGGGTCCAGGTGTGGGAGCTGCCTCTCTGACGTCGGTAACATTGGTGCTCAGCACGGAAAACAAGATCGACGGAAATCAAATCAAGGAAAAAAAACTTTTAAATTTTCATCAGAGCAAGATTATAAAAAATCAAGTAAAATTGAAAATAATTGACAAATTTTTCATCACTCTCAAAATGGATTTCCCTGATTTTCTTGCAATTTTCGTACATCGTAAAACGTTCGTGGAAACCTTTTTCAGATTGAATTTTACATGGATTGCTGAGACAATTTTAATTTTCTACGATGCTTGGTTTCAGAGTTATAGATGTTTAAAGTAGGGTTAACCACCCCATATCCGGCCTATTAAGCACAACCCGCACTTAGTCTTTCTTAATCTATCGCAGTTTAGCACCAAACGGAATGTTATTATCACTGATGGCGTAAGATTTGATAAAAAGAAACCAATCGTTGAGATATTGTCAAAAGTCTAACATTGCTTCTTGACGCCAAACTCGGTCTACGGATTCTAAACTTGGGCTAACGCATTGAAACGCCATTGAAAAGCCAATGAATTCACTTCGGCCTAAAATTGCTTCGGTCGGAGCGCTTCTTTTGTTTTTGGGAATAATGGGTGCAAACCTTCATATCACACGTTCTCATCGACTTCGTTCGGTAACTTATTAACTAAAGTATCGTACCAAACGCATAATTGACTTGTAAACTCTGAAATCATGGATTTATTTGAAGTTTTCTGCTCGATAGGAACAAAATGGGCGATTAGGCCGAACTAGTTCTTTACCCTATGTGAAGTTTTCTTTTTAAGTTTTTTAGTTTTTTAAATCGGGACCTAACACCACTGCGACCAGTAATTTGATCAATTGTAATAAGTCCCGTGTCCCTACCCAACTAACATTTTTAGGTTTATAAGCCAACTTTTCCAGCGTTGTGCTGTAAAGTAGCAGAAAAAAGCTGCAGATACAGCTACAAGCAGAAGCTAGCAAACAAGTTTTGGAGAGCGTTTACTCAACTTTTTCACAACCATTATTCAATTTGTCAGTCGCACTGAATAACAACAGCCAATAAACGCTAATATCACTTTTATACACATAATCAACTTTCAACTTGTAGCTGCAAAACAAAGCAAATAAATTGAATACACAACCAACTAGGACAGAGAACTACTTCGGCCTAATCGCCCATTTTGGGCCTATCGAGCAGAAAACTTCAAATAAATCCATGATTTCAGAGTTAAGCAGTCAATCATGCGTTTGGTACGATACTGTAGTTAATAAGCTACGGAACGAAATCAATGAGAACGCGTGATATGAAGGTTTACACCCGATAGGCCGAAATGAATTCATTGGCGTTTCAATGCGTTAGGCCGAGTTTAGAATCCGTAGGCCGAGTTAGGCGTCAAGAAGCAGTGTTAGACTTTTGACAATATCTCAACGATTGGTTTCTTTTTATTAAATCTTACGGTACATACGGAAAGGTAAATAAATTTGGAAGCCATCAGTAATAATAACGTTCTGTTTGGTGCTAAACTGCGCTAGATTAAGAAAGACTAAGTACGGGTTGTGCTTATTAGGCCTAATCTTGCTGCATAACATAAACATCAAAAATGTTTTTTCAACAACTAAACAACCTGTATTCAGCCAATAAACTATGTTAGCGCTACTTTGGAAGCAATTTTACTGTCAACTAGGTTTATTTTTAGACCTGTGCAGTTTTAGAGCTTTTACTCCGCTTCTTTACAAAGCCTGAACTAACTAGTCGAGAAAAGTGATTCATGTGCACTATTATAAAGCCTCTACTTAGCGATCTTGTTGTAGAAGGGCATGTCGCTAGTAGCACGCTAGTCATAAATCGGTTGTGGCAACTTCTATACAACTTAAATCAGTCATAAACAAGTTGCTGCAACTTATTGTGACGGAAATGTGCTACTCGGGGTAGGTATGTTTACATCATACATCATAAATTCCTCCATAAAAAAATAGTGTTAACAATATTTAACCCGGCTTCAAGAGAAAGCTGTGTAGTGATTATTAAATAACCGGGTGAAGGTTGCATAAGTGCCTTTCAAGTCAACAAACAACAGCCCAACAGCCATAAGTAGCTGACTAAGTTCGCCAGATTTGCTTGTAAAGAGGTTGAGTAAAGGTTTCCTCATATCATCTAACGTTTGAATACAGCTTTAGGCTGTATAAATGAAATGAGAAAAGCGTTTACATTGTGAAAATTGTTAGTTGGGAAGTTTTTCGTATTACTCCATCACTATTGAGAAATGATGAAGTATTCGATTTTTAGTACAGTTGTCATTCTTGCATTTATCCAGAGTCGGATCTAATTGAAAGTTCCCGCTATTTATACCTTTCGGAGTGTTGAAACACCCTCGAAAGGCACATCCCTTTGTCAGTCAAAATTGGATTCCTTAGCAACAAAATCAAGAAATGACACCGATAATGACCATGCATCAGAACCTAGGTAACAACGAATAGAAGATTAGGAATCACATAGTTGAAGACTAACTAACTCATTTTGTCCTTGTTTCAATATCATCCTCGGTCCAAGCAACCCGAGGACTTATCACTATTAACAAGACATAAAAAGAAGGACTAAGATGTGTTCCTTTGATTACTGAAAAATCCTGTTCCCCTAGTTTGAAGTAGTCAGGACTAGGAATCGGTGGTAGATCTTACATCCCGTAGCGTACCACACGCTATGGGGCATTCTCACGTTAAAAAACCAAACAAGTTTTTCTTCTTATCCGCAATAAACAAATAAGTTTAATGAATATGGATGACTTTTACCATAATTGAAAAATTCAGATTCATAGAACTTATTTGTACAAATATTGCGGAACTATGACTTTTCAAATGCACCAATAGTTTAAGTTCATAACTCAAAAACGGTTGAAGACACCACTCTGAAATTTCTACTTAGTAAAAGAATAAAAAGTTTTCAAGCTGGAAAAATTAATTCCAAACATTTTAATCACTCAGAACATGATTTTTTTTTTTAATTTCAAAGAAAATTTTGTAATCATTTCACTATGTTATGTGGTTTCGACGACATTTGGTTCATGAGTTATGAATTTTCAAAGTATGTCATGTCGAGGAAAATCTGAAAACTTCCGCCAAAATTTTCCGGGAAAATTGACCACCTAGCATTTTTTTTAAATATTGTTTTCGTTTCTTTACAGCACAATGTTAGTTGGGTAGTAACTGGCGTAAGTAGCAGTTGGTGTTTTTTTTTTCTAATATAAACTTGATTTCAGTCCAAATTTACACATGTCACGTTTTTCTGAACTTCTGGTTGTTAACTTCAGAATCCCAAGTTCGATACCAAGGAAAGTTCCCTATGATAAGATTGTAAGTAAATTTTATGAGAAAATCGGAAAATAGCAAAATATTCAAACAGTATTTCATTTTCAAATAAAAAAAAACAACTGCAAAACTGATCCGTAAGTTCCCGAATCAAAAAAAGCACCAGGAGATGAAAACATGCTAGTGAAATCGCTTAATAAGCAGATTTATTATCAATTTGTTGATTATTGTTTATTAAATCTTATCTTTTAAATATTTCTGTTAAAGTAAAGTAAATCGTTTTTATTTTGTTGCACAAAAGCTTCGATAAAATTATTTCCTGTTTAAATGTCAAATTTACAAAATTGAGTAACTTTTGCTCAATTGAGCTTATATTGCGAAAACCGGAACTGAATAAATGCTACTCAGATTTTGAGAAATGCTTACATTACTCCATAGTGAGTAAACATGGAGTTACTCACTTTAGGGTAGTTCCACTTTTAACGAATGTGAGATGAATCTTATTGACTTTTGAGTTAATTTTATCAAGCGTGTATGGTATTTGACAGGTTTTCATAAACCGGAAGCAGCTTTCTTTGATTTAGTTTTTCAGTTTATTTTAAATCCACTTCTCTCTTATTGGGTAAAGAACTACTTCGACCTAATTGCCCATTTTAGGCCTATCGAGCAGAAAACATCAAATAAATCCATGATGTCGGCGTTAACAAGTCAATTATGCATTTGGTACGACACTTTAGTTCAAAAGCAACCAAACGAAGGCAATAAGAACGCGGGGTATGAATTTTTGGAACCATTATTCTCAAAAACAAATGTAGTGCACCGACCAAAAAAAAAATTATCTTCATTCGATAGGCTGACGTGAATTCAATGAAATTTCCATGCGTTAGGTCGTAGCGTTAGTGTTAGATTTTTAACAAGATCTCTACTATTTGTTACTCTTTGTCAAATCATAAGGTACGTACGGAAAAGTTTTTTTTTTGATTTGCGGTAAAACATTCCATCTTGTGAAAAAATCTGCCTGAAAATAGAGGCAAAGGGCGGGTTGTGCTTAGTAGGCCTAAAATTAGATCTAGGTCATACTAGACCCTCTCTATTCTAGCCGACCCAGCACAACATCGGCGATTTCTGTCTGCATGAGTCAACTGGTGGCATGACATCAGGTCGATCGAGCTCGTGCAGAACGCCGCCATCTTGATGACCAATAACAGTTGATCGACACCAGACAGCCTGGTGCTTTATCACGTAGGTGGAACAACACAGCGGCATCGTCTGCATGTAATAAGTGCCTTCCAACTCCTCATACCTTCGAGGCTCCCCTATCATCCTCTATTCATCGTTTAACAGGAGGGACCCAATATCTCTCATTTAATTTCCTAGTTCAAGGATTTTCGATTCTCTCGACAAATATCTTTGGGATGCAGCAAAGATTGAGATTGAGACACTGTATCTTTAATTAATAGGCATCAGAATTAGAATTATCAGTTTATTTTAGACAAAAACAATCAATAAAAAAAAAACACGTTGTGAATATGTTCAAAGGAAGATTGATCAGCATCAAACAACAGCGAAGAGTTATGGAAATTTTTGAAATCTTTATTAAAACCTAGTAATTGCAAACCGCGGTCCATAACATTTAATGGCACATTAAAACAGTCAGAATCAGTAAATGCATCTAAATTTAATGATTATTTTTTCGACAGTGTTTCATTGATCAATCAATTGAATTGGTTGATGAACCTGACGAAATAAAACTGCTAGTTAATAGTAGTTGTAAATTTGAAGGCTTTCACCCAATTACATTATATGAACTTTGAGTTATTTCGAAGACAACAAATCAAGAAGACTGGCAACTTTGCCAGAATCCATGCGATAGATACAATGGCGCTGCGCTTGAGTGAAGGTGGAAGCAACGTATAGAAAAATGAGCAAATACACAAACCCTTCTTCTGAGGATGTAATCTTTGCTATCAAATTCGTTCGAAGCATTTACCTTTGAGCGGCAGTTGACGCGATTGTACCTGTCTCATAGCGTTCGTATGAGAAAATGGAAGAGTTGCCAGTCTTCTTGATTTGTTGTCTTCGGTTATTTGTTTTTCATTAGGAAAATCGGCAGGAGTAGACAATGTTAATGCTAGAGTTATTCAAAATTACTTTCATGTCTTTGGCCACATCTTGCTGGACCTTATTATTGAATCACTGCCACAAATTTGGAAGGAATCCTTAGTGGTTTTCAAAACGTTGCTGGAACGATTAAAGCCGTTACATCCCATCAATATGTTGCAAACATTAGAAAAATTTTTAGAACTTGTTGTTAAACAACAGGTATTGGAGTATTTAAATAGTAGTAGTTTGTTGATACCAGAACAATCGGGATATCGGGAGGGTCATTCTTGTGAAACCGCGTTGAATTTGGTATTAGCGAAGTGAAAAAAACAACTTAGGGTGTAAAGATACGATTGTTGCTGCTTTTTTTGTTTTTGTTTTTCTAGGCCCTTTTTGTTAAGATCAATCAAGCGCTTTGGAATTACGAGTTCTGCATATAAATGGTTTGAAAGCTATTTGTCTGACAGAACTTAACGGATTGTTTTTATTATTCTGTTTCCAGTCCAGTGGAGAATAACCTTGGAGTGCCTCAGGGAAGTGTTTTAGGGCCCCTGTTATATGTTATGTATATTAATGACTTGCGACGTGTTTTACGATTTTGCGACATTATTTTTTTGCAAATGATACCTAGGATGATACTGTGTAATTTATAGCAGCTAAGGATTTAGATAATAACGTTTTACACTTGATTGAAGATTTGCGTTCTCTAAGTAGATGGTTGAAGAAGCAGTTGAAATTGAATACAAGTAAAACTAAATTTATGATAATTTCGCAGAATCGAGTAAATGAGAACGTCTATGTTGTAATTGATGATGAGACTATTGATCGCGTTCGGGAGAATAAATATCTTGACGTGATTATTGATGACAAACTTAAGCTCAACTCTCACATTGACAATGTTATCAAGAAAGTTGCCAAGAAGTATGGAATTCTATGTCGACTGAAAAACGATTTAACTATTGCCAGTAAAATACAGCTATACAAATCAATCATCTCTCCTCATCTAGACTTTTGCCCTTCTTTTTTATTTCTGGACAATGCAACACAAATATCGAGATTACAGCGCTTGCAGAATAAAATAATGCATTTGATTTTGAGATCTAATAGATTCACTTCCTCATCTTTGAGGTTAGACGCCTTACAATGATTTTCGGTGAAGCAAAGAATTGTATATTTGACTATGGTGTTCATTTTTAAAGTAGTTAACGGTTTGCTGCCTCGATATTTGTGTGATCGAATTGAAAGAGGAAGTGACTTTCATAGATATAATACTAGAAACGCGGTTGAAATAAGAACACCACATTTCTTGACTTGTGCTTCACAAAATTCATTATATTATAAAGCAATAAATGTTTTCAATTCGATGCCTAGACATATCAAACGTTCAGCAACACTAACAGAATTTAAAAGACACTGCATTTCACACGTTAAAACTGTCGTTTGAATAGTTATCCAGTGATTTTTTTATGAATTGACAAATTATGTATCTTGACGAAGTTATCTCTAAAGGATTATTTTGTATGGATAGTTGTCATAATGACTTTAACTAATTATTGTAGCACTGCAAAAACTATTTTTGTTCGCCACGACGGTGATGATGGATTTTTAATATTTGATTTAATAGTAGTAGATTAAATAAAAAAATAGTCAACAAAAGATTGAGCCTCGCACACGTATTACGGATATGGAGGACTGATTTTAACATTTGATAAAAAAAAAAATGCAATTTTGAAACTTATTTGGAAGAAACCTTAAATTAGTAATAAGTTTGGCAAATTTCGATGGTTCGCGAGCATTCCTGACATTGCTGAAAATTATGATAGCATCAGATTGTGGAGTTGCCAGTGTAATAGTATGCTTTGTTGATTGTTCATTAACTTTTGATTGCTTGTCATACTTATGAATATTTTAGGTGGACAAAATGGCGAACTAAGATGTGGACGCCTGAGCTTTTCCTCATTCATATCGCTGTGAAGAAAGTGTAAACTCTAGAGTGAATTTATATCTGTAACAGTAACCAGTTAGATTTTGTTTGCAAACCTGGTTTAATTGTCATATTTAATTACCTTAAAGGTAAATCGTCCTGCTCAAACCTTTGTAGGGGTAAGAGTAGGGACCATCATCATCATCATCATCTCGCAAACGATGCGTTCACAATTCACATCAATCTAATAGCTTCCGAAATGTCTTCCAAAATTGTCGCAAGAAAGCTATTCCGAGAATCATGACGGTCCCAGCTTTAAATTCCATCGCTGCCAGTGCTGGTGCTGCATCAATCCAATCTACATATCTACGACTATCTACCCATTTCGATTGCCTAAGATAAGATCGCAGCTCGCAGGCCAAGAGACCCGACCTTGGATTTCATTAGCTTGGAATTGGATGCTCTGCGAGGAGATCACTTTCGATGCAGGGTATAGCTAATCAGTATCGTAAAAATGGAAATATGGTGAGAGTGAACATTTTTGTTTTCGGTCATCAACTCCAAGTCAATAAGCGGCGGTGAGGTCTGTGTAAACAGAATTCGTTTAACTTCGAGACGAAGGTTACGTTTGATCATAGATTCGCGAGTAGTTATGATTCACAACTATTAGCCCCTGAAGTTGCTACAAAGTGATAAATTTACTTTGTTTTTATATGTAAATGATCACTTGTGGACTCTATTTATCCACACAACATGTGCTGATTGACTCATTTGCACATGGGTGTTTGACGAATTATATGAAATGATAATTATCCGTTGGTTAAATTTCTGCTAAATTATGTTTTTTTTTTCATTAAATTCAAAATGTAATTTTAAAACATGGCTCAACCAAAAAGCACTTAAATCGATCTTTTGATCGATTTTCACAGTAAAATGCACCTCTCATACCCACCGATTCCACTATTCCAGACGCACCTTCTGTTTGGATAGAATTATCAATTCAAATTTGTCATTCGCGTGCATTTGATCAGCTACCAACTCCGGGTTCTCAGTGCAACCGTATCGTATCGAGAAGCGTAGAACAGCTGTCAGCGTTTTGCGGAGTGAAAACCCTGACCATCAGCTCCGAGCAGCACGTTGACTGAGAACATTTTCAATGTAAGCGTGGAAATCGGATCCCGCAGCTGCTGCGGTAGGCGGAATGAAATTTTGCACAGGCATTTGTTCTGAGCAATCCAAAATTGTTGGTAATAAGGGCTGGGGGGGGGGGGGGAGGGGTGGCTGTGCAAGGGAAGCGTAAAACCATCGAAAAGCAAGCAGCTGACTTTGCCTTTGCTGATGAGGAGCTACTAACACTATGGTGACGAAGGCGACGACGACTTCCATGACCTAGACAATGAATATCGGGTTGAGGCAAGAGCAGAACGCGAAAGTGCGAAGCATAAGACAACACTTGTGCGAATACATGTATATTTGCCATTATTTGCGGGTTTATGTTGGGAGTGCGCGTGCTCACGTTGCTATGTGAAATTCGACGAGTTGAACGAACGAAAAATGCCTGAAAGTGTATATATGTGTTTGATACAGTTATTAACTCAGGTTGTGACTAATTGATTGTTATGATTTGCTATTTCTTGCTCATTTGCTGAGAGTAGCAGTTCAAAAAAGTGGTGCTTTTGTCCAAAGTACAACATTATTCATTGGTGATGGTAAAAGGGTTCTTTGGAGTGACAGAAGTAAAATCATGATATCTGATACCAATATTTGTTAATTAAGGGAGATGCCTTTTTTAGCTCATTCGGCGCAGCCATAAAGCAGGATGGTGACAACAACAGGGATCGATTTTCGGTTGGGAATATTTTTCGACTGCACACCGCAGCGCTAGCTGACATCGCTAGATTGCTGCGCATCTCTCCAGTTCCGTTGCAGCTCCGACAGAATTTGTGGGACTGCCCTGCTGACGGCATTCCAGGTGCTCTACTCTCGACACATTTCATCGATGACATTCACCGCGTTAAGTTCAGGCGGCTCCCTTCGCAATTCCTTAAATCTAGGGCTGTGAAGGACCACGTGCTCCAGTGTTTCCTCCACTCGACACTTCCTCGAAACCTTTAAGTAGCTTTAGCGTCAGCACGTCGTTGTACATCGTCGTTGTACATCGTCGTTGCTCTTTGTTCCGAGTCTATCTCATAAACTATAACCTGGTTCCGGAAATAATTTCTCAGAATCCGGCACAGGTAGACCGAAGGGGGGCTCCCTTCCGAAGCCTCCAACTACGTACGAGACGAACCAGCCCAAGCCTGAAAGTCTCGTTAATAAAGAAAATCTGGAATACTCTTAAATAACTAAACAAGCACCTATACATTTATAATGAATCCAATGAATAATTTTCAAATTAATTTTCTCGTGGAATTCTCGTTTTAAAACAATTCTATTGAAATAAAAAAGGCGTACTAACCTCTCGAAAAAAAAAATTAAGTGTAGTCATCTATTTTTTATAATTATCAGAACAGTTTTAATTACTGTTGCAAGTTTATATGAAATGTAAATTTCTGAGCACTTAAACATTTTAAGGAACATCTCTTTTTATTGTAATGTTTTCCCAATGTGGATATGTAGAGCATAACTGAACTTTTTCTACACCCAACCGAGGGATGTAAGATTCGCTTACAATTATGTGGGATTCATCATCAGAGGATGTTAGTGTAGACCACATGAACCGAGGATGCGATATACCTAGCTGCGGTCCAATGCAAGACAATTGGAGACCGAAAAATGTAGAGTGTATTAGTGAGGTAAATTAGTTATGTCGAAAAACAATAGGAATCCGATTGCTGACTGGACTCGAACCAAGAACGCTTCGATTATCAGACCTGTGCTTTCTCCACTGCTCTCTCCATGCTCCTGAATATGGATAAACTAAAAGCAAACATGAAGCGCTCATTTTCTCGCATACTCGACTTCATATGCTTTTTCTGCTGGAGAGATTCGAGGCAAGTGTGTGCGTCGTTCTACAATGTTCTACAAAGTGCGTCGTTCTACAAGCTTACTGGTATAGTCGAAAGCGTAGATAGAACACGAAATGAAAAAGACAAAAAACCATTACATCGCCTGTAAGGTCAACTTCTAACATTCGCTGCGATGTTCATGAACAGAGGATGATAGGAAACGGAACTAACATTCATTGTAATAGATTTTTGGTTTGCGTGTATGATTTTTATAAGTTAAATATTATTTCTTGATTGCCACATATATCAAAATAATTTACTCAAACCTTTCAGTAATAATGATTTCATTTATTTTGTCCTTTACTCTTTTGAAATGTCAGAATTCATCCCCATTTCGACATTTTAAAATAATCTGTCATATATATTTGAAAAAAAAATTAGGTCCAAAGCACGACCTCATTGTTGACGTAGGGCTACGAGATTAATTTTGCTGCTCGATTCAATAATATGCTAATAAAAAATGGTTTAGAACTGTAACTCCAAAATGAACAATTCATCATTAAAGTTTTTGAAATCAGCCGGATATTGAATAAATCCTAAGGTTAAGATTCAATTTTATGAAATTAGAAAATCATTTCCTTTATCATAACTAGGTTCCAAAACTTTCTTATGTTAGTCATGCCAAAACAAAGTGCACATGACAGCACAAATTTTTAAATTGCAGAACTATGACAGACAACTGGCTTTCAACTGCAGGTTATTTAAGTTAACTTTAACTAATCTTTACCTGTGCTCAATTAAAAATCTACAAAAAAAGGGATCTTTGTAATTGTATAAATGGGATTTCAATTTGATTGATTCATGATGTAGCATATTAAACTCCAGTCCTTATAATATATATAAGGACTGTTTCGAAAATAAGTTGTAAGCAATTTTTTTCTCCAAAATATATAAAAATATAAATGAATGTCTAAATGAAAAAAGCTTCTTCAATTATTTATGTCATGCCCTTCTGAAGAGGTTACGTTCACAAAAACAAATGAAAAAATCTTTCAGGTACTTTTATGATCTTTGATTTTGGTCTTCTTACAAATTTTGGACAATGTGACACTTTTTGCGAACATCGAACAATATTTTTTTAAATTGTTTCATGATATTAGTAGCCTAAGCATCTATGTGAAAAGCTATGAAGAATACACATCTATTTCCAAGTGTTTTGGTCTAACTTGACATCAATTATGTACGTCATTCTTGCCGAAAAATGGGAAAAAATGAGACACTTGGATTTTCTCCGAGAGCAACCCAATTCAACTTGTTTGCAACTAAAACCTATTGAATGTCGATTTCTGATTCTGAATGACAATTGTAAAGAGCTGTGTTTCAGTGCAGTGTAGCTCGGCATTTTATTTTGCTGGGATTCAGAGTAAAACCGAGCTTCAGCAGTCTTGTGACGCTCAACTCAACTGTCCTCCATTGCCCATCTGAACATCTTTGCTGGTAGCCTTTCCATTTGGGAATTTCTATATCGGAACAAGTCATTCAAGTCGCCATTCAATAGCGTTTAACGGTGTATCGAGTGTCCTCCGTCACATCCGCAGACGAAGTAACACACACAAAAATTTGACTTTAAATGATCTTTCAAGTGACACAGTGATGCGTCTTTTCAACTTTATTTCATTTGAAATTTTTTAACTAGTATTTAAAGTTCCTAGTCCTATCAGGCCTGTTTAGAGTATGCCCACCTTGGTAGGATTGGTTTGTTTGAAATTGGAAACAGGATACATCAATATTCAAATTGCTTTTCAAAGCATGTTCTGATGTGTTGCATTTCTGCTCAAATCGAGTCGTATTGTCAGCAATTTAAATATCTAATTTTGCAACATTTGTGGGGGTCTGAAATTCTTGTGTCGAAAGGACGATCAAGAACCATCCTCAGAACTCTATTCTGAGCGACCTGAATTTTGTGCCTGTGAGGCTGTGCATATGATTCCCACACAGGAGCTGCGTAGAGGATCGCAGGTGCTATGATTTGTTTGTAGACAGCCGGTTTGTTCATCATCGAGAGGTGGAATCTGCGATAAATTAGTGGATTCAGACATCTAACCAAGGCAGAACACTTGACTACAGCTCTCTCTACATGCGAATGGAAAAGGAGTTTTTTTATCGAACAACATCCCGAGATAGGTTACTTCGGCAGGCCACTCAACCCTTGTTCCATCCATGATTACAGTACAAGAGGGAGTTTTTAGTTTGGGCGATTGCCGATGGATGATCATGATTGTTTGTGTTTTGGAGGCATTGATTTTGGTTTTCCACGTGTTAGCATAATCAGCAAAGGTGTCAAGGCATCGTTCGTTATTTCGCGAGGCATCCTTCCTTTGACACCTATTGCGGTATCATCTGCAAACAGGAAAAACACAACCATCTCCGAGGGGAGGAATGTCGGAAGTGTAGATGCTGTTAAGCATCTACTCCTGCTGGGATGGAAAACGTGTCTGAAAGACAACCATTCAACAATACCTCAAACGACCTTAGATGGAGGTAGTTACGGGTGATTTTAACCAGATGTAATGGGAAATTGAAGTTACAAAGCTTGTACAATCTCTTCAAGATTAAGTTGAATATGCCGTCAAACCTGGGAGCCTTCATGTTCTTGGTGTACTGTAATCTTACCGCCGGAGGCATGACATAAGAAGAGGCATCTAGGTTTTAAGTGCATTGCGCAACCTGATCTTAGAGCGGACTTTGGATAGTCGAGTCAAGCAAATGCGATGAAGCGACATGCTCGCCAATCGCATTTGCTTTCTCCTGTGGCTGTGGGGTGATAAAGTGCCGATCGTCATCATATTCACTCCTGAGAGGTGGAACGGGTGTGGGATGAGTTTTCAAGACCTTGGCTACCTGTAGGCAATCTGCCTGTTCAGATCGGCCATTTCACGTTTTTTGCCCAGATCTCCAGTCCTCTGAATCTGGCGTCTACGAACATTTGTCAAGCGAATCAGTAATTGGGTGTGGGAATCAAAAGCAACAAACTTACCCCTCACAGGAACTTGTCAAACACATGCCTCGTCAACAACGGATATGGCCTTTTGGAGTCCTTCCAATGCCAGGTCGATGTCATCTACGGTGTCGAGCGCTGGATTTTCTTCGACGTCTCTGTTCACTGCACCCAGTTAAGATGGTGGTAGTCTTTACGCAGGCTGCATCTAGCAAGAACCACGTTGACACCGAATTCAGCCACCGGTTGGTGGTCGGAGCTGAGATCGTTGTGCAAAATTTGCAAATGCAGAAAATCCACCGAGGTATCCAGCATCGTATAGGCGTCTTGGAGAGGATTATGCTCAACAGGCGACGAGTCAAAACGAAAGCGCTACTGGTCAGTAACTTCAAAGCAGCAGGAAGAAGGAAGAAATCACCGCCGGGGAGCATAGCCTCGAAGCGCGTACAGAAATACCAGGGGTGATGATCGATGACTGGCTAAACTTCTACAGCCACGTCAAATATGCCTACGAGAAGGCAGCAATAGCCATCATTAAGTAGTAAGAGGCTGAGTCTCTTGGCCTGTGTATCCTCGTCAATACTGAGTTACGGAGGTCCAGCCTGTGTTGCAGCGCTGAAGAACAATAAGAATCAAGGGAAACTAAGGGGCTGTTCATTAACTAAGTAGACAGTTTTTTTTGGGTGTCTTGCCCCTCCCCCTCCCCCAACGTAGACAATTGCCAATACACTTTTTTTTTAATTGGTATGGGCTGTGGGTAATTTACAACCCCCCTTCCCCCTATATTGTCTACGCTGTTAATGAACAGCCCCACAGTTATGTTCAGCCTCATGGATTGGATAATGGTGAGAGCGTAGTCAATGGCCAAGTGGCAGCAGGAGTGGGACTCGGCGGAGAACTATAGATGGACTCATCGGTTAATACCGATTCTTTCAACCTGGATGAACATAAAGCATGGAGAGATAAGCTTCCATCTGACGCAGTTTCTATCTGGTCATGGTTGTTTCAGGAAGTATCTACATCGGTTCAGACATGCCATATTCAAATTTCTACCAGGAAGATCCTTGAACCACGCTAAGCGTACGCGATCGAATGCCGTTATGTCTTTTAATGTGTAAGTGCAGATTAAAGTAGCAAGGAAAAAAATCATCTGCATTAACCTACACGGTAAATTTGTTGGTTAAACCAATTTTAAGTCGCTAATAGCATTATTCGTCACATGCGTTCGTTTTCACTTTCTGTATATTTATTTACAAAAAAATAAAATAAAATAACCAACAGCAACAGCACAGAAGAAGAAAAAACAAGTTTTACCTCAAGACTTCTTACAGTTCCCTTTCCAAACCCTCCCCCTGGCAGCACACCCAACAAGGAACACTCTTTCTTGTAAGATGTAAGCGAGTAGGGGAGAGCAGTCCATAATGCAACCTGGAATTAAATGGCTGTGGGCGGTTTTTCGTTGCCTTCCCATTACTTATTCTGGGATATTATGTGCCAAAATGCTAGTTTAAGTAGGTACTGATCTAGCAATGCTGCTCGTTAAATTCACCAATTTTACAATCGAAAAGTTATGAAAATCAGCGCGGGTCCATTTTACCCCAGGGGTGCGTTTTAAACCATCCTACCCTATAGCAGCGACTCCCCCCGCTTAAGTCATCCGCGCTCAGTCAGTCTGTTAGTAGGCAAGCCAGTCAGCCGGGCGGGCGACCCATGAATGCGCTGGTATTGGTGTAATGAAAACGAATTGACCCACTTTTTCGGCTCGACCTATCTGCATCTCGTTTCTTACCACTGCCAAGCTACCTAACCTCCACCACCCACCGTCACTTCGTGTGGTAGTTGTTGGGCCGTGCCGCTCCGCTGGGGTCTGCTGTTTTTCTACTTCTTCTCGTGTATTTTCGTGGTTCAAAGCGGTGCACACAGTTCGGCAAATGCTGTCGTGCATTTCAAGCCACTTTTATTTTCATTCCAATACTCCAACTGGTTTCTCCAGATATGGTTCCATATAGTAAACAGCGACGGCCTACAAAGTTGTAGTGGTTAGCACGTGGTTGCTCGAAAATGTAGCGGTGTGGTGGGTGGGAGGACAGAAAGGTATCAAAAGAGTGAGCGCGGGATGTTTTTTTGGTGGGGTCTTCACAACTGATTTAGATTCAAGACGACGCGCTGCCTGTCAGATTGTAATGGTTCATACAAGGGTGTGGGTTTTATACAACTTGTGGAAGGTGTACTGGTCAGGGGACGGAAGACGAACGGTGTCTTCTTAATGCTGTTTTATTTGGGAGGTAATTCTGGAAGACACTTTTACAGTGAGGTAGGACCAGCTTCGAATTTAATTCAATTGGGTTGCCATTGACTACAACCGGAAGCAATATTATTGGAACAACCAGCAGAATCATTGAAACGATTTTTAAAGGCGCCTTGACACCGAAGATACTTTAAACATCTAATCATTTGACAGAAACTACCATTCAGTGTTGCCTTTAATTGAACTACAGCCTTTGAAAAGCTTTCAAAAATATCCAAAGCTATTTGAAGTTAAAACCCAAGATGTAGGCGTTGTCACTACCTTTACGTATTTAATTCAGGAGTGTAAATTAAATCCTTGAACGCTCGATTATGGTCAAATCAAGTTCAGGAAAATTAAGCATCCTTACGCGAAAAAAAAGTTCCCATAGACTTCATTTACCGCCCTGAATATAATAAGTAAATGTATTGTGATGCCAGAGGCCTCAGATAACCTAGTCAGTAAAATCACAGTGTCATAAAATAAATAAAGCATCATTGTTTTTGCAACGTAATATACAATTTCATGCATTGGTTGGCATAGAAAACTTTCAATTAATAACTATGGAAGAGCTTCAAGAACACTAATAACCTATCTAAACACAGTCCTGAACATATGTCTCTCGAAGCCCACCATCATTGAATTTAAACCAATCTATATGGTAAAAAGGTAAATGAATCATTGAACAATGACGATGTTCCTTAATAAGTAAAAAAATCTCCTTAAAATAGATCGGGTTGCTCCTTAAATGATTGATCGAAATACGTTAAAAATCATAAAATGCTCAGTAAATATTTAAAGTACGCTCCCTAAAATAGAGAAAACTGTACATTAAGCATTTGAAAATGCTCCTTAGTATGCCCCACTTTGCACCATTTTGAAGTGTAATTGTACCCTATATCATCGGAAAAGCTGCTGTAGAAAGGTTAATAAGTACCATGAAATCAGCTGAAATGTTCAGTAAAAATGCACAAATGCACACAATGATTTACTGAACATTTCAGCTGATTTCATGATACTTATTAACCTTTCTACAGCAGCTTTTCCGATGATATATGGTACAATTACACTTCAAAATGGTGCAAAGCAGTGCATACTAAGGAGCATTTTCAAATGCTTAATAGTTTTCTCTATTTTAGGGAGCGTGCTTTAAATATTTACTGAGCATTTTAAGATTTTTAACGTATTTTGATCAATCATTTAAGGAGCAACCCGATCTATTTTAAGGAGATTTTTTTTACTTATTAAGGATAATTTCATCTGTTTTATTGAGCAAAAGAAGGGCTGCCAATCTATATCGTTTGTGTTTGACATACGACAAACCAGCCAGCTTATATTCCAAGAGCTGTTGGATATTCCAGGAGCTCTTGGAGCTCTAATTTCGTAAGGAGAAATGGTGTAAAACGCGCCACCTTGATATTTCGCATAACATTACATTTTGGTCAACTTTTCAACTATGCAACAGGCAGTATTTAAGGTTTTGATGCGTTTCTAAGATAAAAACGTACCAGTTTTGATCTCAAACAAATAAATAAAAATTAATGTTCATTGCAGGACATTTCGATGTTAGGTTTATTCGTTGGATTGGAAGAGTTTTCAGAGGCTAAAGTAAGAAAATTCCTAATAAATGGCATCAACTTGTTGCGTTGCCAGCTTCATGATCTGTGAGCAAACAGAATTATTTTCGATCACAAATAACCGTTGGATTTTGAATTTCTGTTATGAAAAAACAGTAAAACAGAAATTATGAAAAATTAAACCTTATAAATGTGTACTAAATTCAAACTAACCCACTATCAAATCACTCCAACATGTATGCAACCTACATAACATTGAGTAAAATCCCATGCACATTGTAATCTGGACTTCTCCTTATTATTATTTTCATTTCAAGCTTATTGCTTATCGCATATTAGCTTATTACGGGCTCTCAACTTAGTGTTCTTGATGCACTTCAACAGTTATTAATTGAGAGCTTTCTATGCCTGTACCATTTTTGCATTAGTATAGTTCTAAACAGTTCGAAAAAGTAGTGTAAATTTCTGTTCAGTACGATGCACATAAATAGAGCGTCACATATCATATAAGTTTACATTATACACTGAAGTCTTTTTTTACACGGTTTTTTTTTACGCGGTTTTTTTTACACGGTTATTTTTACATGGTTTATCGCGATTTACACGGTACGTTTTAACGATTTCTCGACAACAATACAACATATCGACTTGATTCCAATCACATTATCCGTTTCAAGGTATAGGTAATCGAATGGCATACTTAGAAAAAAATCACAATTTTTTGAGTAAATACAGAAATTTTTAAAATATGTCTATATGGACCATAGCATGCTATAATTACAAATGGCATCAAAATCTGATTTTTTAAAACATTTAAGCATGTGAAAAAGCAAAATCTCGTAGGTTTTTTTTACACGATACGTATCCCCCGTGTAAAAAAAGACCTGAGTGTATATCATGTAAAGTTCTGAGACATTTCATGCAATGTAGCAAATATTGTATGCAAAATTCCATTGTTGTAAACAACATTGTTTAAAAGTTGCTCGGTTGCGTGAAATGAAATACAAGTTTATGAGAATGAATGTTTTCATCACTATTAAAATTCAGAATTTTTATCTGTGTAGATAGAGCTAGAATTAGACGTAGCAGCTTTTGAAAAAAATAGTTTCTCTCGATGATTTATAGGCATTCATGGCACGCCTACGCAAGCCAATACAATCATTGGGTAGTGATGTTGAATTGCATTAGCGAGTCTTGACTTTTTAGTAATCATCGAGAGAAGTTATTGTTTACAAAAGCTGTTACGCTCAGATTCCAGCTCTATCTAGAATTGTGTGGCAAGAACAATCATACTCTATTATGTCCAGAGAAGTCGAGAAATGTTCCAACCTAGATCGGACCGGGGCATCGAACCCAGTCACCTCCAGAAAGGTCTTGCTTTGTAGCTGCGCCTTTACTGACTGAGCTAAGGGAAGCCAACTTTTTTATAAACAATTCAAACTTTCTGATGACTTATCAAAAGCCTAATATTCCTAAAACATCTTCAAGAGGAACACAATCTTGTTCTACACCCCCAAAGTTTACTCAAATCAAGCGTTCAGAATCATAGCGACCTAACTGCGCTGGTCGATTCTCTTCATCGATTTTCTCTTTGATTTACTAAAGTTTAGAATATCAATCTCTAACCAAGTATGGCATTAATAGACCTTCCGAATAAGTGTCAAAACATTGAATTTTATTTTGCATGGGCTTCAAAACAAACTTTAGCTCTAACTAGAACTTTTGCCCTACCTCACTCTACTTGCTGACACAAAAAATCAAACAATCGAATCTGGTTCCAAAGCCCTTTATAACGTGAAAAACCTAATTGGATCTACGTTTCTATATGATAGGAAGTGCTTGCCTCGCAATCGCTCAACTTTGGATCACGGTGATGATGATAGTGGTCTACCATTCATTGTAGCACGGAAATTAGTCCGATAGCTGTGGGATCTCCTCACTGTTGATCTTGAGCAAGCTTAATAACCTTTGATTGTCATCAACAAAGGTGGTCCAAAAAAATCACTTTTTTCAATAATAACTATTTTTTTTAGATATTACTTTTTTTTTTCAAAAAATCATAACTTTTGAAGCTCTGGGCCGATTTCAAAGATCAAAATATCAAATGAAAGTATAATGACATTAAAAAAGTAGAAGGGTCTGTGCCTAGGGGCACGAACGGAAGCTTGACGTAGGACCGCTAGTGGACGGAACAAATGTGAATATTTAGTTCTTTTAATTGATCAATCATCAATTATCTTAACTCTTTCCGTTTTTTATTTGTAAGCGTATCAAATTTGTAGTAATTATTTCAAAGAGAAAGTTGATGGGGATTGTCAACTTGAGTATTTTTGTTTCATCTACCTTAAAGAGCCTGAATTTATAAAGAGGCGACATCTTATCCATTTGACAGGTCTTCTGCTTGATTGGAATGACTTTTCCTATGACTTTGACAGACAATCGATTGTTCCAATTTTGACATGTCGTATATTTATAAATTCAACCTCTTTAATCTACCCGACTTTAAAAGGTGTATTTTGATTTTTTTGTTATTTATGAATTTTTAAGTTTTGTGCATTTTGGTATTAAAGTGTATTCAATTCACCCCTCACAGGATTTCCTTCCGAATTATATGAATGGGGCGGGGCGGAAAGTATCGTTTGTGCAGAATATGTAAAAAAGAAGGGACTTCGAGAGATTGAATCCGTGAGAGCTAATTTTCTCACCAATTTGATTTTATTGGCTTTCTGGGGACTGAATATACACCCAAAGCGAATTATTCCCACTTCTCTCAAATTCAATTGGATTTTTAATACTTCCTACCAGCGTGTTCTGGAAAATGGTCGGACGATGATTAATCTCACCAATACATTCGGGCCTACAATTCCACACCTTCTATAGAGACCAGGTTGAGCCTTGATAGCTAGCTGCTAATACTCATAACAAATTTATGGTGGTCCTGAAAAGGACCGTTTTGTAGTGATGGTTGAGTAATTCTAAGCTGGGTGTTCAACACGGATGAGGCTGTCGAGCTGTATGTCGTTTGGAGCGAGGGTGACACGCTTGGCGTAGATGACCGACCCGCAGCGACTCACGAAGAGCTACTGATTCCGATCCATAGCATAGCGGTGCCGCTTCTTCCTCCTTTGATGGTTGCTTATGTGGGCTCTGCAGCTCGCTGCTTGCAGGCAGCCTTTCGTTCTTACTGGAGAACAATTTTCAACGCCACACGCCGAAAGCACTGCTACTTCTGCTACTGCTGCTACTAATTTTGACGACCGAACACTACCACACAGTGGTGTGGTCGTTGGGAGCATGTGGTTTTGAGTATGACGATGAGTGTGCAAAATATTACGCAATTCCATCCTCCCTATTCGCACGCGCCCGAGGATCGGAGGCGAATTCCACTTCGACTTGTTTCGTCTACTTACTACTCTCTGACGACTGTGCTGGGGAAGCAGCATATGCATGTAGGTAATTGGTAGATTTGTTAGTTAATTCGACGCTTTTGGACAATACTGGACATTTACCAGTTTTTCAATAATTTCTTGTTGAAAATCAACATTCGGAAGCATTGTTATCGATGCGTAGCCATATTTCTGATTGATTGGTGATAAAATTATTGAAATTGGAACAGGGGCAGCTGAGTTATTAATATACAAAATCTTTCTTAATTTGTTACATGTTCCATTTTCGGTTTTGACAAAGTGTACCCCCATATAGAAATCAAAGACGTAGTCCTACGTCAAAATTTAGATGTTGTATGGATATTTTTCATGGTTCTCATGGTTTGTCGATAGAGGCCTCAATATGTTTTTTTTTAATATTTTTTCTTGAAAATTAAGGCTTTTGTACACATTATATCACAAAATCAGCGATGTGTTTTTATTCGTTGTTGAGTTATATTCTTTTAAAGTTATCATATTTCAGGTTTTCCCTCAATACTCCTATATGTCTCCATCGATTTATAGCGATAGTAACATGGATACACCGCATGGTAGTCCAGTCACTAAGGAGTATTGAGCAAAAACCCAAAACTTGATAACTTCAAAAATATAACTGTTGGATCGCGCCATCGGTGCCGGGCTCTGCAACATTTCAATATGAAAGCGCCCACAAACAAAAACCCTCCGGCGTGATTGTAGCGAAGCGATGCATACTGAACAATAATGACAACTGTGCTGATCCTTGCTTCTGTGATAGTGTTTTTGTATGTTTTGTTGTACTTTTACGTTTTGTTTATTTTAAGTACTGAAACCATATTATTCTTTGATTATTTTGATTGCTTGGCGTTAGTATATATGTGGAAATATTTGTTGTAATTATATATAAGTAAAGTTCTACCCTCCGGCCAGGCCTCATGCCTGGCGGAAGTAATAAAGAGTGAATTAAAGTAAATTTCTAGTGTTTGTCTACGGAAGAAAATAGAATTGTGTCTGCCGAAAATTAATCGCCCTATGGCCAATCTCCTCCAGTCATCATCAACACAACTTAGGGCCTAGTCGCATCCTGGCCAAACATTGGTGCCGTGATCAGGATACCGCCATTGCTTGACAATTCAATGTCATCAGATGTAAGTCATTGCATTTCGATAAAATCCAGTTCGGCGCCATTGAAATTAAACCGTTTGGCGCCATTCGTCAGTTACCGATACAATTCATCTTCAACCTGTGGAAACAAGTTTTAATTGATTACCTTTGGAGCGTAGCGTCCTTCCGTTGGACCGTAGCGTCCCCCCATCGAACCGTAGCGTCCCTCCGTCGGACCGTAGTGTCCTTCCGACGGACCGTAGCGTCCTTCCGTCGAACCGTAGCATCCTCCCGTTGGCCCTTAGCGTCCCCCCGTCGGACCGTAGCGTCCTCCCGTCGGACCGTAGCGTCCTTCCATCGGACCGTAGCGTCCTCCCGTCGAACCGTAGCGTCCTCCCGTCGATTCGTAGCGTCCCCCCGGCGACCGTAGCGTCCTCCGGTCGGACCGTAGCGTCCTTCCGACGGACCGAAGCGTCCTTCCGACGGACCGTATCCTCCCGTCGGCCCTTAGCGTCCTCCCGTCGGACCGTAGCGTCCACCCGTAGGATCCCTGCATCAACTTGCCTGAAATATACGTTCACTTTTCGACCGTAGCGTCATTAACTTGGACCGGAGCGCCCATTTTCAGGCCGTTCCATCATGGAAACGAAAGATAATGGTAAAATTTTCGCATTGTAAAATTAATTGAAAAACATTCGTTTTTGGGGGGGCAGTATGTTGTATCGCACCATCGGTGCCGGGCTCTGCAACATTAGAATATGAAAGCGGCCACATATGCCCCCCCCCCCCCGGGTTATGGTAGCGAAGCGATGCATACTGAGCAACAATGACAGCTGTGGTGCTCCTTGCTAGTGTTTGTCTATGGAAAAAAAATAGAATTGTGTCCGCCGAAAACTAATCGCCCTATAGCCAATCTCCTTCAGTCATCATCAACACAATGTAGGGCCTAGTCGCATCCTGGCCAAACAATAACTCATAAACGATAAAAAAAAAGAACATCGCTGATTTTGTGATTTAATGTGTAAAAAAGTCTAAATTTTCAAAATATAAAAACATATTGCGACCTCTATCTATAAACCATGAAAACTATAACAAAACAAATACAGTTAACTGACTACAGTTACTGAAGTTGGCAGATTTCACTCAATTATTCGTAACATAATTTCACAAACCGTACCAATAAAAAGAAGAAGGCGAACACAAAACAACAAACTGCCAGTGTGGTTCAATCTACAACTTAAACATTTGAAGAACAAAAATCAGAAAGCACACAAATTATATAAAAAGGAAAGCACTAGCACAAATTTACAACACTATCATACCATAGGAAAGAGCGCTACTTCGTCGTAATCGCCCATTTCCGTTCTATAGAGCAGAAATCATCAATAATATCAATGATTTCACCGTGCACAATACGTTTGTTCCTATCCGTTAGTTCATAAGCCACAACATGACACCTATTACAGCGCATTGTATGAATATTTACACTCATTGTTCTCAAAACAAAAGAACGAATTTAGAATCAAGAAGCAGTGTTAGATTTTTAATAATATCTCAACATTGTTTGACTCTTTATCAAATTCAACGGTACGTATGGAAAGGTGAATAAATTTAGAAGTTATCTTTGATGAAAACATTCCATGTTTTGTTCAAACCCTTTCAAAAAAGAAAGGTATAGTGCGGGATGTGCTTAGTAGGACGGAAATTAGATCAAAAACCCTATGCAAACAACTCGACACAGCCATTAACACTGCACATGATGAATAAAATCGTACAGTCGAAATTGAAGTCAAATCATGTCTTAAGAACTTTGTTCAATTAAGTAAAAACGAAATTTAAAAGTAGTAATTTTCCGTCACGAATGCATTTTGATGGAAATGTAGGTGAAAATCCTTCTGAAATATTTCTTTCAGGAAGTATACACAACATTTTCCGAAAAAGACCACGACCGCATTCATTCCCGAAGTCTCTAACAACATATCTGTCAATCAAATATGTCAACATGAAGTCGGAAATGCACCTGTATTCTTGAAGAATCGTTCAAAACAACTTACCCCTCCTTTAGAACGCCTTTTCAATATGTCTCTGAAAAATAGGAAATTCCCTGAAATTTGGAAATCGTCTCATTTGGTGTCTATTTTCAAATCAAGCAAGAAATCTGACATCCAAAATTATTGTGGAATTGTCATTATCTCTTGCATCCTAAAACTTTTTGAATCAATCGTAAACGACAAAAATTTTCAGCAAGTAAAAAATCAAATTACAAACAAACAGCACGGCTATTTAACAAGTCGTTCAGCTACCTCTAATCTTCTTGAATTTGTAACCTCCATTCTTAACGCAATGGACACTGGCAAGCACGTGGAAGCTCTTTATACTCACTTCAGTAAAGCATTTGACCGAATCGACATTCCATTATTACTCTTTAAATTGCAAAAATAGGAATGGAATCTAGACTTCTGAATTGGCTCCAATCATACTTAACGCAACGCAAACAAATAGTTCATATTCAGAATAAACTTTCAGAACTTATTTCGGTCACCTCTAGGGTGCCCCAGGGTTCTCATTTAGGCCCAATTATTTTAATATTGTACGTACACGACATTTCCTACGTACTTAAAAAAAAATAAAAGTTCTTATATATGCAGACGACATGAAGCTCTTCATGGAAATAAGTAGTTCTAGCGACACAGAATAATTCCAGAATGAAATCATCTTCACTTATTTTTTTATGTTTTGTGCTAACGTAAGAACTACACGACATTCACAAGACGCGACGCGAGACAAGACACAACACTTATCGTTCTTACAACTTTAAAATAAATTAAAATTTACCTTACTGTCGACCGGTTTCGGGCGTGATGCTGCCCATCTACGGGACAATGTCCGACATTGTCCCGTAGATGGGCAGCATCACGCCCGAAACCGGTCGACAGTAAGGTAAATTTTAATTTATTTTAAAGTTTTAAGAACGATAAGTGTTGTGTTTTGTCTCGCGTCGCGTCTTGTGAATGAAATCATCTTATTCAACACTTGCTGTAGTAAAAGTCTGCTCCAAATTAATGTAAAAAAAATGTAACGCAAATGTATTTAGCAGAAACACTTCTTTTTTAAATACTTTTAGGCTACCAAAAAGTAGATAACTGTAAAATTGTAAGGGACCTAGACTTCAAACTCACTTTTGTAAAACATTATAATACAATCATAACGAAAGCAAATAGTATGTTGGGCTTCATTAAGAGGTTCAGCTATATTTTCAAGACCCATACATTATTAAATTACATACGTAAGATCTATTCTGAAATACTGTAACCTTGTATGGAATCCGTACATTGCCATACACGAGGAACGCATAGAATCCACCCAAAAACAATTCCTTTTATATGCCCTTCGCAAATTGAATTGGATCGCATTTCCTCTTCCATCTTATGAAGCACGCTGCGTGCTAATCAACTTACAAACACTCAAAGAAAGCCGCGAATTTGCAATGCTTTTCTTCATTAATGACATTATTTCACATCGCATAGAATCATCAGAAATACTTTCACAATTAAACTTCTACACACTCTGTCGGCATCTAAGAACACGAAAATTATTCTCAGAAAAATCACACAGAACAAATAACGCAAAAATGGCCCCTTCAATCGAATGATGCGACAGTATAATCTATACTGTGAAGTCATTAGCATCACTATGTCAGAAGAAGAAATTAAAGCCCAACTAAAACATAATATAAATAATGCATAGTATGTAAGTAAAACATTGTAACCATTGTATGTAGTCTACTTTGCTTGACGAAATAAATAAGTAAAGCTATATATATGTTTTTCAATGCAAAATCTCATTTTTTTTTATATTATGAAATTTTTTATAACAATTATTTTCATTTACCTTTCATTTGATTTTTTGACCTTTGAAATCGCAGTGGTTCAAAAGTTATAATACTTTGCGATAAGGAACAAAACTACCAATTTTTACGAAATTATGAGAACTACTATATCGTTTTGCTATGGAATGGATGAATATCTAGCTATCTATATAGATATAAAATGAATTTATGTCTGTCTGACCCTAATAGACTCGAAAACTACTTAAGCGATCGGCGTGAAAATTTGTATGCAGGGGTTTTTGGGGCCGGGAAAGGTTCTTATGATGGTTTGAGACCCCTCCCTCTTATGTAAGGGGAGGGGGGGGGGGCTCCCATACAAATGAAACACATTTCTGCATAACTCGAGAACTAATCAAGCAAAGCGAACCAAATTTGGCATGTGGAGGTATAACAGGGTGTCGACTCAAAGTCGAAAATAAAGTTCCCTGACTTTCCCTGACTTTCCAGTCGGTTTTCAGAAAAATTCCAGTCCACAAAACTTCGTTATTTTAACCTAAGAAGCTACAACGTGATGTGCTTTATTATACCGTAGCGTAAGTTAAGGTTAGTTTAAAATGAGCAGCAGGGTAAGCTTTAGAAAATATCAAGAATAGCATACTCATGGCACTTACAACAGAACTTGATACTAATACAATTTTTACAGACTATATGACCGACTACCTACGAAGGATGTGAATAGACCTAGGGCTATAGATACATATTATAATATAATAATGAATAACTACTGCTCACAACTAGGCTCCCTATTCATTACTAAGTAAGGGGCACCACAAAAGATCAAATAATGGACGCAGTGGTTCAACTCCCCCAACAAAAAAAAGTAACAATAGGAATATTTAATCAATGTTACCAAGCTCTCAATTTGTGTTCATAATTTCACAGCCAAAAAAAATCAACCCGTAGACGATTCCTTTCTCTTTACATATAATTTTTTGTAAAATAACAGAGCAGTGATTATTCTTGCTTTGGCAACCGAACCTGAGGATGCACTGCTCATGCATTAGTCAGTTTCGTACTCTCTGGAACTCCATATGACAACCGCAGACATGGAAAAATAATTTAAGTTTAATTATCATTAACATTTTATTCTCTCAGTGAGTTCACATTACAACGAGAAATTGCAAGTTGAATATGTGTTTATTTTCGGATTACTTTTAAAAATGTTTATCATTTGAGCAGAACAATTTTCTCCTGTAAACGACGATCCTTGTCTACATGGAAAGCGAATGCGATTTTTCGAAATCGCTGAATAAGTTCATTCAAAATTTGTAAGTTTTCGAACCCGCTTGCATGAGTAACACCATCATAGATCTGACGTCGCGCTACGACTGAAGGCCCAAACGCAATGTGGGCAGAAGCGGAACGGAAACGGTGTCACAAATGACATCAAGATGCCTAACCGCACTCGAATGTAGTTTTGCAAGAACCAAACAATCTCTCATTGACCAGTGACTCGAACACTTTAGATTCGACCCCGAGCAAGGTAATCCCACGGTAGTTTTCCACATTGCATTTGTCTCCTTTCTTGAAAACAGGGAACATAGTAGAGCATTTCCAAAGCGTGGGGAACTTACGCTGATGATAGATTAAAAAGCAGGGTCATCGGGGCGGCTTAGATATCACAGCATTTTTTCAGCACAGCAGATGGCATAACACTCGGTCCGGGTGAAAAAGAAGATTTAGTTTTCCTTATCGTAGAGAGAACCATTTCAACATCCACAGTAAAAACATCCATGTTTACGACATCGGTTGGCACATGGCGGACTGCTAGATTGATTTCAGCTTGCGATGGTGATTCGTTCGAGAAAACGCTCGAGAAGTGCCTTGCAAAAAGTCTGCATTTATCCTCAGTTGTCAATGCTACGTCGTTGCCCAGAAACACCTTCGACGGGACACCAGTTTCCTTTCTTTTAGTATTAACGAACAACCAGAATCCCCTAGGATTGCTTCGCGGATTGCGTTCAGTGCGAATTACATACCGCTGGTAGAGAAGCTTGTTGTAGCGGCGATAGTTGTTACTGGCAATTGAAAAATTCCGTTTGGTCAAGAAGCAGAAATACAGTCGCGCAGAAAGCAATTATAGCGATCGACAGCTATGTCGATCTCCAGGTCATTCAACACTTTCCAGTCTATCTCTGACAAGGAACGTCGCAGCAAACGTAAATCAGTCTTCCGGAAGTTGAGACGATAGACAATCGAAGTTTCATCAAAGTGAAGTTGAGATTCATTTGCGATAGAAATATCCAAAGCAGGATGGAAGTTGTCAAGAGGAACGATGACATCAGGCGCCTCAGTAACGGTACAGTCAAGAAGTGAATTTTCACTAACGAACACCAAGTCTAGGAAATGAGACTGAAAGTTGGGAATATATTTGCCTCAATCCATGAAAACCAGTACCGTCCACAAGCAAGCGGCTGGCCGGAGTAGTAACAGATGCTATTGGATCTGGATATGTAAATCCCTGACCTGAGTGCGACCAGATAAGCCCAGTTTGATTGAAATCACCGAGCATAAGAATCATATCCGGAGTGATTTGAGATTTGGGCGTAATTCTATTTGTACACAAACACGTCAATCGTCGATTTCTCGTGAATAAAAGCTCAATATTATAAACAAACTATACCAAATGATAGAGGACTCATACCTTTACCTAACAGTGTTATTAGTTTTCAAAATTGAGCTTTTATTCGCGATAAATCAGCGATGGACATGGACAAATCACTCCGGATATCCGAATAATTAGCCATAGAAGAAGCAAATTCTACAGCATCCATATGAAGTTGCATTATGCTACAGTCGAGACGTCGTTCAGGGGGAATGTACACCGTTCAGATGGTCAATTTTAATGAACCTTTCCATAACGCCTCTAACCATTTGAGACATTGCGTTGCACCAAAAAGGCACCATAGGGTTGTCCATCTGAAATTCGCATTGAAATGGCTCAACTTCGACAGCAACTGATTTAAAGAAAGCTAGCTTAATACCACGTTCAGACTACAGAGTTATAACATGTTATAACGGTTGTCAAATAATTGCAATACAGAAACCACCATCAAGATAGTGCTATAACATGTTATAAATCTGTAGTCTAAACGTACTATTAGCCATCAGCAGCGAGACATTCAAACAGTTTTTAACATCTTGGTAGGAAGCTGACGTTGGTTCAATTTTGTCTTTCTGGACGCCTTGAATAAATTTTCGTATTTGCGGAGTAATTTTGATTGCCCTCTGAACAGCAGCACTATTTTCCAACCATCGGTGACCGCAAAACTTTAGCGGGAATATGGTAGATCCAGAATACATCGTGATAAACGCTCGTCTTGCTGGTACATCTTTGAAGATATTGTAGATACCACGCAAATATTTGACAACAATGAATGTATTATGCAAAATATACAGCCCACAGCTTCCCAGATCTATCAGCTTCTCGCCACCTTTTTGTGCCTCTAGCTTCAATTCACATTGGGCCCATCCATGGACACTTGCAGCAACTTGTTCGAAGAGATACCGGCAAGGGCGTCCATAAACGCAGCGAGTAGATCTGATGCCCGGGATCTTCCCAAAAACTTTGACGTCATGCACTGATAAAATTTCAAAGATTGTTTTATGTGTCCCACACATGATTTTTTGCAATGTGATCAACATTATTTTTTTCCCTGACCTACATTAAAATTCCCTGACATTCCCTGACTTTCCAGATCATAAATAGAATTCCCTGACATTCCCTGACTTTCCAGGTTTTTCCAGGTAGTCGACACCCTGTATAAGGAGATGGTAATAGGGGGTAGCCCCTTAGATAAGAGGGGGGCTACGTACAATATAGTATGTTTTTTTTTATCGGCGCATAAACTCAAGCTAATATTGGCTTCCTTAACACAGTCACCGAATATTGATACCAAGCACGTTTACAGTATCTCTGACTTTTACTCAACTAACCATATAGTATCTAAGTGACATTGTCTCACTCTGAATCTACATTTTAAGTTATTTCGTGATTTTATGGTTACTTGGATACTCACATAAAATGTTGTGCAAGTACCACAATTTCAACAACGCTCAACTATGAACAGCTCAATGTTTATCCCATTTATTCTATGAATCAGTGAACACCAACAAGATTATCTGCTAGGAAACACCAAATAATATTTAGAGATAAAACTTAAAAATACAGTTTTAACTGATTGTACTTTATGAATATAAAGCTTACCCATATTGGACCCTGCCAACCCACGGCGCAGGTAATGTGGGCCATGTGAGCCAGTGAAGGACTTCTCAAACTGAAGCGATACATTTTTCAAAGTTCACACCCAAAACCCATCCCCCACACAAAATCAAAAAAAAAAGTTTCTGTATGGGAAACACGCCCGGACATGATCGAGAATATGGGTATATATCAGTATCGCAACTACGGGTAATCATCGAAAATGCTTGCATTTTTCTCATGCACTTTTGAGCTAATAGCAATCCCCCTCTCATACTCGAAATGTGCCACAAACAACCTGGCACAACGATGCCTACCACCAACGCTCTCTGATCCAAGCACAGGGAACATGTTTTTGCTCTTTTCTGTACATAATCTTACAGGAAAGCATTTACGGGAACAGACCTAATATTTTAGCATGGGCTGCGTCATTTCGCCGAAGGATGTTTCGCCGAATTTTAATCAATATAAAATTAAAATTAATTTGTAACGCATTTAAATAATAAGTATTCCCATGTAAAGCAACCCTTTTGATGTTTGTTATGCTATTGCTAGAAAATGAATAATAATTAGAATTTGTAATTGATTAGAAATATGAACAGATAGAATTGCTGGTTGAAATGAGCTCAATACAATTTTAATTCAACATCTGCCGGTAACACTAGTTTCAAGTATTTTTTGAAATGAATAGACGAGAATATCTCGTCCCGTTTGTTTAAAATTTTTCGAAATCAATACAACTCGAAAGAACTGCCTATGTTTTAAAGGGGGAAGCATTACATTTGAATAGCTTGCCAGGTTAAAAAAAATCCAACATTCTAAATCTGTTTTCGAGACTGATTTCAAAATTTACTAAGCTTTGAAAAAAGTTCAAACCCGTAGAAAATGGCTTGCTCTTCGGCGAAATGACCCATTTGGCGAAATGATCTTCGACGAAACGTCCTTCGGCGAAATGTCCCGCTCCCATTTCAGGATAGGTTTCAGGAGAGGACCTTGGAAATGGGGATTCGTTTTCGGCAGTACGCACGGAATCCGATAAAATATTGAAATTCAAGACCCATCTGAATCATTTAAGAGGGGAAGTACACGAAACGAAAATCAATTATTCTATTCATGTGTTTCATTTATACATTTTTGCCAAAGCATCAGCCTTATACATTCCATAAGACAAACCACATAGGTCCTACAAGAATGCATAAAAGGTATGTGTGACCTTTTATACATTTCATTTGACACATGATCTTCATTAACTTTTTGCAAGGCATCTGCTTATTAGTTGACTTATACATTTTATGAATAATCAGCAATAGAAATTTGCCAAAAGGTATAAGGAGATTTCTATCCGTGTACAATTAGAACTTTTTTTTTCGAAAAAAATTTTGTTGTCCTAATTTACTCTATATGTATCTGGGAATGAGCCTTTAAAAGCATAAAGCCGTCCGGAACTTATTTAAAAAGTTATACGCAATTCAGTGAGTGCATGTCAAATGGCTGAACATGTCAAAGTTGAACTTTAAATGCTTCTACTGAAAAGTAGTGTTTTCAAAATCGCCGTGCAATGTACAGGTCAGAGTTTTCATTCAAATCGATTGCGGTTTTCTGTTTTATGTTCATAATAAAATTCTCCACAACATGAATAGAAAGATTTTTTAGATTTGTTTGTTATAACATGTTTTTTTTTTATAAACAAAGTCGAAAAAATAGGGTTTTTTAAAAAAAAATTTCAACTTCAAATTTTTTTGTGAAAAAATCTTTTTTTTTACATACGAATTAATTCATGTTGTGCGCTGTACCTTCAAATTTAATGTCCTGTTTTTTGTGTCTCAGACGTGATCATGGACGTAGGGACTGCACGACGCGAAGTGCTGCTTTAAAAAATTGACTTCACATTATTTATAATAATTGGGCTAAATTGCAAAATTTAAAAAAAATGTCACTGCTAATTAATCTTCATTAAATCCTTAATAACATACATAAAGAATCGCTAACATTCATTTATTTCCCTACTCGCAATCCACTCTCAAAGATAGGCCTCATTTTAGGCCTTCTAATTGTACTTCCCCCCTTAAAGGCTTACAAAAATATTTTAAAATAAATAATACAAAGGAACACGGGATCGCCAGACAAAAACAGGTACACCTACAGTCGCGTGGAAAAGAAAAGAGCTCATCTTTGGATCATAAAAGAAACATAATCCCAAACCTCAACTTATAGCACGTAACATGTGCACTTGATATCAGTTCACCTGCTAAGGGTGCACATATTATTACTTTCCACGCTCTGGTGCTCTCTTGGAGCCGGTGCAGAGCGGTGAATGTGTCATCTAATGATTTGCCCGATTTGCATTTTATGCATTTTCGATTACGAAACGATTGTAGGTATGTTTTTCTTTTGCACCTCGGACTGGCTAAATGACTGACTACTCAGCAAGTGACACACGGCAGTCGGAGTTAGGAGAATCAGAAGAGGGGAATGAGTCTCTGTGAACGTTTTCTGTATTTTTTTTTGCTTTTTCATTTTACACCTCTTGTGGCTGCTAGCAGTTTCTTCTTGCGGTGCACCGTGATTGAGGACAGAGCCTTGCATTTTCCACAGCTTAAGCTTACCATCGTTAAGTCGCAAGGTAAAGATGCTAACAACTGCCCGTGTGATGTGGATGGTTACTATATTTTCTTCATGTCCAACAATTTGCCAACCTCCCCTAGATCTGCAGCACATAATTTGCTAGAACTACCGTGAGAGTGAAAGAACTAGCAGAGAAACGCGAATTACTAACCTGAATTAAACTGCTACTTTCAGTTTCCGAGAATGTGTCGGTGAGTGCTGATTGGTACGAAGTTATATTTGCCCAACGGATGTTGTTGACTGAGTCTCCACAGCGCATGGGTGCTAATCCTTCCTCGAGCTTAGACTCTCCAAACTCGTGTGCAAGCACTTGAGTATTATTACATGAGCTTGTTTTGGTAGCAGCTTGTCACCTCACCGTTACCTACTATGCCGTGGGAGTAATTATTTAACTTTTAATTGCTTTATAAATAATCCATTGAATGGGTTCGAGAGGCTCTTCCTAATTGAGTTGATGGTTTCTACAGAAGATTTTCTACATAGAGATGCATAAGTTAAAAGTGACGGGGTAAGAATTGTAGATTGTGAACCCTTTCTGTCCGGATGATACACGCTGTTGCAATCTTAGCAAAATAAATTAACATAATTGGTTGTTGCTGTTCATATTTGAGTCAATACTCAATTTGCTGTCAACTTAGGCCAGGTTCCTATTAGGGTGCACAATAGACTGATGCAAAATTTGAAATTTTCGCTCCACAGTGCTCAAACGGTTCCAAATTGGATCCTGATTAGCCTCCCAAAATTTGAACTTATTTAGTAAGAAACTGACTTGGCACAAAGCATTTGAAGTTTATATAGAAATTACAATGGGAAACCAAAATGTTGGTCTGTCTCAAAATTCACCAGTTCACTCTGCTTAAGAAAATGACAGCTGCGCTTGATGAAAATTACCTCAGCTACAACTTTGTTCAAGACCACATCGCTTTAAACGTACTAGAGCTAGTTTGGAACTTGGGTAATGGTTTTTTGAACCAATTAGAACAGCAAAAAATGATTGATCATTAATGAAAGATAAAAACGGATGCAAAGTATTTGCATTTGGTTAAAATTCAAATGGCTATTTGTTCACAGATTAATTCACATTGTTATATTCCATTTTACTGGTTTTATTTTTGCAGTGTGGCCGCAAAACATCGCGTAGCTCCGCGTTTCAATTGCTTTCGAAAAACTAAGAAACCAAACACAACAACTACATTCTTTACAAAAGCGTCACGCATTGCACAGTGGTCCAGAAGCAGATTTAGGTGGAATGATATGTTTTGAGCCTAAAATTGAAACTTTAGACCCTAATTTTTATAACAATGAATTCTAGGGTGGTTCTTTTTATCATTAAAATCAAAAATCTAACTTTTTTGTTTGAATAAATTAAGGCATATATTCTTGGGCAAAGTTATAGCTTAGCTAATTTTAAGCAACTTTACATAATATTTTTTTTTATATCTCTTAAATTGACCGATTTAGAGCTATTTTCTTGAATTGAGTTAGGGTGTCTCTAAAAAAACAGTTGTTTTGCTCTAGTTTTCTTATTTCAAATTTCTCAGCAAAGGTGCCTTCAAATAACTTTTAGATCTTTAGAAGGCGCAAATTTTGGTCGGCGGAAGATATCGACAAGCTTTGTGCAGCAAAAATTTGCGACTTCTAAAGATCTAAAAGTAATTTCGAAACACCATTGCTGAGAAATTTGAAATAAGAAAACTAGAGCAAAACAACTGTTTTTTTTTTTTAGAGACACCCTAACTCAGTTCAAGAATATTGCTCTAAATCGGTCAATTTAAGAGATATAAAAAAGTTTTTTTTATACAAAGTTGCTTGAAATTAGCTAATGAGGGCCTAACTATAAGGTACAACTTTGAAGAAGAAAATTTTACTCTAAAGTTTCAAGTTCAGGCTCAAAACATATCATTTCACCTAAATCTGCATTCTGGACCACTGTGCACTGTGCATTGATTTGTCTTGTTTATTAACTTGAAATAAATTTAAATCTATCGCTGAGCCGGTACCTACAACAACAGAGCAGTCGACTGAGACGAGTGAACTGAATGTAATCCATGAATCACAGGAATCCGTTACATTAGATTTAAGAGTATATTGGTGGAAATACATAAAATATTGACAATGGCGTTTGCGTCACGTTCTGAATAAAACCCACATTGATACACAGGACAGGTGTATAGAACATTTGTTACCCATGACAATCTTGTAGATTATATTAAGTTTAAAAATAAATTGGGCCCATATTTTTCATATTGTTTATCTCACAGAACAATCTCGTTTTTGATATCATCTTGAAACAAATTAGGCCATAATTTTTGCTTTTATTTGCCTTGGCTTAAATTCCTTCCGAGGTTCCTAAAACATGCCCAGTGTGGTCTTGGGCACTTCAAATTTCTACCATGGACATAGGACCTATTCTTAAATCAATCAAGATTTCTAGATTTCAATAGGTCCAATCTGCTTTGATTGATTGTCTTCATAGAATTTCTCTTTCGTTAATCACTCAGCTGCAATAAACTAACTCACTAATAAAATTCGAGCAAAGCAGATACGACCTATTGAAATGTTAATCGCGATTTTGAGTATGGGAATTATCCATGCTCGACTGTGTTTTGTTTGAATTGAAAAAAACTACGCGTATAACTTAACCTAACGTGCTGGATCACGTATGATCTGATCTCAGACTTGTTCGAACCTTTCCAAGATGACCGTTCTTCGCTCTTCTAGAGTCTAGAGACCAACCAGGCGGTGGACCTCAGATTTTTTTCTTCTTTATTAGAGAGACTTTCAGAGGGCCTTAAAATTTCGCGTCCGTGGAAGACTGTTTAGGATAATCTTCAATCTTGTTCTGGATCCTTTGGAGTTTAAAGTGATGGCATTTGGCGCAGCTCTCCAAGATTGCCATACCGTACTTGATTACGGAAAGAGTGATTTTCTGGTAGACAGCAAGCTTGTTTTTCAAGGACAGAGTGGATCTCCTGATGATGAGCGGATGTTGCATTTTGTTTTCATTTTGTCAACGTGTTCCCTGGAAAGCAGCTTACTTTCGAGTGTAAGACCGAGGAAGACTACCTCTTAAGACCATTTCACCACTGTGCCGATTGAGTTGATCTTATTATGCTCAGACGGAACAAGTCTTGGAGATTTGAAATGTGGAAATATGATGATTTGGGTCTTTACCACGTTTATACGGATCTTCTACCTGTTGAAATAATCAGACACGGACATCCAGTCTTTGCTGAAGTTTGGCGGTCAGAGCTCCGATGACCCTACCCTTATAGATGATGGATGTGTCATCTGTGAACAGGGACAACGACCCCCCATCAGGCATATTGGAGGTGAACAGTAGACTGATGCAAATTTTGACATTTTCGCTCCACAGTGCTCAAAAGGTTCCAAATCGCACAGCAAAAAAATAATTTTGATATCACGTCAAAGTGGATGCACTACAATCATGTCGAAAATATGTTGTAATATTACTTGCTAAAAAGGACAAAATTATCATTAATGCAATGCATGAACTGACATTAAGCTGCTTTTACTGCATTTGTTTATTTATGTGGTCATAAAAATTACATGAAATTTTCGACATGATTGTAGTGCATCCACTTTGATGTGATATCAAAATTATTTTTTTGCTGTGCGGGTCCTGATTAGTCTCCCAAAATTTGAACTCATTTGAAAAGAAACTGACTTGGCACAAACCATTTGAAGTTTATATGGAAATTACTATGGGAAATCCAAATGTTTCGTTCATTGTCTTCTTACCTTTTTCCATATTGCACTGTTCAAAAATTCAAAAGCTGTACTTATGGAAAATTATCTCAGCTTCAACTAAGCAGAATATAGTTGTTGAGCCAAACGTCAAATAAAATAGTTATTAATTGTTTAAGAGATTGATAATGTTATGGCATGATCAAGCAGCTGTTTTGTGAGCAACACTGTATTTTGCAGTGTGACATAGTAGCCATGATTTTTGTGCTCTATTCCAAGCGCCAGAAACACCAATGTTGCCTGCTGAACAGTTGATTGAGCATAATCTTAAGACATTAGTGGCTTGAATTATTGATAACTTTTGATGCTTACATTATATTGAAAAGTAGTTCAAGACAAAGTTGTAGCTGAGAAAATTTTCTACCAGCTCAGTTATCATTTTTTAAAGCAAAGCGATATGGTAAATTGTTAGATGGATATGAACAAAACATTTGGTTTTCCTATAGCAATTTCCATATAAATTTCAAATGGTTTGTGCCAAGTCAGTTTCTTATCAAATGAGTTCAAATTTTGGGAGACTAATCAGGACCCGATTTGGACCCGTTTGAGCACTGCGGAGCGAAAATGTCAAAATTTGCATCAGTCTAGTGAACAGGTTGAACAAGATGGGTCCAAGGATGCTTCCTTGTGGAATACCCGCACCGATGTGATGCCATTCAGAGAGACTCGAAATGTCCTGTCAGAGAGATAGTTTTTTTTTATATGATCTTCACAAGGAAGATTGGAAGACCGTATCGCTGCAATTTGTAGACCAGGCCATCGTGCCAGACATTGTCGAACGCTTTTCAACGTCCAAAAATGCCATGGCAGATGTTTTGGATACGGATTATTATTATTTAGCTTTATTTAGGAGGCTTTCAGCCTTAGGCTGGTTCGCCTCCAAATTTGGATACGGACTTGTTCCGTCTGAGAATGTTTCTCACCCGAGTCAGCTGGTGAACAGTCGAGCAACCTTTACGGAAACCAAACTCTTCTTCGAGCAACAAGTTGTTTTCATCGGCAGATGACAGGATGGCCTCGAGAGAAGGCTTATGGATCGGTAACTGGAAGTAAAGGATGGATCTTTCCCAGGCTTCCGGATGGAAATGACTATAGCTGACTTCCAGTACGAGGGGAAGTAGCTAAGATTAAAAATTAGTGCCAGTTAGTTGAAGAATCTGGATCTGGTGTTTGAGTTCTACATTCAAAATTTGGTCGAAACCTGAGGTCTTCCTGCTTATAGATGATTTGATATAGGCCAAAATTGTTGGGAATTTTATGGAGGCTAGCTGTATTTTCAGCATGGACGGATGGACTTGCAATGTGCAATCCGAGATTATGAAAGCGAAGTGTTGACCTATAGCATCAGCCTTCTCTTCAGGGGTTATAAGATGGAGGACTAAGTCATTGGGTTAATTCAACGGCACAGGTAGTGGAATGGACCTTGACTTATTTTTAATGATTTTTGTTAGTTTCCAGAAGGGCTTTGCACAATCTGGTAGATAACACATCTTATTAGCAAAATCGTTCTTTCTGAGATCCGCTATCCTGGCATGAATGATCTTTGTTAATCGATTACAATTGGTCTTCAAGTTAGGCAGACCAGAACGCTGGTACTGCCTACGAATAGTGTTACGGAGATCTTTGGTAGGGCTGTCAAGGTTCAGAGTGTTTCTCACCTGTCTGGATACTGGCACGTTTTGTTCCCTGGCCCGGGATATTGCCTCCTTGATAGATTGCAGACACCTGTCAACGTCTTCGGACGTCTCCGGTTGGACATCGTAGTCGAAGGTTGTGTCGACGCAGTATTGATATTGATCCCAGTTGACACGATAGTAGTTGCGTCGGGAAGCATCGAATCGGATCACCGAGGAATCAACTTCGGCCATCACCAGGTAGTGGTCCGAGCTGAGTTCCTGATATGTGACAGGTTGAGCGATATTGTTATCCATGTTTCTGATGAAGATATCGATGGTAGCGTGAACACCGGACCGACTCAACCGAGTGGGAGTATCCGTACTCAAGATGTTGTACTGCGCTTCCTGCAGGTTGTTGACATGTCTGGGGCAGTAAACGGCAATTATGGTAATGGGGCTAGGATTGGGCAATACTGGATCGATCTTTGGATGATCGATCTTTTTCATCCCGATTTCTCATTTTTCGAATCGGTTTTTTATCGAAAAAAATCGATTTATTCTTTCGATTTTTTCGATCCTAAAAAAAAGGTGTTAAATTTTTTAAGTGTATTTTCATTAAAAAAAAAACAATTTACTCTCACCACAGACTGCGTTGTAAATTTAATGAACATAACGTCAACATCAGCATCGCTCCCTACAATGACGTTACAATTATCGTTTCCGATATTTACGAATACAGCAACATTTGAAGGTCTGGGCTACCTCCCTCCTGTGCTCATTGCTTCTTACCGTCACGACAACATTTAATTGAATATTATAAAGAAAATAATTTCTTGGGGTACCAACGTAAACATGCGTATTAAAATAAAAATAAAAGATCGATCTACCAAAGATCGATTCTTTGGTACCGATTTCATCGATCCGCATTCTAGAGCCAAATGTAAGATCAATCCGTCAAGATCGATCTTTCTCTGAAGATCGCCCAATCCTAGATAGGGCCAAGCAATGTGCTGACCTCAACCCCGATGGCTTCGATAATTTTGAGTTGGAAGTTCGGCAGCAGGTGGCAGTTGATGTTGCGCATTACAGCAACGGCTATTCCCCCTGCACTAGTTCTGACGAGTCTCCAGAGCTGAAAGTCCGATAGGTAGATGCTCGCTTCCGGCTTTAGATGGGTTTCGGTAATGATATATAGGATATATAGTACATTTTAACATTTTTTATTCTTTTCTTAGGATAGAAAGGGGAAAGTAAGGCTTCAAAATCAGCTAGTCTACTTGAAGCTCAGATCAAAAACTATAACGTTATAAAGGTACGAGTTCTTGCTGTCTTTCAAGATTCAAGATTCAAGATTGAATAGGGAAAATGGCTCTAATGTTGGCCTATGGATCTAAGATTGGGCTTATAGCTTAAAATCTGCTATTTATCAAGAGTCGTTGGGCCGATACTAATGGATATTTTTGATCGCTATTGAAAATTTAGTCCATTGCTGAATTTATGTATGGGCTTAAATTGAGAGCATTTAGGCCGACATTACATCCATTGCCCCTGCCATTTGATTTTTGCTATACATTTAAATTTTTGCTTTAGAATTTCGCGATAATCGTTTCATAATTTGTTTTCTGATTTTTGATAAAAAAAAAGGATCGGAATCGAATAATACGATAAATAGCAAAACACGGCATGAAAAGGGTAAGGGGTGTGCTTGTCCCTTTCAGTATCACACGCACACGAGATGCTCCCATCGTGTGTGCCGACCCCACTTCCAACATTTCCATATGTGTGTCTCATCCGGTAGGGAAAAAGATACACCTCTTCAGCTTAAATATTGGATCTATGATCCATCCACGCAAAACAGTCAACGAGAACCTCCACCCCGAAACCCCGCAGTGAACGACGGAAATTTCACTCCGATGCTTTTAGAGCGCCTAATCGTGTCGAACATACTTATATGGCGCGAATGATCTTTCAAACTTTGGCGAGCTCCCAGATAAATTGCCTACGTTGGAACGATTGATGGTTCATAATTGAGTAGGAAACGTATTCATACGTACACGACGGATTCGATTTGACGGCTACAGAGCTTGAAACAGAGGGCGCAGTTTGCTAGAGCAAGCGATGGGGAGGGGAGGGGCTTTGAAGCGAATGTTTAGCGCCCAGAAGGAAGACGTTTGTCTAAGCAAACCAAGCAAAAGGCCATGTGGGTGTCTCTGGTGGTGTGTATCTGTATCTCCTAACAGCTTAATTGTCACCTCGATGCACTTAACATAACAGCGACGATGTACTTGGCTGGATGAGTCATGCGATGGGCGCTGATGCTTCCTGTAGAAAAATGACAAAGTTTCACTTTTGTTTTTATTTGGTCTGTAAGACTTCTTTTGAAACTCGTGCTCAACAATATACTTTTTCTTCTTCTTAGTTATTGAAAAATTCGGAGAATTTCCAAACCAAACAAATCCTTGATCAAGTCACGGATATGAACCACTTTTTGTACACTTACATGAAATTATCGTGTTGTGCTCATCAAAATTAAAATACATGTCAATGAAAAACGGATTACACACCAAAAAATTCTGAATTTTACTGGCGATGTAAACATCCAAGCATGCAAACATTCATACATGTAAACTTCCTTTTCACGTAAACTAGCAACTTGCAAGAAATTTTGCAAACAAAAGTGGACAGTTGCATACGATTTATGGGATATTGCATGACATGTCTCATAAATTTACACGATCTATAATCTAAACTTGTATGATATATGACGCTCCATTTATGTGCATCATAGTAACGGAAATTTACACTACTTTTTTTAGCTGTGTAGGGTTGAATGTAGTTGTTATAAACGATGTTTATCTGAAAAAGGAAATAAAGTTCCATTAAATATTTTATTCAACAGAACTGACTAGACATTTTTCGTTGACATAGGATCCCTCACCATTAACTCATTGCGTTTTGGCAGGCCTAACTATGTATCATTATATGGAACATAATTACCGCTCTCAGTTTAACACAAATCGTCAACAATTCACACTTGATTTTATTGGAAAATTATAATGCGAACATAAAATCTATTAAACGAATGAAAAAAACTAGACCAAGTGTTATATCATATTCGGTCAAAAAAAAGAGCAAAACTCATGTAACTATGGTTTGAATTACGCGTTTACGACCGGCGCGCAGAAAAAGGCACAACAACGATTTTTCTGGCTACGCTCTGAATACGTTTTGCGGCCTCTGCCATTCGCCGGACCGATCGACCCACCGACCAACGAGTGGCCATAGTGCAGTGAATGGCTTGTCTAGGAGGCTCGTACAATGTAGCTGTACGCGCTCCACCTCATCACCTCAGCCCATCCTTCTGTCAGCCGGTCCACGGAGTATGGTTTTAACGATATAATTTTCTTCAATCATGCTTTTCTAGGCAATTTTCTTTGGTGGACCTCCGAATTGCAACCCCGAAAGAGATGCGAAAAGTGGCGTGGTGGCACAGCACGTGGTGGAAACGGTGAGAGATGGTAGCGAAGATGATGAACCAGATTCATGAATGGCTTGGCCTTTGGCAACCGTGAAAAGATTGATTGGAGAGCTCTATTTTCGGAGCGGGTATCGCGTATCGCTTGGTCCTCTTGTTGTGCGTGTACGGCTTTTTCATGCTGAGTGTCTGATTGAACTTTACTTACTTTTTTGTAAAGTCATAGAGCCAGGCTACCAGAGGTTGTAAAGTCGGCTTCAAATGATGTAAGGGGGCCGTTATTTTCCGACAGCCTAGGTAGATACCTCCTATAGGAAAAGGTCTCATAATATATTTTTCAGAGAGAAGAGCTCTAGCTCTGTAGAAAAACTGTACACTTTTTCTAAAGAACCTGGTAAGAGACTTACCTTTTCAGCACGTTTTTTGACAATGCCTAACCCATGTAGCTGATAAATGTTTGGCTTAAAAAAATCTTATACTTAATACTAACTAGCTAAAACCAATAATTTGATTATCTCCATTGGATTTCTATTGTCTCAATGAAGTCTGATGGATAAAAGCCTGTTTTAATTGGTTTGGCTTATCATCTATCTCGAACAGGTGTCATTAGGTTCATAATGTGAACATGAAATTAAACACAAAAAGGTAAATAACGGTTTCGGCAGGAAGCGACTGTTTTCGGCACATAGCTGAATGAATTTTCAAGAATTCTAGGTAGCTTCAACATATTTCAACTCTTATTTGTTCAAAATTCAAATTAAATTACATTTCAATTTAATCTAATTGCTCCAGATACTACGGTAACTTACAAGCCTGAATTGTTATGATATATAGCTAAGTGTGCCTACATTGTTTTTGCTTTGGCAATTCAGTATTTTAAACAGGTTTTCTATACTTGCATGTCAGTAAAATAATTGTCATCTTATATAAGTATGTATGTATGTACAATCCAACTCTCTCTGTCTGGCAGTGTTTTTATGGAAGAAAAATGTCTGCAATATAATAGATTACTGTCTTATACTGATCCCATCGCAAACATTTCTAGCCCGGAAGTTGAAAGATGATAGCTCTGTTGAGTTTCAGTGACCTATTTCAGAATGTCTGGTCACTCACGTCCATTCTGAGGTCACTTTCACTTACAACAAGTCCCGCATACACATAGTACCAACATCAAGTGGATATTGGCATTATGAGTACACTTCCATCATAAAAGCAATTTATACTACTATATGTAATGGCACGTATTTATTGGTTTGTATTTCATAATTTTATATTTAGTTGAAATTAGTTTGATCTCACCGCTGATGCATTATGTATCCTTGCTGCTGATCTTCGTCATCTTCCTTCTTATTGTATCCTGTCTAATATTTGGCGTCTATAGTGGTATGCTCTTCTTCCTCTTTCTCTATCCATTCTTGTTGTTTACCTATCTATTCTAGCATTGGGCGATCTTGAAGCAAGAGTTGATCTTAGCGAATCGATTCATTTATTGAAAATAATCGATTCACTGATTTAATCAATCATTTTTAATCGATCTTTTTTAATCGATCTTTTGAATCGATTCATTTAACGCCAAGTTCAGTCTAAATTTGATATTACGGTACATAAGCTATCTTGCTATGACATTTTACTTATAATAGCCATTTAGTGTGATGATTGATATCATTTAGAAATAAATTGTGTAGTACGTACGGATTGAAAGTTGTGAGTGTAACATACATACAGGGGTTACTCAAAATAACTAGGATAGGCAAATTTTTGGTCAACTCTGAAGTGTTGTAACTTCATCAAATGAGATCCGATTTTAAATCCCCCAAGAGCATTTGACTGGAAAACTAATATTATTTTACGGTGTGGCCATGAATCCTGGTCATCGAATACCGGAGATATTCTAGCTTTCCGGAGGTCTTGTCTAACTTGCTAAATGTTTGATGAGATCTTATATATGATGCTGGTTAAAAAATATATTTTTAGTAAATACAAAGAAAGAAGAACCATTTCTAAAGCAAATCTATGCCAAGAACTAAAATCGGCCTATACTCATCCGAGGTATGGCCATTTCCCTGGAATCGGTTCTGGTGGAGGGTTCTGAATGCGGGCAGATCATTTAATAACTCAAAACATGCCGTGCGACAGCTCTTTCTTCAGGGTTTCTCATCAATAGACTTTCGATAAACTTTAAATGCATCATTGACCACATTTGCCAATCTCGAAACTGCCAGTATGCCCCGGGGGAATCTGGAGCAGGTGAAAATTGCATTTGTACACCTAAACATGCCGTGCGACAGCTCATTCTTCATGGTTTTTCATGAATAGGCTTTCAATAAACTTCAAATGAATCATTGACCACATAGGCCGCTCTTGCAATTACGGGATACCCCCGAGGGATCCTGTAGCAGAGATCAATTGCATTTTTACTCAAAAACGACAGTTTTTTCTTCATGGATTTTCATCAATATTCCATAGACTTAAAGTGAAACATTGATCTCATTGGCCGCTCTCAGAACCACTGGGATGCCCCCGGGATAACCTGTAGTAGAGGACAATTGCGTTTTAACGCAATACCATGCCGTGCGACAGCTATTATTCATGGATTTTCATGAATATCCTTCCTATAGACTTAAAGTGAAACATTGACCACATTAGCCTTTCCGGAGTCACTGGAATCCCCCGGGGGAACATGTAGTAGGCTGCAATCACATTTTTGCACAAAACAATGCCGTTGGGGAGCGTTTGACAGCTCGAACTATCTGAAGTCTAAAAATAAACCATTGACTACTAGCAGTGGATGGAGAGGTTAGGTCTTTAAATTCTGGTTGTAGACCACTAAAAGTCTTTCTCTAGTTTTTTTTTTTTTTTTTTTTTTTTTTTTTTTTTTTAACTCTTTATTTGTTCCAAATTCAAAATAAATTACATTTCATTTTAACCTAGGTGCTCCAGCTACTGCAGTAACGTACCAGCCTTAATTGTTATGATATATATCTAAGTGTTTTTACATTGTTCATGTCTTGGCAATTCAGTATTTTAAACAGGTTTTTTAACCTGCATGTCAGTATAACAATTGATATCTTAAAACTAAAAACTAAAACTAAATCTTATCTAAGTATAAAGGGAATTAATCGTTGCAATTGAGGATTGCAACGATTTTTGCCTGAAATTATTAATTATTTTGTTGGACATTTGTGCTAAAGTCTCAACATTCGAAATTCTATGTACTTCGGTTGTACTGTACCAGGGAGGCAACTTCAAAATCATTTTCAGAATTTTGTTCTGAATCCTTTGAAGTGCTTTTTTCCTGGTAGTGCAGCAACTAGACCATATTGGTACAGCGTAAAGCATGGCCGGTCTAAAAACTTGTTTAAATATTAGAAGTTTATTCGTCAGGCAAAGTTTGGATTTCCTGTTTATAAGAGGATACAAACATTTAATATATTTGTTACATTTGGCTTGAATGCCCTCAATGTGATCTTTAAAAATTAATTTTTGGTCAAGTATTAATCCAAGATATTTCACTTGGTTTGACCAGGAAATTGGAACTCCGTTCATAGTGACTATGTGACTACTACTAGGTTTCAAAAACGAAGCTCTAGGCTTGTGTGGAAATATTATAAGTTGAGTTTTGGAAGCGTTGGGAGAAATCTTCCATTTTTGTAAATAAGAAGAGAAAATATCTAAACTTTTCTGCAGTCTGCTGCAAATAACACGAAGACTTCTTCCTTTAGCGGAAATGCCTGTGTCATCAGCGAACAAAGATTTGTGGCAACCCTGAGGCAAATCAGGGAGGTCCGAAGTGAAAATGTTATACAATATAGGCCCAAGAATGCTACCCTGAGGAACTCCTGCCCTAACAGGTAGTCGATTAGATTTGGAATTTTGATAATTTACTTGAAGAGTTCTGTCAGTTAAATAATTTTGAACTAATTTCATAATATAAAGTGGAAAATTAAACTTTTTCAATTTAGCAATCAAACCTTCATGCCAAACACTGTCGAATGCTTTTTCTATGTCTAGAAGAGCAACTCCAGTTGAGTGGCCTTCAGATTTGTTTGAACGAATTAAATTGTTAACTCTTAAGAGTTGATGAGTAGTTGAATGCCCATGGCGAAATCCAAACTGCTCATCTGCAAAAATTGAGTTCGTATTGATGTGAAGCATCATTCTATTCAAAATTATCTTTTCAAAAAGTTTACTTATTGAAGAAAGCAAACTTATTGGACGGTAGCTAGAAGCTTCAGCTGGATTTTTATCCGGCTTCAAAATTGGAACAACTTTTGCATTTTTCCATTTATCAGGAAAGTATGCCAAATGGAAACATCTGTTAAATAATTTTACCAAGAAAGACAAGGTACTCTCTGGGAGTTTTTTGATGAGGATATAGAAAATTCCATCATCACCTGGAGCTTTCATATTTTGAAAATTTTTGGTTATAGACCTTACTTCGTCCAAATCAGTCCCCCAGGAATCATCAAAAATATTTTCCCGAGAGAAAATATTCAGAAAATCCCGAGCAACCTGATTCTCAATAGGACTAGTAAGACCCAAACTGAAATTATGGGAACTCTCGAATTGCTTAGCAAGTTTCTGAGCTTTTTCCAAATTTGTGATCAAAATTTTACCACCTTCTTTAAGCGCTGGAATAGGCTTTTGAGGTTTTTTCAAAATTTTTGTGAGTTTCCAAAAGGGTTTGGAACTCGGGTCTAATTTAGAAATATTATTTTCAAAAGTTTTGTTCCTCAGGGCAGAGAATCGCTTTTTAATTTGTTTTTGCAAATCCCGCCAGATAACTTTCATGGCAGGATCGCGTGTTCTTTGATATTGTCTCCTACGGACATTTTTAAGACGGATCAAGAGCTGAAGATCATCGTCTATTATAATTGAATCGAATTTAACCTCGCATTTTGGTACTGAGGCAGCTCTTGCTTCAACTATAGAAGTAGTCAGAGATTCAAGAGCATAATTAATTTCATCTTTGGTTTGCAAAGGAATGTTTGGATCGAAGTTATATTCCATAAATGTTCGATACTGCTCCCAATCAGCTCTATGGTAATTGAAAGTAGAGCTGTTGGGATTACAAATTATTTCTTGGGATATTTCAAAAGTTACTGGAAGGTGATCAGAACCGAAGTCAGCATGGGTAACCAATTGGCTACAAAGTTGACATGAATCAGTTAAGACCAAATCAATAGTGGAGGGATTTCTTGCAGAAGAAAAGCATGTTGGGCTGTTTGGATATTGAATAGTGTAATAACCTGCAGAACAATCATCAAACAGAATATTACCATTGGAATTGCTTTGAGCATTATTCCATGAGCGGTGTTTTGCATTAAAATCACCAATAATGAAGAATTTAGACCTATGACGGGTAAGTTTCTGGAGGTCACCCTTGAGAAAATTCTTTTGCTGGCCTACGCATTGGAATGGCAAATAGGCAGCTATAAACGTAAGTTGTCCAAATTTTGTTTCAACAGAAACCCCCAAAGTTTCAAAAACTTTGGTTTCAAATGAAGAAAGAATTTTATGTTTGATTCGTCTATGAATAATGATGGCAACGCCACCACAGGGTCCATCAAGACGATCATTTCTATAAATCAAGTAGTTTGCGTCCTTCTTAACCTTATGGGCAGGTTTAAGGAACGTTTCAGTTATAACGGCAATATGCACGTTATGAACTCTTAAAAAATTAAATAGCTCGTCTTCATTATCTTTAAGAGATCGAGCATTCCAATTTACAATATTTAATGCTTTAAAATCCATTACTGAATTTTAAAGTCATGACAATATTATTTGCAAATTTTACTCCAGTTTGAATAGCATCAAACATGGAGTTAGATTTAAGCATATCAGAAATCATGTCAATTAATGAATTCTGTAAAAATTCCATTTTGGGGGCAGTAATGCTTCCTAAGTCAAAATTGTCAAAATTTCCATTAGAACGTTGGTTAGTATTTTGATTTCTACCCGCTGCAATAGCAGCATAGGTAGCTCCATTAACTCGCTGAACATTGTTAGCAGCGAGGGGAGTAGGTACAGATGAAACATTTGAAGCAGGGGAGATATTTGTACCTACGGGTACGAATGTAGAATTTGTTCCTCGCTGACCGTTGTTAACAGCAGAGGAATTTGTACCTGGTCGGAAACGTGGAGCGTTTCTTACCTGACGGTTAGAACGAGATTGTAGGATCGCTTTGCGAGTCTTACATTCCCAAAAATTGGATTTGTGGTTTTCACCACAATTTGAACATTTAAATTTCTTAGGATCTTCCTTCACAGGACAGTCGTCCTTTGCGTGAGAGGAATCACCACAATTCATGCATTTAGCTGGCATGTAGCAATTTTTAGTTCCGTGGCCCCAACCCTGGCACTTACGACACTGAGTGAGGTTTTGGAAATTTCCTCCAGTCTTCCTGAAGTGTTCCCACTTCACTCGGACATGGAGTATAAGGCTAGCTTTTTCTAAGGCCTTAAGGTTGTTTAGTTCACTAGACTTGAAGTGAACTAAATAAAAATCATTAGAAATTCCGTTGCGCGAATCGCCAGGACGGGATTTCATTTTCATTTTGATTACTTGGAGTGGCACAACTCCAAGTAATTTTGCCAGTTCATCTTTGATCTGATCCAGGGATTCACCACTGGGCAGTCCTTTCATGACAACCTTGAACACACGTTCAGTTTTGGTGTCGTAAGTAAAAAATTTGTGCTTCTTCTCAGTAAGATACTTGAGAAGACATTTAAATCCGTCCAAGGTTTCAGCCAATACACGGCATTCACCCCGACGTCCAATTTGTAGTGAAAACTTAACTTTCACGAAATTCAAAAGTTCCATGCGAAGAGCGTGGAAATCGGTAGTGGTTATCACAATAGGGGGAATCTTTTCCTTCTTGGCATTAAGCCGGGAAAGTTTACTAAAATTTTTCTTGGATGATGGATCATTCTCATCATCCGTGAGCAAATCAAATTGATTACTCAAATTAATTTCTTCAGAAGGGGGGTCAAGAGTTTGCCCCTTTCTTTTGCGTTTAGGCGCCATGACGGCAGTAAATTTTTTTTATCCAAATCGACTTCCAAGCAGATTACTATAAGAATCTGAAGGTTCGAAGAGGAATTTTCCAAATCGATATCCAAGAAGGATTACCTCGGGTAGGGTCCAAACAAGGATCGAAGAGGAATAAGAGGAGTTGAACAAGGTAGAAAATTTTTACAGGTTGAGCACTGAAAAGTGCTGTTTAAATTTGTTGTAGCTTTAGGTAGTAGTAACACTTCCTTCAGCAAAAAGCAAATAGATCCGCACGGCAAGAGAGCACGATGCGGACTGATCTTTCTCTTGTAATGCAAGGTGTAGCAAGAGCACAACAACACCGCTTTAATGATTAGCGGCACCGGTGGTGTAGTGGTAAGCGTGATTACCTCTCACCCCAGCAGGCCTGGGTTCAATCCCAGTCGGCGCCGCTGGGATGCTCTGAGGCATAACATCTCTGATCACGCCTTCCTTCGTTGGTCCCCGGTTCATGAGTTGATGGGTCGATAGGTAGGGTCCATGTGTGGGAGCTGCCTCCTTGACGTCGGTAGCATTGGTGCTCAGCACGGAAAACAAGATCGACGGAAAACAAATCAAAGGAAAAAAATCTCTTTAATGAACAAAATGACTGTCGACGTCAGCTCTGGAGATGTTCGCCAACACTTGTGCTCGCTAGCGATTGTAAAGCACGGAGGGGACTCAGTTATGGTATGGGGTGCCATATCATGTCACTCAGTTGGACCAATCATTGCCATGAAAGGAAAAATCACTGCTAAAGATTATGAACAAGTTTGGGCGGTTGCCAGGATTATTTTTTTGGCTACACCGTAAAACAATATTAGTTTTCCAGTCAAATGCTTTTGGGAGATTTAAAATAGGATCATATTTGACGAAGTTACAACACTTGACCAAAAATACCTATCCTAGTTATTTTCAGTAGCCCCTGTACATGATGAGAATATAGTAAATTACTATTTTGATTTCATTTGACATGTGGAAGTTTTTGCTCAGGATACTTGATTAGGTGAGTTTTATAACATAATATTAGTTTTATTGGTATTAAATTAAATATTTCAAAAACGAAAGATTAACATATGACACAAAACGATTAGATGGTCGGAGTGTAAAAGCAGGTAAGTACGGAAAGTACTTAATTCAGATATCCAAAAACTTATCCGAGAGGGATCCCAAGAAAGCCAATTGAGCCATGCGTTTTGCATTGTGGCGATATCGATTCTGTGTGGTTTCACCAGTTTTAGAGAATAGCCTCTCTGACGGAATACTTGTTACCATTCTTGATATATAGTTTCGAGCAATGGGGTATACATGGGGATATTCACTACGAATTTTCTCCCATGCATGAAAAGGATCGACAGAACGTGGGAAAGCTGGCTGATGCAAGAAATTTTGTAATTCTGCCGATATACACCCATGGCAATTCAGTTCTGACATAGCAGAGGACTGATGAACCTGAAATATGTCATAAGAAGTGTTTCTACTAAACTGTCACTTTGGTTGTTAGCAGAATCCATGTTCACGGCAAGTGATGTGCAAAGGTCAAGAAAAAAAATCAATATTAAATTGCAAATGCAAATGCAATTTTTTTTTTGAACGAAACAAAACTCGAATGAAAAAGATCGATCCAACCGATTTTTGTCATGTTTGAGATCGATTCAAAAAATCGATTAATCGAACCAAAAGAATCGATCTTTTGTGTTTCGATCCAAGATCGGCCATTGCTAATCTATTTGTGGGTGTTGTATCCTGTAATGAATACATTTGTGGTCAAACTAAACGGTATTGAACGGTACGGTACTATGTTTGAACAATGTACTTTTTTATATTTCATTCTGGTGTAAATTGAAGTTTACAATTCTTATTTTTCATTCCATTTATTCTTTACCAGATAATTATCCATATGTAGCCAACCTGCTTTCGTATCCTTTTTTTCTCTCTTTATTCTACTCTTTCAGTTTTTAAGATTCTCTAGTCTTCTACATCTGATTCCGACTATTCTTCGTTTCCTATAGTTCTATAGATTTCTTCTGCTTATTTTTTTAGTTTGTCCTTGTCCTTGGCCAACATTGTTCCTCTGTTACCTCAGGAAATTTCTCCTTATCTTCTTTTAAACTGCCGTTCCATGTTTTTTGGGGGCTACATTGTTTTGTCCCAGAAAATTTGTGTTTTTTTTTGCTATTTTTAGTGGATGCCCTTCCAATCTTCTCTCTTTAAGTCCCTAAAATTTGATACGCTTATCCTAAATTTTTTTACAGCTGATTTTCCGTGTAGTGATTTTATTTTTTAATATGTGTAGTTCATACCTATTGACTGATTTCCTATTTATTTTTATCAGCGCAGCAGCTTTCAATCCTTACGTTATTGCTGGTGAAATGTTTATGTATAAGCTGAAAGTGGGGTTTATATCATCTTCAAAATTATATGAATATTTTACTACTATTAATCGCTTGCATGCACCTTTTCTTTGTTATTTGTGGTCTATCCAAAGTTTCTGATGAAAATGTACCTAGATACCTTATATTTTAACTACCACGATTTTTCTCCATCTATACTAACTGTTTCTACATTGATATCCATCGATTTTCCAATCCTACACACCAAAAAATTCTGAATTTTACTGGCGATGTAAACATCCAAGCATGCAAACATTCATACATGTAAACTTCCTTTTCACGTAAACTAGCAACTTGCAAGAAATTTTGCAAACAAAAGTGGACAGTTGCATACGATTTATGGGATATTGCATGACATGTCTCATAAATTTACACGATCTATAATCTAAACTTGTATGATATATGACGCTCCATTTATGTGCATCATAGTAACGGAAATTTACACTACTTTTTTTAGCTGTGTATTTTTCAGAATTCATTTTTTATCAGTTTGATTGTAGCTTCTAATTGTTCTATTGATTCCCCTATAATTAACAAATCACCAGCAATTGCAAACACTACTGGTAATTTGCCATTTTTTAATTCTAACAAGTTTAAACTTGTATATTTCTTTTTGAATTACTTCAAAATGTTTTGGATAATAAAGGTGAAAATGTATGGTGACATCTTTGCTCAATGCCTTTTCCCTTCATCCTCTCCTCCGAGTATACACCTTCCCAAAGAACATACGTACGATCTGCGTTCAGTACTTGTATTACTCTATTGTTCCAGTATTTGCTGCAATTATTTAATTTTTTTTTTTGGAAATCCGTTATTAAAACTTTAATTTAATGAGGACACTCTTAATATGTATACTACACTTCTACAAACAATTTTATTCTTCATAAAAAGTACTACTCATCGATACGAATTCAACGAAATCGAAAGCTTTTTTTTAATGTCAACCGATGCGACTATAATTGTGTTTACGCTGTTCCAATTCTCCTCCAAATATCTCCTCGCAAAATAAATTTGATCTTCCGTTGATCTGTTCTGGGTGACTGCTGTTTGGTGGTATCCTGGATTTCCTGCGTACTCACGTAATCTTTTTACCAGCCTATATTACAAAGCGTTATTCTGCTATAATCTCCTATCGTTGTTGCTGATTTTTCTTTGGTATTGGTACTTGATATGATTGTTTCCACTGCACTGACATTTCGTTGGTTGTCCAAACACGCTTTATGATGCTGTATATCACATATATGCTGTCCAATTGGTGCCCTACCGTTAGCTCTAATTCCTCGATCAATTTTTTCATTGGAATCAGTGATCTTTTGGCATTTTTTTCTTAACAAATTGTTGTAAGAACTTATATGACCTCTTGATTCTCTCTCCTACATCGTAGTCTTGCAATTCATTGTAAAATTAGAAAATTTGTTGCACATCGTGATATTTTACTTTAAGTAAATTCTCCTGTCTCCTACAATTTTCGTTTAATTGCCATGCCATTCCGTTGGAATTCCTTTTTCTTTTGCAAATGTTATTCTTTTTCGTGCTTTATTAAGTGATTCTATAGCTTTCCTTCTTCTGGATTTCATTGGCATTTTTGCACTACGTTATAGCTGTTTTGCACATTTGTTTACTTTTTCAGTAATTTTACTATAATCTTCTGTTATGGTGCATTTTTCTGTATCTAATGGTCCATTTTTTTTTAGTTCCTCTTGAAAAGCTTCATGGTTTCTTCAACTACAGCATCATCAACGTACACTGCCCACACGAAGGGAGACCCGCCAACTAGAAAGAAGCGTTGTATGTGCAGCTTGAGTAGGTGTACGACGGCTGTTCGCAACGGGACGTCAAAATCGTCATCGGCGACATGAACGCTCAGCTAGGACGGGAGGCAATGTATAGACCGACCATCGGGCCGAACAGCCTGCATGCCGTATCGAACGACAACGGCCAACGATGCGTGAACTTTGCAGCCTCTTGGGATATTGTAGTCCGAGGTACCTTTTTCCCCCGCAAGGATATCCACAAAGCCACCTGGAGATCACCTGACCAACACACAGAAAACCGAATCGATCACGTGCTAATCGACGGGAAATTCTTCTTCGACATTATCAACGTCCGCACGTACTGCAGTGCGAACATGTGCATAACACACGTCGAAGTCGAACGCCGAGACCAAACATTGCGCAATTACGGGACGCCGGAGTTACCTTCTCACGAACGAGTGTGAGGTGATTGAGAGGTGGAAGCAGTACTATGACGAGCACCTCAACGGTTTTGCAGCAGAAAACGAAGGTGGCACGGTAACAGACCTTGGAGCACGCGTAGAAGACGACAGGCTACCAGCCCCTGATCTTCAAGAAGTTGAGGATCCAAACCAACTGGCTTACGTGCCTCACTGGATATTACCGGAGGAGTGAATGGAACGTGTCCGAGCGCCGCCTACAAGGTACTCTCCCAAATTCTATGCCGCCGCCTGTCACAATTTGCAAGAGAGTTCGTGAGGCAATACCAGGCGGGATTCATGAGTGCCCGTGCTACCACGGATCAAATTTTCGCGATTCGGCAGGTTCTGCAGAAATGCCGCGAATACAACGTACCCACACATCATTTGTTCATCGATTTCAAATCCGCATACGACACAATTGATCGAGATCAGCTATGGCAGATTATACACGAGTACGGATTTCGGGATAAAATGATGCAATTGGTCAAGATGACGATGGATTGCGTGATGTACGTTGTTAGAGTATCGGGGACACTCTCGAGTCCTTTTGAATCTCGAAGGGGGTTCGACAAGGTGATGAACTTTCGTGTCTGCTATTCAACATCGCGTTAGAAGGTGTGATCAGAAGAGCTGGGATAGACACGAGTGACACAGTCTTCAGGAAGTCCATCCAGCTTCTTGGCTTCGCCGATGATATCGACATCATGGAACGGCACTCGTACATCAGACTGAAGGCTGAAGCAAGACGGATTGGACTTGCCATCAACGCATCGAAGACAAAATACATGAGAGGAAGAGGTTCTAGGGAAGACAACACTCCGATAAACTCAACTCAACAGTCATATGCGGCAACCAACGGCTTACAACGGCTGAACTTGTTGCACTCGTGACAGAAGTCATCATGATCCAGCGCACCTGCAGGACCCGAACAGAACAGCTTCATACTGCAGTATCCCTCATCAGTAAGTATGGATTGTGAAGTTATCAACATCGCCAATTGAAACGCTTGCTCGCTAAGGAGCAAGAGCATCGAGTTCGTTGAATTCCTCAGCGAACGAAGTATCGAGATCGCCATCATCACCGAAATGCACATGATGCCCGATATTAACGTCTTCCTTCCCGATTTTCGGTTTGTGAGGCTGGATGGAACCAGCTATGGGGAATAGCTTCGTAGCTGTTGTTTTCTATAACTCTTTCAACACTGTCTATTTGAATCACTCCATTAATAATTGTTTGAAGTAGTTTGATTTCTACTTTTGTCTCTTAAATGTTCTCTAGTACAAAGAATCCTTCCATCCCGTTTACTTTGAATATCTTTATTGCCCTTTGCCAAACGTTCTCAACCATTCTTCAAATCTCCTCCGTTGGTTGTAATCTTTCTACATATTTTAGATTGAATCTTCCATAGTTTCAAAAACATTGGTTTCAAATGAAGAAATAATTTGATGTTTGATACGTCTATGGGCAACGCCACAAGCTCCGTCAAGACGATCATTTCGATAAATGAAATAATTTGCGTCTCTTTTAACCTTTGGGGAAGGACCTTTAAGGAACGTTTTAGTTATAACGGCAATATGCACGTTATGAACACTCAAAAAGTTAAATAGCTCGTCCTCATTATTTTTAAGAGATCGAGCATTCCAATTCAAAATATTTAATAATATAAAATCCGTTACTGAATTTCATGACAATATTGTTCGCAAATTAAACTCCAGTTTTAATAACATCAAACATGGAGTTAGTTTTCAGCATATCATTAATCATGTCAATTAATGTAGGGCTACAAAATGGTGAGTTGACATCCTGGAAGGAGAGTGATTCCTAGCTCCGGTCCTCACAAGTTCCTACCTCACGCCTCCACAAGTCATATGATTACAAACGACTACCAGCTGAAATATGGACACAGCTGGGTGGCGTATCCTGGGCAATGGTGTCAATCCGACAATAGCAAAATGAGGAGGTGAGAAGCGAACACTGGCGCGGTAACCATAGCACGGTGGTAGAGGAAATTCTTTGCCTCCGAGCGTCTGTCCACCACGGAGGTACGGCTCAAAAAGCGTCTGACTGGCATCCAGCGGCTAAATAAGAAATGCTCTTCCCCGGAAGCTACACCTACAAACTTAGTTTTTTTCTACCGAGCTCGGCTGTGCAAATCTCGGCAAAATAAGTTTTACTGAGATCTCAGCAAAAGTGACATTTGATTGCTGAGTCTCGGATAATGCTTGGCTGAATCTCAGCAAACAGATGAAATGTTTGCTGATATCTCAGTAAAACTTTTTTTTGCCGAGATTTGCACAGCCGATCTCGGTAGAGAAATCTAAGTGTGTAAGATGTCAGTCCCATCAGGGGACAGGCCAACAAAAGACAAGAAGGAAGATGGTTATCAGTTAGGTAAGGTACTTCATCATCAAAGGTAGGTCACCGTATATACTTTCACCAAATGATAGGCTTTGGGAATTTCCTCCAGTCACCCTGAATAGTTGTATTAAAAATCATTAGAAATCCCGTTGCGCAAATCGGAATTGCATTTGAATTTTGATTACTTGGATTGATGCAACTCCAAGTAATTTAATCAATTCATCTTTTATCTGATCCAGGGATCCACCACTGGGCAGACCTTTCAAGACAACATTGAACCGACACACAATGGGGAAAAAAGTACATAAAACGCGATTAAATTCAATATCTCAGCTCAGAGTAAAAGAAAATATATGAGGGGGCGACCCCGGCGTAGTGGTTAACATCCTTACCTCTCACGCCAAAGTCACGAGTTCAAGTCTCACCCCCGGACATGTCACGAATGACCCAAGAGTGTTAAAGTGACTATATAAAAAAAATATATATATATATGTGTAATGTCAAATGTTCTGGAGATATAAAATGTTCTGGAGATATAAGACTGTAAAATGTTCTGGAGATATAAGACCGATTTAAAACCGCTTCCCCATATTTAATTGAATTATTCATGGATATCTTGGCTCGAAGGAATGTAGATCGATAAAATGTCGAAATCAGTATCTATCGTTCTTATTTAATAAGGTTTCCCTGAATCCGAAGCGAATGCTAAAATCCTTGGGCATAGTTTATTTTCTTCTTGTGCAATATAAGAAGATATTTCTTAAAATGCAGAGTTTCGCCTAGATACAGGCAATTTCTTCAAAAATCACTAAATATCCCAGAAATCCATTCAAAACCATTTTACCGTATTTTTTAAAATAATTCAGATTCATTGACACTAAGTTTAATGAAAAATACCACTTTCTCAGTTGATGAAAAAAATCGTTGCAACTCTGTAACCCTTTGTTTGAATGCTGATAATGAATGCTATTGAACGGAGCTTAAATAAAATTGAAATTAATGCTGTAAAATCCACCTTTTTGTTGAGAGACGCCCGTCGAAGCAATCATTGAAGTCTCATGATGAAATGCTATCAAGATTTCTCTTCATATTCATCACGAGCAATTCACCGCTTTTTCTCGACGGTTTTTCAACCAATCGCTCTGATTTTATGGTGAAATTGTAAAGTACTGGTGAAATTGAAAAAAAAAAACCACTGAGCATTTTGCATCATACTTCCATGCCACGGAAGCATACATTTATGCTTTATCTTTACTATTTTTTATTGCTTACAAATGGTTAAGCCTGATAGTTCTGCATTCCACACTACAATTCGGGGAGCGTATTATACGCCACTTGCAGTCACAAAATTTAACGTTGAAAATAACTATTAGTTTTCGAATAGACATGCCGTATTGAGCTGAATGATGAAGGATGTATCTAACAACATGCATCAATCAAATCTTTAATTTTGGAAATATTCAGAAATACCAATTGTTTCAAGACATTTCTATTTTTACGTGATTTTTTACCAACATTGTTTTTCAATTTTATCAATTTCAAATTGCTTTCTTCAAAAATTGTTTTGCTTCCATTCATATAGTGCGTTTAAAGTTCAACGGAAGACAGCAATTTTTCGCCATAACACTAACTAGCATCTGAAATAGAAAGGGTGCTTTTGGCCAGCAATGGGAATTTTACTCCCACTTTCCCTATAGCTCAAAATAGTTTTTTTTTTTTTTTAAATCCATTTATTTGTCAAGGCTCAAATGCGTTAGCTTTGCGGAGCCGAATATTTTTACATAATTGTGTGTGAATATCATTTTCTTACAACTAATGTTAGTAGAACGGGGGCCGATTACTCGCGGTTTACTCGAGATTAGGGATTACATTTATTTATCATTTGGAGGGAGGACAAGGGAAAGCATTTTGAACTAATTTAAAACTTAAACGTAAAGGATGACTAAAACACAAAACACTAAACACATAAATCAACAGCTTTAAGAAAGTCGTAAATAAGCTTCATAAAGTCGATATCACGGCAAGCCAAGACGTCTCTAATTGGCTTAAAGGGTTGTTTTCCTCGGACCCTAAGGGAATCACACAGAACGGATCTCGCCTCATGATGCAAGGAGCAGGACCAAACAACATGCTCGATGTCGTGATAACCGTTTCCACAGGTGCACAAGTTGCTGTCGGCAAGCGTAATACGGAAGAGGTGGGCGTTTAACGAACAGTGATTGGACATGAGCCTGGACATTACACGAATAAAATCACGACTCATATCCAACCCTTTGAACCAGGGTTTGATCGACACCTGTGGGACAATAGAATGTAGCCATCTTCCCAGATCACCATCATTCCACTTTTGTTGCCAGTTGGCGAGGACTTGCTGACGAGAAATCGTGAAAAATTCGTGGTAGGCGATTTGTCGCTCGTAAATATCGCCTTCCATAGCGCCCACCTTGGCCAGCGAGTCCGCTTTCTCATTGCCCGGGATAGAGCAATGAGAAGGGACCCATACCAAGGTGATGACATGTGAGCTGTTTGATAAAGCACTCAATGACGATCGTATTTCCTGGAGGAAATACGCCGAGTGCTTCATCGGCCTCATTGAACGCATAGCCTCCAGGGAGCTTAGGCTATCCGTAAAAATGAAATATTGGTCAGGTGGAAGTGAGGCAATACGCTCTAACGTGTACGATATAGCTGCTAGTTCAGCAACGTATACCGAACACGGCTTTTGAAGCTTGTATGAGGCGCTATGAAGATCGTGGAATACTCCAAAACCAGTGGACGCATTTATCAGCGACCCATCTGTGAAAAATCTCTTCTCGGTGGGGACGTGGCGGTATTTGTTCGCAAAAATAGTTGGGACAATCAGGGCACGGTGAGGCTCTGGAATTCCTTGAATCTCCTGCCTCATTGTGAGATCGAATCTCACGGAAGAACCACTGAAATGATGGGAGACAGCGCGATTGGGGTTGAACGAGGAGGGGCCGATGTCCAGAGTCATGTACTCGTAGTACAAGCTCATGAATCGTGTTTGAGGATTCCGCTCTAGCAGCTTCTCAAAGTTTTCGATCACCAGCGGGTTCATGACTTCACAGCGGATGAGGAACCGGAACGATAAATCCGCAAAACGATTTGTTAAGGGGAGGACGCCCGCAAGAACTTCAAGACTCATGGTATGCGTCGATTGCATACAACCTAGCGCGATTCGAATGCAACGATATTGAATCCTTTGGAGCTTCAATATGTGCGTCCCCGCCGCCGATTGAAAGCAAAAGCTACCGTACTCCAAAATCGAGAGAATGGTGGTCTTGTAGAGTCTTATCAGATCTTCCGGATGGGCTCCCCATGAAGTGCCGGTAATGGAACGAAGGAAATTGATTCGCTGTTGGCATCTCTGCCTCAGATACGCTATGTGTTTTCCCCAAGTGCACTTGGAATCGAACCAGACACCTAAATACTTAAACGACATGCTGTGAGTGATTGTTCTACCCATAAGTTGAAGCTGAAACTGTGCTGGATAAAGCTTCCTAGAAAAAAAAACCATCTCTGTTTTCTCCGGAGAGAATTCGATACCCAGATTCATTGCCCAAGTAGACAAATTATCCAAGGTATCTTGCAATGGTCCTTGCAGGTCCGGTGCTGTTGGTCCAACCATGGAAACCACGCCGTCATCTGCAAGCTGCCTTAGCGTGCAATTTTCGGCCAGACATTCATCGACGAACCGACGCCAGTAACCGCGTTTTTTGGCCCTGACCAAGCTCTTAAACTTTTCCTCTAGCTCCGTATACCGCTCAAAGTATTCGCGGGAACCGTATTTACGAAACTGTTTAAACGCGGTAGACTTCTCTTTATTCACGTCGGTGCATTCCTGGTCCCACCACACAGTGGGAGGACGTTTGCGAATGGTAGTGCCAGGAACAGGCTTCGTTTGTGCTTGAAGCGCGCAATCCACTATGAGCCGCGATAGGAAGGAGTACTCATCCAACGGAGAGAGAACGTCGACCGATTCTGAACCGTCACGGAGCGCGTTCGCGTATTCTTCCCAATTGATGTTTCTCGTGAGATCGTACGCGATGTTGATTGGACACTGTGAAGATGAACCGTTGGAAATCGAAATTTTGATGGGCAAATGATCACTACCATAGGGGTCTTGGATTACCTCCCACATGCAATCCAATGATAGTGAGTTCGAACAGAGTGACAAGTCTAGTCTGCTCTCTCTTGCTGGAGGTTTGGCTATTCGAGTTACTTCACCGGTGTTTAGAATGGTCATATTGAAATCGTCGCATAGGTCATAGATGATGGTTGAGCGGTTGTCATCGTACAGCTCTCCCCAGCCTGTACCGTGGGAATTAAAATCCCCTAAGATCAACCGCGGCTCAGGTAGCACTGAGCAGATGTCAGATAGCGCTCGCCGAGAAACAGCCGTTCTCGGAGGGATGTATAACGAGGTAATACTGAAGGTTTTACCTCTAATATTCACCTGACATGCGACAATTTCAATACCTGACACTGGAGGAAGGTCGATTCTGTAGAATGAGTGTTGTTTGTTGACCCCTAGGAGCACCCCACCGTACGAATCTGCACGATCGAGACGGATAATGTTGTAGTCGTGAAGAGAAAGGTTAACATCTGGAGAGAGCCATGTTTCGCAGAGAGCAAACGCATCACAGTGTATGTTATGCAGTAAAAATTTGAATATGTCTAGTTTTGGTAAAATGCTTCTACAATTCCATTGAAGGAGAGATACCGTATCATTTTTTGGAAAATTATCCATCGAAGGATACGAATGAAGCAAGGAGGGGCCACTTGGAAGCAAATTGCTTCAGAAAAGGTTTCACGATTGGAAGCATCATGTTAATGATGCTCCGAAGAGGGTCAGTGATGTTGAACAGATCGAGAATGCTGTCCACAATTCCAGAAAGCGTGAACATGGCGTTCTGCTGTTCTGGTTGCAAAACTGGGGCATCTGGGGTTTTAGATGTTCCCGGAAGCCCCGGAAATTCTTTGTCATAATCGACAGGCTTAAAACCCGGTGGATTGGGTTTCGGTTTATTTCCGTGACCTCTTGATTTATCCAAGTGGGCTTGGGAGTCAGTTTTTTTAGTTTTCTGCGAGTCATTCTTGGATCGCTTCCTTGAAGGACCTTTGAAAACAAAAGGACTTCCGTCATTGCCCTCTGAGTCAGTGTCGTCCTCGTCAACTGGGAGAAGATTGAACGGATTATTGTTTTCTTTTTCCGGAGTGATTTTGGGAGGAGGATTGAAAGTCTTCAAGATCTCCGCAAAGGAACGCTGAGAGCGCGCCTTCAGAGACCGTTCAAGTTTTTTTCCTTGCTGTTTATACTTCGGGCAATCTGCGAGAGGATGCGGAGGTGCCAAACAATAAACACATTTAGGAGGAGCACCACAAGCACCCTCCGCATGCTTCTCGCCGCACTGATCGCATCGTGGCTTATTGCCGCAGAAGGCGGCGGTGTGGCCTAATTGTTTGCACTTGGTGCAGTTCATCACCCTTGGTATAAACAACCGCACAGGAAGTCGAACCCTCCCAATTCGGACGTAATCTGGCAGAGTCGATCCGGAGAAAGTCACTCGAAACGAGTCAGTCAGCGAATAGATTTTTTTTGTCCCGTCGAGGGATGCTGACTGCATTTGGGTGCAGTCAAGAATCTTGACTTCTGGAAGAACGGGGTTCTTGAAGACACCAACCCCCCTCTTCAAGAAGTCATCGCAGGTCAAACTCGCTTCGGTGACCACTCCTTCGATTTCCACGTCACGACTGGGAATGTAAACGCGGTACTCTAACGTAAAAAGCTCGCAGGCAACAATCTCATTCGCCTGCTTGCGGTTACCAACAGTGACGCGCAGTTTGTCTGGCCTCACCTTCAAAATGTCGGTCACTGACGAGAAACGCTTGAATAGATCTTTTTCGATCTGGTTAACGTTAAGCGGTTTTTGTTTGGGTCGGAAAAAAACAACCCATGGGCCTGTCGAGGCGTCTGGGTATGACTTATGGCGGGGGGCAGTTTTTGTTTTCTTGGCGGGGTTAGGCGGAGTAGGGGGAGACGGTTTTGGCGGTGTGGGGGGAGAAAGATTAGGTGGGGTAGGGGGAAACGGGTTTGGCGGTGCGGGGGGTGACGGTGCTGGTGGTGTTGGTGGCGATGGATTAGGCGGGGTAGGAGGAGATGGGGTAGGCGGTACGGGCTCCGGTGCTCGTTTTCGCCTGGGCCGCTTCGGGATGGTTCCGGTGTACTTCTTCACCGTGGCTGACGTTTCCACGTCGGACAGTTCGTCTTCAGTGGGAAGGGCAGGAAGGGTATTCCCCCCGCCATCACTATTACCATCCATTGCGGGGCAACTGCCACCGCAATAGATACAAAACAAGTACACACAGGGAACACACAGGGACAAGAGAAAAAGAAGAAGAAGAAGACAATATTTGCGTGGGATGGGAGAAAGGGGAAACTAAAACAAAGGGGCAATAAATAAAACTTATTCGCTACTTAACTACACCGGCACAAAGCGTGTGTGTGGAAACGCTGTTATCACGTGGTGCGTTGGTGTTGGTCCACGCTGCTATCCGGTGGTGATGGTTGGTGTTGGTGGGTCAGCAAGCTGGTGATACGACACGCTTCACTATCACTTGCACACCCTCGCGACGGCGTGAAAAAATGATGGACTTGACGACGCCGTTAACTCCGGTGATGGATTACCGGGATGAATTAAAGCTGGATGGTAACTCCAAGGGGCTCGGCCGATAGAATTCCACTTCCTCTGTTGGACACTGGTCACTTGGGGCACCCAATGGGGGGTGAAAAAAACCGCTCGGGCGGAAAAAACACCGAAAAAAACTAGATGCCGCGCAACTGAAACCGGGACGTTGTTAACCGACTGAATGCTCAACTAGGAATGATACTCAAAATAGTTGTAAATGCTCTATTTTTGGACCTCCTTCAAATGGTCTTGTAGAGTAAATGTATCATATTTTGGCCTTAGTGATCTTCTAATTGGGCTATGCATTCATATATGTACATGTTTTCATTATTATCGAAATTAATCTCTTCAAAAGGTTACCACATAAAGCTATGTCCATTTAGAATCCGAAATAATAAAATCATCTGTATCTCGGTAACGGATTGACGTTCAAATAAGGTTAATACATCAAAACAAAGGTAATTTACTGTACAAATCTTTACAAATCATTTCTCTTCGTTTCTAATGAAAATTTGCACTTTCTTCTTTATTCCTCCCATCAAACGCTGCACACCTCCGGAGTCAACTTCCTTGGCACATTTGTTCCACATTTTGGTCATCTGAATCGCGTCCCGAGCCGTTTTTCAACTATTCTTAAGCTTCCGCTTCATTATTGCCCAAAATCTCTCGATGGGCCGGAACTGCGGGTAGTTGGGTGGATTTATGTTTTTATCGATGAAATCTACGTTATTATCGCGGTACCACTGGATGACTTCGCGGCTGTAGTGGCAACTCGCCAAATCTGACCAAAACTTCACGGGACCTTTATGGGCTTTAATGAAAGGTAGTACGCGGTTTTTGAGGTATTCTTCCTTGTACAGCTTCGAGTCCATCGTCTTATTCGTCACGAACACTTTGGTCTTTGCTCAGCAGCTGCATATCCCTTGCCAAATCATCAGTTTTTTGGAAAATTTGTCCATAAAAGCAAACTTAAACTTCGCAGGAACATCTTCTCGTGCCGTCGTAATGTAGAATTTTTGGCCAGGAAGCTGTCCGAAATCCATTTTGACGTAGGTTTCATCGTCGATGAGCAGGCATCCTTGGCAATCTGCTGGTAAAATTTCCGAGCTCGAGTTTTAGTGACGAAACTTTGCTTCAACGTTCTGTTTGGTTGCTTGCTGGCTCGATAAAAACTATATCCTGCTCGCAAACGAATTCTTCGAACGGTACTGCGTATTTTTGTGCGATTTCATTATCTGATAGTCCAGGGTTTGCTCTGACGGTTCTCAACACCTTCTGGTTCAGCTTGCGGTCATATGTTCCACTACGACGCTTACCTTGAGGCACTCGATCCACGCTTTTTCGCTCCCTGAAACGTTTGAGCACATCATACACGGTTGATTTGGCGATTTTCAACGTTTTTGCGAATTTTATTGCGGACCACGTTGGATTATCAACGTGGGTGTGCAGAATTTTTTCTCTTCTCTCGGCTTCCATCAGGAATAATTTTTGACTCACTGCACGAAACACCATGAAATTTATACCACAGAAAGTGGGCGCCTAGGTGAACAAACCGCTGTAAAATAATTCTTGCTGCGGTCACTTTCCGTGATTCCGGATTCTAACTGGACAGAACTTTAAGGCACCATATGGCATCGGCAGGCAGTTTCTGTTTTCGGCAATGATTTTACTGGACCAGCATACATCGCTGAATCTGGATTTGTTTATGGAATTCGTTAGTCTCTAAGCTTCAATCGGACAGTTCTTTTACGACTGAGCAAACAAATTTTACCATTTCTTTTTTTTTATTTTATACGGCTCGATCTCCTGATACATCCATATTGTTTCTGTCATTGACTCAAGAATCAGATGCGATAAAGTGCAACTCCTGCATACAACAGCGAATGCATGTTTTTAAAGAGGATAAACTATCATGTTTTTATTTTAAAAACAGGTAAAAAACGTTTATTGAAATACACATGCAAACCATATTACATGCATCCTTGCATACCCAAGTAACATTGCAAGTTTTATCACGGTTTTAAAGCATGCTACAAGTCAAAATCATAGTCTGCAGAACCCTCATAAAACCCAAATTGCTACTTGGGTAGAACAAAAAGTATTCGAACTAAACACAACGTGGGTCAAAATGGTTCTGCTACACCCGAAAACGAAAACATCAACCAGTTCTAAAGCATGATCAGTCATCTGCTACACACATGGCCGTACATATTTTCACTTTAATGGCCATGTTCTTCCATCCCTTCTATTGACCTTTGCCATCCTTACGGTGCATGCCCGAAAAAATGCTGTCTTCATTCCAGTAACACATGTCACTTCTCAAGCTTTACTCACTATCGCATCAACCGAAACCATTCGGAATGAAGCATGTCGGACAATTATTCCGACGAAATTATAATTATTATTAACAAGCTCGCGTGAACTGGCTCGTAAATTACATTACTGTTATCAGCGTGCCTCCATCGTGAGATCTACCGGTTTCATTTTTTTACTACAGCCGAAAAATATACTCTAACTGTTCTGAACGACAGAGATCATGGGAAAGGTTGCAGAGATCCACAAGAACCAGTCATGAAAAGTTATAGCTTACCTTAGGATCCCTAAATGGCCGTTCTCGACTTTCAATTTTAGGTATTTTTTTTTCTTTCGATTGTAAAGGAATAATCTAAATAACGTAACAATCGGATCAACCTACCGCGGATCACGGATGGGTGCATGGGGTGGTTGAGCTTGGTGCAAAAGCTCTATTTTCCCTCCCGAAGTCTCGCAAGATTGCGACACTCAAAACGATCCTCTCCAAGCACCGCAAACGCTCGCAGCACATTCTATTCCAAAGAGTTGCATAACCAAGAGCAAGTCATTTGCTAGGCATAGGCAAAGAGTGCAGCTTTGGCATGCACTTCTTGATGGTGGCTCGGAGCATAACCACGAGAGCCTTCAGCTTATGTCACGAAGAAACAAAGGCAGCCAGCACTAAAGAGGCTGGTCGGCGTAAGAAAACGAGCGCCACAGCAGAAGAAAAAATAACTGGATGGAAATTAAACTGACAGAAGAAAAACTCAGAAATCAGAGCAGTGCAGCAGCCAAAGTTCGCAGCTTTTGCTGCAGGGACAGTGGGATTGATGAGATAGCAAAATTACAGAAGCTAATAAAAGTGGCTGCTTCACTAGACGTCATCACGTTGCTTACCGATGACGACGCTGATGCTATTCACTGGAGCCTGTCGCTACTGAGATGACGATTACCTCATCGCGCACTTCTGAAAAAGACGATCTTAGTGAATCTTGTTTGTGGTGACTTTCTGTTCATATGCGCTCTGATAAAAGAACGTCTGAGTGGAAAGTGCAGTGCGGAATTAACCCACAGTTTTTTTTTTTTGCTCGAATGTTTTTCACAGTTATTTTATTCTAAGCTAGCAGACCCGGCGAGCTTCATACCGCGCAAAATAAAATTTTTGTTTTGAACAATTTAGAGCATTCACGATTCCTTTTTTTTTCGATCGAACATTTGCGGCTTTATGTATGCCACTCTGTTTTAAATATAGAAGAACAGAAGATATTTTTCAGACTTTTCCAATTTTACTTTTATATTTTCCAATTTGCTTGTTATAAAAATGTTTCTTGGGCGGAGATGAACACAACAACAACAACAAACGACAGCTCAAACCAGCGATTTGTTTTTGTGTTATGGGGGGGGGGGGGGGGTCGACAGTTATCCACGGCCCATACAAATTTTAAAAATATTTTGTATGGCATTCGTCTACAAAGGGGAAGGGGGTCAAGAATCCCAAAAAACTGTCTACGTAGTTAATGAACAGCCCAAAAAATGAAAAATCTGGGTTCATCATGGTTTTATGTTACTCAATTCAATAATAATCACAAAATTATAGCAATCGAAACAAACAGTATTAGGTTGGATTTATTACATCCTCTGCATATTACAGAAAAAAATATGAAGATTCTATTACAGGATTAAATTAAAAGTATGCAGAATTTACAATGTTTCGCGACATGAACAGAAGCTGAAATGTGGTCACCTGAAGGCTTTTTGAATAATTTTGTAATTAGCTCATGTTTTGAACAAATGCTGTTTCCCCAAATGCATTCCGTCTAGAAAACCATCTCTTGATGGTTGCATAAAACATATGCAGAGGATGTAGCAAATCCATTGGATGTAAGAGAAATTTGTTTTGGGTGTAGAAATGTAAAAATTGTATAGGCTTAGAAAGCTCTCAATTAACAACTTCGGATGTGCTCAAATAACACTAAGTTTAAAGCTGGCGTAAAGCCTCAGTAGCCAAAAGAAGCAAAAGCTCATAATTATTTGTTTATGAATTAAATTCCATAATCAATAAACATTCACATAAATATTCAAGGTTTTGAAATTAGGCGACATTCAATATCAAATTATATTTCTATTCCATTGAAAAACTAGGTTCCAAACATGTTGAGTTGATTATTTGAATTATAACTGAATAAGCGGCGCTTAGCTAATTTAAATGCATTTCATATAACAAACCAGCTAAAAAATAAAAGTGCGTCTGGCAGCACATTCTATTTTGATGTTGCAGAATAATGACAGTTAAACTGATTCTCATTTGAGTTTGTTTCTGTGTTAAATAAAATAACAATGCAAAGGGATGTACTTAAATTTGCAAACATTGTAGTACCATTTTGAATATTTTACTGCGATATGCTATGAAAATTGCATATCGTATACTGACAAATCAATACGATACAAGAGAAAACGTTACATTCCACAACTTGCGAACCACAAGCAGTGATGGAAAAAATAGTATCGCCTAACGTTCAATTTGAAATCATTTACAAACATGTTCTTGGAAAAATTTCAATCTCAGTATCCATCTCTATGGAGAGTAACGCATTCCCGTGAATGAAGAAGCAAAGAAAAGATAAACATATGACAGCTAGAGTCGGTGTATAATGAGTCACGCCAAGAATGAAGCCAAGTCTACCAATTGAACTGTCAAACTGGCTACCTATCGTGCAAAGTAAAGAAACATTACGATGCTATGAAAGATCCACGAAAGGTATTGCAATAAAATATGAAATATAATTGAATAAATGATCATAAACACGAAGTGAGCATTAAATTGTCATTAGTTACGTTTGGTAATGATCAGTAATGAGAATTTCTACTATTTTGTGATAAGATAATTTTACAAAATCACTGAAATAATGATTCACTACAGCCGCTATTTTTTTTCTCGCTAGAAGTCATTTGAAGTTGATGTAGAAGTCCTCTTTTGCCAAGTGAAAAGAAAGGGAATCTTTCGAAAACCGTGATGCGCGTTCAACTGTTTTTCTCTTGGCGTGACTCATTATACACCGACTATAATGACAGCGATCATTGATGTTTTTGTTCATGCGTTGGTTCATTCCTACAATGCATTCATCGTTCTATGAATGACAGACAGAAGAATCGTTTATGAATACATTCATTGAAATGAGGGAGACGGTAGGGTAGGATGGTGCAAAACGCACCCTTTAAGCAAAATCGTCAATGGCTGGCGAATGGAAGCTGAGAAGAAGAAAGTAATGGCGTTTGGTTCATTACCATGTTTTCTACAAAGATCGAGTGATTTAGAACTACAAAAGGATGATTTTCGATGACTTTCAAGGTATTTTCTAAATTGCTTCCAAAATGATAGCGGGGCAAAACGCCTGATTCATGATGCAATATGCACCACAACATTGGGACAAGACGCACGACAACAATGGCCAAAACGCACCACAACATTGGGGTAAAATGCACCCCATGGTAAACAAACCATAACCCCTGCAAGTAGATAATGCAAAGGGATGCGGTATTTCAAATGATTATTTCTTTATGTTACATCAGAAATAAGGTCTCAAAATCTCAATAGAATGTTAAACTGTGATTCATCAAGTAAAATATCTAAAAAATATACGAAACGTAAATTTGTTATTTTTTTTTGTGATATATGATGTTAAAAGCTTAATTTACAGTCGACTGTGTCCTGTTTTGCACAAAATGTAATTTTTTTAAGGAATCAGCAGGTCAATACATGATTTTATCATCAAGAATTATTTGTGAAACCTCCAGTTGAAAACAATCACAAACCGTTACCCGGAAAATGCATCTGATGAAAAGTTATCGCTGTTTTTCTAAAAGTGGGCATTTTACCCCAGGGGTGCATTATGGTCTGTTCTCCCTTACCTATAATTGAAACTTCAAGTCCAAGATCATCTATGAGCAATGATCCACCAACTCATTTTGATCTGGTTAAATACTGGGAAGCTTAAAAATTCATCAATCCCGAGCTTTATAGAGTTGCGATGATCGTTCTGTCAAGTTCAGCTACACAGGTTTCAGTTGAACGTGGATTTAGTGCACTGAAGCTTATGTTATCTGATCGCTGGATGAACCTAACAGCAGCATCCGTCGAGAATTTTGTCCTACTAAAACTTAATCCAGACGTTCTCCCTAAGATTTCTCTGTTGATGAGTGCGGAAGATGACTTAAACTGATGTGATTTATGCTGCTTTAATTATGGCTCTGTTGAATATAAATAAATCTATCGAACTGGCTGGAATTAAAAATATTTTTTAAAGGTTGCTTCCCTAGTACGATTTCCGTATTTAACGTCTCGCAGGGGTCGCAGATAACCTCGTCTGTAAAGGCACGAAATTAGCAAGCCGGAGGCAGCGGGTTCGGTCCAAGGAATCTTTCAAGTTGAAAATTTTCTCGACTTCCCTCGAATATCATTGTGCTTGTGGTTTGCATAGAAACCTCTCAATTAATAACTGTGGAAATGCATCTAAAACAGTATGTTGAGAGTTCGCAATGCACTCCCTACAGATGCGTAAAAATTCTAGAAGACGGATATGAAGTGCATCAAGAAAATTTTATTACGGACCAAAAAAAAAACCTTGCTAAACAAGCGTGAACAGCGAAAAGCATAGAAGAATAGCATTTGCGATTTGACTTCTATTCCATTCTACACACAAATTCATGAATGCTACCTTGCATTCATATGGATTCAGAAATTTGATCCACGAATGATTTTTAGAAAGCAATCCTATGACTCAAATGATTCCTACCGAATATGGATATTGCCCAATGCACGGAATGAACTCACGAAAAAAATTGACGTTTGAGCGGCGCCGTGTTTACTAAAAATGCAAAGGGCCTATCAACTTTCACAAGTTATTTATAAAAGGTGATAGGCCTTTTTCTAAAGTTACGTGAGCATTACTTCATGTGTTCATTTTAAGTAAACGCGGCACCGTTCAAACTTCAAATTTGTTCATGAGTTCATTCCGTGCATTGGTCAATAGCGTATGTCATTTTGTTAGAGTCTTTCAGTCGCTTCATTTGCTGATTCATGAATTCATCGGTATAAACAATCTACAGAGTTCATTGGGAGAATTTGTATGCGACTGGAAATGATCGAAAGAGAAACGGCAAAGCAAAGCATACAGTCGGCAAGAAGAATGCAACTGAATGAAATTTTCCATCCTTGACCACAAGTAACGACAAAAGTCTATGGAGTATGTATTAGAAAAACTAACAAAAATTTTAACTTAAAGAATGATTATTTTAAAGGCACATTTACATCCCAGGCAACAGAATTCTGTTTCAAACTATGCACCATCAAATTGGTCTTATAAATCTGAATAAATTCGCCAAAGTTAGAGCAAGTATGACAGCAACATTTCACTCAAAATCGAAGAAAAAGAAGTTACACGCTGAGTGCGTACAAATTTTCCTCGATTTTCTTTAAAAAATCTGCTCAAATATGATGAAAACCGACAACAAATTTACTCAGCCTACAAGTATAGTTAAAGATTTTTACGTAAAATAATCCATAATAAATTTTGAGTTATCCTCATCGGTCGTGTATCCTGGATGTTTTAGTGGAAGTGGGAAGATTTATTACTTCTGCCAGTATTAATGAGTTAATTTCCGTTAAGATACAGTTAAGAACTTTCAGTCGCAAAAATCGGAGAAACATTAAATGATGTCGCGAAAATTTCTACGGGACTGATGTGCTATCACAAAAATTACAGTATTCATTGTAATGGCGTGAATTATTTTAAGGAATAATGATCTCGATTTTCTATTTATTGTGCACCATGATGAACAGAGCAGTGATCTCCATGTTGGAATCACATATTCTATTTTAAACTGGATTCTTCCAGTTTTTTTGGACGCAACCACTGCGATAGTGAAAGTTTGAAATTTTCCAGTTTTTTTAGAATTCATCCAGTTTTATCAAGTTTTCTATTCCTTATAGCAACCATTTTTTGAAGTATGATTACCAGTGCAGAGTGATTAAGATGCTTACACTTTAAACTTTTATATTGGGATTGAAATCTAGAAATGCAGTAATTAAATTAAATGCAATATTGCAATTGAAATCTACAAAATTCGTGGTGATGCTACAATGAAGCGCATGGCATCGAGATAGATGGCCTGTTTCACAGCATTGACACGCATTTTGCAGGCTTGGTATAATGACAGTTAACATAAATATATACCAAAGTTAACCTAACTGATGTTGAGAACTTGAAATAAATCAGTAAGTTTCAGACCCTAGATCTATCACAAATCTTGCCGTCAATATTATTTATGTATCTCCTATCTACCAATATTATCACCATGAGATCTAGAAACTGTTCAAAGTTTCAAAATCCCAGAATTATAAGAATGAAGGCTCAGTCATTTGATTAATTTCAAGTTCGAATTCTTAAATTTCAAAGTTCAGTGTTTCAAATATTTTTGCTAGTTTTGAAACTTGAAAACTTCTCACGCTCCCTAATCTTCTTCATAATTCCCCCTCCATGTCTGGAATATTTAATCTATATAGGGGAAATGGCTCTAATGTTGGCCTATGGATCTAATATTGGGCCCAACGATAAAAATTTGCTATTTATCAATTTTATCTAGATGAACGCGTCATTGGGGCGGTACTAATGGATGTTTTTGGTCGCTATTGAAAATTTAGCCGATTGCTGTTTTTAGGTATGGGCCCAAATTAGGGGCATTTAGGCCGACAGTACATCCATTTCCCCTGTAATAAAATTAATTTATCTGTCTGACCCTTATAGACTCGGAAATTACTGAATCGATCGGAGTGAAAGTTTGTATGCAGGGGTTTTTGGGGCTGGCAAAAGTTTCTAATGATCGTAAGGGACCCCTCCCCCTCTAAATGGGGGCTCCCATAGAAATGAAACAGAAAAATGTAGCATTCTTTTTTTAATCAGCGCAAAAACTCAAGATAATATTGAATCCCGAGGATGGCCTTGCACACTCAGCTAGTATACGCTTGAACATCTTCTGCATAACACTATCTGAATTCACTCTGAAATCCTCCTCATATTATTTATAATCTAGCAATTCCCTGAAACATACTCCTGAAAAAATCACTTGAAATTCTCCTCAGCATGCACTTAGTATTCTCCTGAAATTCCCATGGAATTTCCATAGGAATTTATTTTTATTTCTGCTCAGAATTCAAATAAATTTATTCTTTGAAATGCAGCTCATAATCTCTTTGGAAAGCTCTTTTAAATTTTCTAAATGGTCTCTCTAATAAAGGGAAAAAAAAATCACCGGAATGTCCTTGGAATACTCCTCAGAATTCTTCAGAAATATTCTTCATAATTTTGTTTGAACTATCCTCGGAATTCAGAATTAAATTTTCTTGGAACTTTCGTTTGAATTACCTTAAAAAGTTCATTAAAACTCTTTTGAAATGCTCCTTAGAAGAATTATTTCCAGTCTTTAATTAAACCTCAACTTAAATTTATTGTATAGTAATTCATTCTATCCCATGTAATATTGCAAGCTTTAAAGAGGTTGTATAGCATTCCTCAAGCCTAAACCATGGTCTACAGAATTCTCATAAAACCAAAATTGTTACTTGGGATCCACCCTATTTTTTTTATTGGGATATGGATATTAATCATTTTCAAGTCAATTTGCATTTCAAATGAAAGTGCATAAATGTTTTAAAATAGCAGCGTCGGTGGTGTAGCGGTAAGCATGATTGCCTCTCACCCCAAAAGGCCTGGGTTCAATCCCAGTCGGCACCGCCGAGATTTTTTGAGGCATAAAGTCTCTGATCACGGAAGGGAAGTAAAGCCGTTGGTCCCCGGTCCATGAGTTGATGAGTCGATAGGTATGGTCCAGGTGTAGAAGCTGCCTCCCTGGCGTCGGTAGCATTGGTATTCAGTACGGAAAACAAGATCGACATAAAACAAACCAAGGATTTTTTTAAATAATGTTTCAGTAAAGCTATGCCGATTTATTCACTAGAATCTCATAATGTGATTTATTATGTTCACTAAGTAGTCAGAACATATACTTCCAAGAACATAAATAACTAAAGATGATACATAGTACCGTCCCAATGACGCGTTCATCTAGATAAAATTGATAAATAGTAGATTTTTAGCGATGGGCACAATCTAGATCGATAGGCCATCATTAGAGCCATTTCCCCTATATATATTTTTTTATTCTTTTTTTAAAGGGTACAAACGATACTCCCTTGGCTCAGTCGGTAAAAGTGCTGCTATGATGCAAGTCTATGCTGGAGGAAGGTGGAAAATATCTCGACTTCCTTGACATAGAAAGCTCTGAATCAAAATGTGGAAACGCTTCAAAAACACTAATTTGAGAGCAAGCAAACAGCTATAAGTATTAAGCTTAAAATGCCTTGTAGTTGTAATACAAATAGTGCTTTTAAGCAATGAAAACCGTTTTTTATTTGTCGTGGATTAGTATTTGAAGTCGTGGATTTATTTTGAGAAACCGCGGATTTTGTGGATTTAATTTTGAAAATCTTTAACAGCCCTAAAAATGCCCAAACATTGAAATTTCACGAACGGATTTTGACAGGTTTAAAACGTCTGGAAGGTGCTCGACAAAAATTTCCAATTTGATTTCCTACGTATATTTTGTGTTATTTGAGAAATTTATACGTGCATTTCAAATGTTGAAAAGGTTCAACCTTATCAATCTGTTCGAAGAATTGCCTCCAATTTTTGCAAACATTCTTCCGTTTTACTCCGGCATTTATCCACATTCGTAAATTTCCGCTGTCAGTGCAGCTTCCTTTGCAGTGCTCAATAAGCGCGTTTGGTGTTTGGTGATTGAGGTTCCTTCTTTCCCTTTGGAAGTATATCGTTAGCTGCTTCTAATATAACCTTGTTAAGTTTGTTAAACCATTGATCTGTGTCCAACTCGAATCTGTTGTTGTTCATCCTTATTTTAATTTTCTACGCAAAAAATTTCGATAAATCTGGGTTTCGCAGGAGTTGTACGTCCCTTTAATGCGACCTGCTTTGCGATTGATTTGGTTTTGGTAGAAAATTTTCGTCACAGACCCCACCTCAATAGTCTGTGATCAGATTTGGAATTTTGGGATGGTCTTCTCGTTTACTCTTATTTTTCGGCTTAGTGGCATCATCATGTGCTCTAGTTGTGACACCGCATTCTTATTACTCCAAGTCGTCATCACGCTTTTTGACCTTGCAAATGTAAAAGGCAACCGGAGCCTAAACCCAAGTCACCCAACAGCCAGTTTATTGTACATTGAGGACCAATGCTAGTCCCAAACATAATTTGCTGGTGCTCTGTGTAATGCGGGTGATATAGCAACCGAAGGCGGTTATTCAAGCTCTTGCTCATGTTAAGTAGCTTTTAGCATTTAATAATCGCAAGCCCCTAGAATCATCAGGGTCTAGATAGTGTAAAAATAGAAAATTTTCCAAGCATCTCTACTTGATCAAAGCTGATGATGCAATACCAGATCCTACATTAGAAGTTTCCAAAAACATCATTTCATAGATGGTCAACTCTTATATAATGTGCTACATGAAGTTTTCCCATATAACAGCGATGTCAATGGTCGCTCTGCTAAACCAGTCATGTAAGTATGCACCGACTTGCCGACCAACTATTTTCCGCGATCGTTGAAATAAAAAAAAACATTCTCGTGCAGGCCAGAAAACAGAAGACAATGCCCTCTCCTAGCGCGGTGAGTAGAATTCAAGTTGAAACATTAAACCTCGGGTACGTGTAAACGTAATGAAACACGATGCCATACGATGATCGTGGCTTGAGGCACAGAACGAGCACGATGACGTTCGGTGGGGTGCATGAGTGAATTTATTTTATTTTTCGCTGCATTCCACCAAAAGTGCAAGCCTTTTCTGGGAACTGCTAAGCAGAACTACCGCGACCAAAAAAAATACTGGTAAAGTAAGAGTGATCGAAAATATAGGTCTGGGAAACTGAGCAGCAGGCTATTGATTCTATTCGCTGTCGTAGCAGGAAGTGAATTGGAGAATGTTGAATCATGGTTGGTAAAAACTCTCACACAGTTCATTGAATCTATATTTGTACATTTGAAATCGAGAAAATTCAAAATCGATTCGACCACCTGAAAACATGAAGATTTTTTTGGAACTTTCTGTTCAACAGAAACAGCAGAAACCAAAATATAACAACAGCCGTTTAGTTGTGTTTGCAATTTGTTTAAATTCACTCATCAACTGAGCATTTTTTTTTTATCTAACAATTTTTCAAATTCATTCAAAAGCAAATCAGCAAAACCACCGTCTCTGACCCACCGTGGTGAGGTAAGCTCAGGAATGGTAAAGACGCTACTCTTCGATGGGCACAAACAAGCGCAATGGAACATAAAAGCAAACCCCAAAACTGGCATATCAGGCTCAACGGAGAAGATCAACCAACCTACCTACCTACCTACTTATTTATCTGCCTTTGGTCGTAGTAAACCCCCATTTCGTTAAGCTGAAGAAGGCACGATCACCGCACTGATGCACACCCAATCTGCTATGCGAGACTGCGCGACTAGTGAAGATGAGGAAAGTTATGCAATCGATAAATAATCAATAAATCAACGGCTTTACCCCGTTTGAGAGTTGAGCTGAATTTGGTATGTGATCATGCTGGCTGGAAGAAGGCTCTGATTCAGGTGGATCGTGAATATTTGATGCACCCTTGCTTGGCGGTTTTTGAAGAACTTCGTTACGTTTTCTAGAAAGCTGGGACCACATCATGGAACCAAGTCGAAACGACTATTTTCATACAGTTCCTACATGTTTTGAAAAATGCTTAGAAGTTGGGTTTAACTTCTATCAAGGAGCCAAATTATTGATGCCTGTAAGCTAGGGGCTTTCTATTAATTATGCCGCGAAAAATTAGGTAAAAATTAACCCCGCCCCCCTAATGCACTGCATGTCACAAAATAGTGCACCCCCTCTCTCTTTAGAGCGTGATACTCGCCTACATGTTATCATTTAGAACAACTATTCCCATCAACTTGACATGAGAGCAAGCTCGCTTCGATTATTTTCGTTCAGAGAAGTTATGCAAATCGGTTGGGTTGGGAAACGGAGAAACGATGCCCTAGAAATTAATTTTAATTTTGATAAACATATTTAAAATACAGTCAGACCTCGTTTTGGAAACAAGATACTAAGCTCTCTCTCTCGATCTTCAGCAGAGATGCAATCGACTTTGGAGCATCATTCCTTATTTTTCATTATACAAAATTAAAGTTTGATCCTAACAACGTTAGCGTTAGCGTAAGCGTTGTTATGATATACTTTGTAGATTGGATACTAGCGACACTCACGTCTCTTCTGAAACTCTCAGTTAGACCACTTCCAGGAATAATGCTGGGGAGTAAACATTGGTTCCAGTCTAAATAAGAGTAACAGAAGCATGACTGTCGCTATTCCCGGCCACGCCCATCTTTATCACAACTAGGGATAGGGAAGGAAATGTTGATGTAGTACTTACTTACCGAGATGCCACCGACTTAGCGACACCCTCATAGGTGCTCCGGAGTTGGAGGGTTGGGTAGGGTATTCGGTTAGGATTCACCTCAAGTTGGTGATGCAACCAAAATTATGTATTGTTTATTTGTTGTTTATTTAATCTCTCGATAGCTGGCTATTGAAAGAACACATTCATTTTGTTTGATGATCATGAATTTTAAGAGTCATGACGGAGAGCTTGGGATTAAACCCATTATTTTCTGCTCAGTAAGCAAACACGATCCCTCCAGGGTCATCGAGCATCTCAGAACCATAACGCTTCGCGACAATACAGGGCTACGTTTTCGCTTGATGTGCAAATAGTTTCCGAAGTTAATGTTCAATATCAAAAATACACATGATGGTGGCGATTTATTGTGCTGTGGAAGAGCTTGGGGTTAAATCCATGATTTTCAGCTCAGTAAGCAAAATCGATCCCTCCAGGGTCATCGAGCATATCCACAGCGCTTCGCATCAAAGTACGAATATATGGATAAAATATCTATTATTGAATAACTATTATTTACGATAATTACATGAAGGAAATAAAATATAAACTACAAACAAAACGTGACTACTAAAATCTCAAAAAGATATTCTCACAAATATATTTCACGCAACCAGGAATCTCAAAACCATTAGACGCTATAATGAAATTTTGCACGTGTTAGACACAAAAAGAGGCCAAAAAGCAAGCGTCCGACACACAAAACCCGCTAAATCCACTTGCAGTCACAATTAACGGTTCTACGAATCGCGAGCGCTCACGAATCATAAAACCGCCGACTGCGGCACTCTGAAATCGAAATTGACAGGCTCTATGCGTCAAACACCCACCCTTCAATCTCCTCCCGCATCCAACAACACAAATCTCCATTACAACATCTAACGAATTCAAAACTCCGAAAATCACTTCTCTATAGCAAGGGAGTGGAAGCAACCCTGCATGCAATCATTCTTCATGATACACTTTGTCTGACTATCTTTCTATTGGGCCTGTGGACATGCGTTAGCTTCGAAACTTCTTACCAAACTGGGAAAATTTTCAGATCACAAAAAAAAAATAAAAAAAATAAAAAAAAAAAACGATCAAGTAGTATTAAATCTCTTGTATCGTATGCTAATGTTAATTGACTGAAACAAAAATAATATGCTTAAATAAAATAAAATATTAAAAAAATTATCTGACAAATTTACTAGAAGATCATTACTTTATTGATGAGAAGTTTCTAATAAGCCCTCCCAGTTCCTCTGTGTACAGAACAAATCTGATATTATAATCAGAATTGTTCAGTCTGCATGAAGCAGCCGATTTCATCAAGGAAGTTCTATTAACAACCAAGAATTAATCGTTTGAGGCATAATGAAGCATTAAGAAGGTGATATGTGTCACTATAGGAAATCATCATCGTTGCAAATATAAAGAAGTTAAACATAACCCTTTGCTTCAGTACCGTCAACCTCCATGTCCATTAGAGTGATGCAAAATTTGAAATTTTCGCTCCACAATACTTAAACGATTCCAAATCGGATCCTGACTAACCTCTCAAAATTTGAACCCATTTGGTGAGAAACTGAGATGGCACAAACCATTTGAAGTTTGTATTGGAATTACTATGGTAAAACCAAGATTTTTGTTCATGTCTATCTAATAATTCACCAAATCGGTCTGCTTCAAAAGCTTTCATCTGTACTTGTAGAAAATTTTCCCAGCTACAACTTTGTTCAAGACCACTTTTTAATTAAATGCAAGGATCGAAAGTTATCAATGGTTCAATGCGCTGATGTCTTATGATCATGCTCAATCCACTGCTCATGGGTGTTACTGGGGCGTTGAATAGGACACACAAATCATGGCTACTATGTCACAGTGCAAAATACAGTGTTGCCTACAGAGCAGCTGCTTGATCATGTCATAAGTTTACCAATCTCTTAAATAATTAATAACTTTTTCCTGTCTCGTTTTACATAGAAACGATCTTCAGCAAAGTTGTAGCTGAGAAATTTTTTTATAAGAATGGCTATCGAACTGTTTTGCAGCTCAATATGGAAAAAGACTAGAAGGCAATGAACAAAAAGTTGAGATTTCCCATAGTAATTTACATGTAAACTTCAAATGGCTTGTGCGAAGTCTGTTTCTAGCCAAATGAGTTGTAATTTTGGAAGGCTAATCAGGGCCAAATTTGAAACCATTTAAGCACTGTGGAGCGAAAAAGTCAAATTTTGCATCAGTCTAATGTCCATGGGGAGGGAAAGTTTGATCCCAACAACGCAATGCAAATATCTCTTACATCCCAATGTAAGGTTGGATTTATCACATATCCTGCCCCCTTGGCTCAGTCGGTAAACATGTAGCTACAAAGCAAGACCATACTGGAGGTAACTGGGCTCGATTTTTCGGGTTGGAACACAAGATCGACGGAAAACAATTCAAGGAATATTAATTATTTGTTTCATATATCGGTGAATATGAATATTTTGAAGTGCAAAAGCTATATGCTATCATAAATCAACAAAAACATAAATTCAGCAATCGACTAAATTTTCAATAGCAACCGAAAATATCCATTAGTAACGTCCCAATAACGCGTTCATCTAGATAAAATTGATAAATAGCAGATTTTTAGCGATGGGCCCAATCTTAGATCCATAGGCCAACATTAGAGACATTTCCCCTATATCAAGGTTTTAAAACTCTTAATATCCTTTTGAAGAAGATCTTTAGAATTGCCATTCAGCATCAGCAGTGGACATTCAATACGTTGTAGTTGCGAACAAGTTAAATTGGGTCACTATCAGCAAAAACCTATATTTATATTTTTTTTCCAATTTCTAGCAAAAATGACGTACAGCACCACTTTCCCTCAACAACTAACGACCCCTTAGCACCCTCGCTGGGTATTCTCCAACAGAGCAAGCGGCCCCAAGCCACCAATCAGTCCAGCATAGCCTCGCTGCTGCAGCGGCCCAGCCGAACCAAGGTCCCTTCACTGCCCCTGGTTTATCGTATACCAGTGCTTTGTCAGGTGAGTCCGTCGACGATTCCCCATTACCTCGGAAGGACTTGCGACACTCGTGGCAGAGGTTATCATCATCCTACGCACCTGCAAGACTCGATCTGAACAGATTCATGCTGCCCTGTCCCTTTTTACTAAGTATGGACCGTGAAGTTATAAAGATAGCAAATTGGAACGTTTGTTTGCTGAAGAACAAGCATATCGAACTGCTTGACTTCCTTAACGCCATGCATAAATCACCGAAACCCATCTAAAGCAGGAAGTCAACTTCTACCTATCGGACATTCGGCTCTTGTGACTCGACAGAACCAGTGCAAGAGGAGGGGGAGTAGCCGTTGCTGTGAGATGTTACATCATCTGCCAGCGTACTGGGCTGCCTAACCTAAAGACCAATTGCAACCGTTTTAACAAAATGATCCAAGCCAGCAAGGTGGATCTCAGAAATATCAATTTTTTCAACCAGATTCGCGCTCTCCCAAATTGTACTAAGCCATTCTGGAAAATGGCAAAGATTTAAAAAAATAAGTCGAGGCTCATCCCTCCCCTTTCTTCTCCTCACTCATAACCCCAGTTGAAAAGGCCAATGCTCTTGGTCAACACTTTGAGAATTCACATAACCTTGTCCAAGCCATGGTGAGTCCCCACGAGCCTGCAGTATCGGAGGCTGCCACTCCTGTAGTTGTCCCTGACAAAAGTAGAATATCGGCTGATGAGGTGATAGCAGCGATTAAATAAGACAAGAAAATGAAGGCTGCTGGTGTCGATAGAGTGGTCAACCTCGAGTTGAAAAACTTGAGTTTTGACTTCTTTGAGCACATTGCAGCGGTCCTCAATAATTCTTTGGTGCTTGGCTACTTCCCTGCATGCTGGAAGTTAGCCAAAGTCATTCCAATCCGCAAGCCTGGCAAAGACCCTACCAGTGCCAAAAGCTTTCGCCCCATCAGCCTCTTGTCTTCCATCTCGAAGCTATTCGAAAAGTTGATACTAAGCCGTCTGCTGGTGTTTTCAAATCATAATAACATCTTTCTCAAAGAGCAATTCGGGCTTAAGAAAGGCCACTCTAGCATCCACCAACTCGCACGGGCTACTAACATCATCAAGCGGAACAAGTCCGTTTCCAATACATCTGCCATGGCATTGTTGAACGTCGAGAAGGCTTTCGACAATGTCTGGCATGATGGTCTAGTGTACAAGCTGCATCGATACAACTTCCCGATCTTTCTTGTCAAGATCATTGAAAACTACTTGTCGGGCAGATCATTCCAGGTCTTCTTGAACAATTCACCTTCTGATACGTACAATGTTGATGCTGGGGTTCCCCAGGGTAGCCTCCTTGGTCCTATCCTCTTCAACATCTTCACGTCAGATGTTCCTCCCCTTCTGGGTGGTGGTATTTTGTCAATGTTTGCGGATGACACTGCCATCATCTATAAGGGTCGAGTCATCCGTGCTCAGACGAGAAAACTCCAATCACGCCTGGATGTTCTGTCCAACTATTTCAAAAGCTGGAAGATTTGTTCAATGCAGCTAAGACGCAGACCACACTATTCCCGCACTCCAATTCACCTCGGTTTCTCCCGCCTTGTAACTTAAAAGTCCACCTTGATAATATTCCCATTGAATGGGCAAGTGAAGTCATCTACCGTGGTCTCACTCGTGATAGCAAGTTGATGTTCCGTTCCCATGTGGAAAAATCATCCACCAAGTGCAACATTCCCAGCACGGAAGGTTAGTCTAACATGAGTCTAACGTTATTCAAACACGTTAGACCATTAGACTAACATTTGGTCTAACGTTAGTCTAATGTTCGTCTAATATTATACTGATATGACACATTCTGTTAGACGTTACAGCTCTTTTCGATCTAACATGTTAGTCTAAAGTGAGACTAACGTTAGACATTTTTTGTATGGCTGGTTAGACGTCATTTGACCTTGACCTAAACGAGCGTCAAGTGTCAAACTTTGTGCTCGGATAGCAGAGTGTAAACAAACGACCATAAAACCACAGACAAACAGACGTAGCTCTTCATTGTGTATCTTCGTTCACGCATTTAACGGTTGATTTGAATATTATCAGTTCCACGAACTACTCGCCGCAGCGCTGGCATCGGATCACTTTGACGTTTATATACATTCTATAGAACTTTTATGCAATATTGTTTGCGAGTTAGCGAGTAATCTTGTTTTCCACGAGAAGCCAAAGAGATGTCGTTACTGAGGTCCTATGTTTTGAGATACTATGTTTTCAAGAAAAACTTTTTCAAAGTGTTACGTATGTTTGTCTATGATAAAACTTTTGATGCATTAAGAAATTTGCCTCTAAAAAACAGAGAAAAGTGTTTTTTAATATAAAGTACGTGAACGGATAATACGGTTCCGGCTCGAGAGGAACCGATCGATAGCAAGATCCAGCTCCGGAGGATTTATTCATACCTAAGGCCAGTGGTTTAGTTTGGGTGAGCAGATTTAAAATTGGCCTGGAGGAATCGTTCCTGATGGTTTAAAACCGAAGGTGGAAAAGGTAAGCATTTTGACGGACTGGACCCGATCAGTGCGGGAGAAGCAATGATGGGATGACATTGTTTGTTTATTTCTTACTCCGGTCTCCGTGGATGACGTGCTGACGGAAAATAAGCATACAGCAATGCCGCTGTTTGTTTCCCCTAATCATGAATTTCCCCGGTGCGATCCTGTGTTACTGGGTGTGCAGTAACTTTTTCTCGTTGATGTCTGTTGGCTTCCTGGGGATTCCTAAGGTACGGGACTGCATCAAACTCAACCGCTTGATGACGCACGAACGAGAAACATTACCCACGAAGAATAAATTCACCGGGGGAACGAAGGGCTGTAAGTTGGTTCATGTTGTGATCACACGGATGATGAGATTGGCTCAACATTAAATTGAATTCGACTCAATTTTACAAGAAGTAAGCAATTTACTGAGTAAAATTATCCAAGCTTATCCAAGAAAAACTTCCCGAATATTAGGAAAATCGATAGAGATTTCTCTCATTCTATTAGTATACTAAAGGGCCACCCACATTTTATCCGTTTGCGTTGCGATTTTTTAGTGAGTAAATACACTTTTTGCAAAATTGTACCGAATTCAACTTAATTTTGAGTCGATCTCATCGTCCGTGTAAGAGTTCAATTAAATAATCGGCAATTTTTCAGCTTTACCGAGCAGCTCGGCAATCTATTTTGCTGGATCTCAGTAAAAAAAATGCCGAGATTCAGTTAACATACGGGAATTTTGCCAAGATCTCGGCTAACAAACATAAATTTAGCTTAGATCTCAGTAAAAATAAATGCCGAGCCTGCTCGGTGGTTCCAATCGGCAAAAAAATCCAAATGTGCACGTAACAGTTTCTAAAAGAACTTATGTTTCAATTTCACACTAACTCTTACTAGGGTGCTCATATTGCCCCGTATGGTTGTTGATCGGAGCAAAAACTGAAATTGTTCAAACATATTAATTTAATGAGTGTATCATATTTTATCTATATTTGGAACACTGTATATTATCAAACATATTCGAAAGCATAAGTTGATCACAGCTGTCGCACATTTATGAATGTTTTCAATTTTTTTATGATGGGTTTTTCTTAGGGGGACCATATTGACCCTATCTACCTTAATTAAGGCACTAATAAGAAATAATTGGTAAATGCATTGTTTAAATTGGTCAAAAAATATCTTTTTAGCAATAAACGTCATATGGGGCAAGAGTGCCATCCTTATTATGTTTGTCCAATAGTGTTTAGGAAATTGCTTAACTGTGTATTCAAGTTAGTGATGCGCATTTTTTTCGGCCAAAATGGAAAAATAAACTGTAAAACATATTATCAAGAATAAGCAGAACACCTACGTAGAGATGTCAAGGATGGTGATAATCTGGAACAATTTCGGGGGAAGTTAAACGAGAGGAGGCCTTAAGTCTGGTAAAAACCTGTAAAAACGTTTCATACCAGTAAAGAATAAAATGTTTTACATTTTAGTGAAAAAAATATTCTTCCAGTTACTCTCAGCTTTATTAGGCACAAAATGATTTATTGCAATTTTTGTTATACTTCATTTTGGACAGAACTTTCTATAATGCTGCATAGGAACACCATTCAAAGTTTCATGGGTGAATTCGCATTGAAAACATGTTTATTTTCAAAATTATAGGGGATGGCACTCTTGCTCCATCCGACCTTACAGAGGACAATGTTTGGATACCTGTAAATTTTGAAAATCCAGTTACCTATCATATTAGTTTGCATTACATCTTGTTATGATGATTGTCCATACTAGGTACTTACATTTGGATGAAGATGGTGCCACACATTTTACCTTTTATGTGATACCAAACATCACAGAAGCCAACATTTAAGCGTAGACCAGGCGCATTAACAATTCGCTTGTTCCAAAAAGGGCATAGAGCCTCTTCACCACTCATACTGTATAGTCATCTTCCTCTTCGTATTCTTCTTCAGGTTCGCTCACCACCCGCAATGAACGCTCGGTGCATTATCGATTTGATATGGTTGGATGCATCCAACCATGACTATGATCATGAGCATTATGTGTATACCAAAGTAACACACAAAACATCTTTCTGAAAAAGAATTAGAACGACTTGTTGTATTAATGTATTATAAGTGCTGCATAAAACATCCATGAGGTTTAAAGATGTTTTCTTCATACTTCCTAGAATTCAATATTTTCCAAAATTCTTTTCTTTTGCTTTTAACTTTAAATGTTATATAAACGTGCATCTTACTGTTTTAATACCACTTTAAAACTTGTCGTATGCAAAATTAATCTTAGTTGAATTTATGAAGCTCTTGAAGAGATTCTGCACTTTCCAGATTGACGTGGACATTGACGGCGCCATTGAGCCGGACTGTCACTTCACGCAGTGATTGACAGTTTCTTATGAGGTTTTCGGAGGTTTGTTATAAAGAGAGTTGAAAACACTCTTTTATGACATCTCATAAACTAATGCAACTGAAAAGGTGCAGGATGTCTTATAAGTAGTTGAAAATACTTTTAAATAACACTCTGGCAATTAAATGTACGCATTGCTGCTTACAAAACTTCTTTTTGACGGATTGAAGCAGGCGTGTTGCATAAGAATATAATGTTCATGCCATTGGCAAGAAGATCATAGATACTTATTATATAACTTACTTTAATCAAGCGGAGTTGGTCTAGTTAGGATGTTATAAGTCTTTCACGCCAAGGACCTGTGTTCGAATCCCATACTCAATTTTTTTTTAATTTTTTGCCGGTGGTTTTTACGATGTTTCCAAAACATGTTATAAGACCAGTATTTAGTTTTACAAGCTCCGCGTCTTGTGCTTTTTAAGTTGTATAAATGTATTAAATGATGTAAATTAAAGTATTATTGATTCTATAAGTATGTCATTGAAAAGTATTTTTTACTTCATTATGACAAGCCGTGTTGCTTGGGTAATAATTATGAGCACTATACAACAACTATACAAAAACTATACAAGTGTGACCATGGATGTGCTCATAATTTATTATACACATAATGGTCATGTTCATAGTTTGTCATAAAAGTGTACCCGTGGTATTAGTAATATCAAATAGTGTTAAATGCAAACGAAAAAGAGATACAACCAGGATTAGCTTTTTTTTAAATTTATAGTTGCATCTGAATACCCAACTAACCATATCGTATCTCAGTGACATCGTCTCACTATGAACCTTTATTTTAAGATTAGGTTAGGTTAGGTTTTCTTTATTAAGGAGGCTTTCAGCCTGGGGCTGGTTCGCCTCCAGCTATATTTAAAGTTATTTTGTTATTATATCGTTACTTGGATACTCGGGATACTCACACAAAAGCAAGACGAACAATTTAAAAGGCCTCAACTCCATTTTGTAAACAAACCTTGTAAGGCCATTTTCTCGCGAACCAAAACCTACATTCGCAAGCCAAAATCACTATCGGTTAGGGGATAATTTCTCCTACCTGTTCATTTGGTAAGTTTGCGTTGGCTTACTTCAGTTCGCAACAAAATTGCCCTTTCAATTGTTAGTCTTGAAATGTTTTGAAACTACCACAAGTTCAACAACGCCCTACTATGGACAGCTCTGTTTATCCCATTCATTCTTTGCATCAGCGAACACCAACATGATTATCTGCTAGAAAACACCAAATAATATATAAAGCTAATGCTCAAATATGCAGTTTTAACTTATAGTACTTTATAAACATCAAGCTAACCCATATTGGACCCTGCCAATCTACGACGTTTGCCCGGTAATATTGGCTATCGGAATGGTTCATCGGTTGCGAAGTGAAGTACTTCTCAAACTGAAGCGATACATTTCTCAATTTTTCAACTTTATCCTAATGTAAACTTAATATGCATATGCACAAAATCAAATGAAAAATTTCTGTATGGCAAACACGCCCGGACACTATCACTATCGCAACTACTGGTAATCATCGAAAGTATTTGCATTTTACTCAGGCACTTTTGATCAAACGCAATCAAATTCTCATACTCGAAATTAACCGGAACCAATACCGCTACTATACTGTCGGTTTTAGAGCACAATTCAGGGAAAAAATATACTCACAAATTGATTTCGATTTGATTGATGATGAAACACTCGAGGAAACACTTCTTCTCACAAAGTCTTCTCGCTTATCTTTACCGCACTCCCGGAACAGAACTAACGGCACTTTGAGGCCGACGCGAAATTGAAACAACACGACAACAACTGCGGATGGAAAGTGAATGACAGCTACACGGTAAGAAAAAAGTACCCAACGTGGTAGTAAAAAGTACCTGAAATTAGGTAAACACCTGATAGTCATCTGTTGGGTAGAAACATGAAGTTACTTCCACGTATAATTTACCCAATTTTGAGTATATATGAAAATACTTAATAATAGGTAAAAAATCTGTTGGGTTTTTTTTGTTTGCCGATAAGCATAACACAAAATATAATTTGTTTTCATTTAAAAAATAATTGTGATTTCAGAATAATAATAATTTGTCACTATTCTCACTATACCGTGCTAACACATTTTTCCGGTGCCTTATTACGAACTTGATGGTGGGTAATTTTTACTTTACGTTGGGTGAAAAAATAAGCATGCATCGCAGACGCTGACTTTGCTTGTGCTGCCGTTAGTTCAGTATGAGACAGTTTGATGAAAGGACGCTGATTGAGTGGAATCCAGCTAGATGTTATTTGGAGCATTTGGAGTGATAAAGTAAGTATTTATATGGGTTTCTACATGTTTTCACCTCCTGCGACTATTTATGCTATTTACGAAAAGTTGTTTTTGATTTAAATTCGATGTTTTGGAAACGAGACGCAGCAGGAAAACTAACCTCTTTTTAGAATAACCAGAATGTTTACGTGTCTCCAATGCGTGTTAACTATTCGCAAGTTTTTATAAGTATTTTCTTTTTATTATTTCAAGACGGCTTCCAGTACATTAGTACCTCCAGCGAATTAGTTTTCCCGTTTTTCAAAACGACCTGATTGGAGCGACCGAAGGAAGTAACACGACGGAATTCCACGACTGAAAGGAACGATAAACCCGATTAAAGCAACAAGGTAAGTGATGAGACCACCGTTTTCAATTCATTCTAAACTTCAGAAGCGTTTTCACGACAGACTTAGCAAGCTATTTCTCTTATTCGCATCAATCTGTCACGATCTTCTGGTTGATTTACAAATCACGTCTGAAAAAAAAAACAATCCAGGCGAGCTTTGTTCTGCCTGTCAGGTAAATGGGAAGCCAAACAGCTCCCTGCAGTTGAATCCGTATCACCACCTAGAAAAATAATTCACAGCTCTGTTGGGGTTTTCGGGAAATCCGACAGGACAAATTTTTTTTTCGGAGTGACGTGAGAAACTCAAGTGCAGGGCTTCAAAGTAACCTGACAAGCACAAGTACGGAGCCAGGTAAGCATCCACTCTGGATTTGATTTTTCTGACATTCCGGATCTCGATTGATCGGACAGAGCTGTGTGTTATTTTTTCTGAGTGGTGCAGTGCTCAACTGCAGTGAGCTGTTTGGCTTCCCATTTACCTGACAAGCAGAACGAAGCTCGCATGGATTTGTTTTTTTCCTGACTTGATTTGTAAATCAACCTAAAGATCGCGACGGATTTTCACGAATAAGAGGAACGGCATGCTAAGTCTGTCGTGAAAACGCTTCTATCCTTCAAATTACAGTTTTATTTATTTGTTGCAGGCAGACGGAATTGAGGCTTCCAATCGGACAGTTGCAAGTACGAAGCACGGAATTGAATTTTCAAAAGGACTCCTTCAGTGTGTCCAAACGGAGGAGCGTTACGGTACAGAGGACGGGACTGAGTTTTCTTAGAGAAGACGGATTTGCAGTGAGTTCTTCAGCTTCCAGCATACCTAACAGGCAGTAGAACGAAGCCTTGATTTGTTTTTTTAGAAGAACTCGATTTGTACGACTAACCAGAGGATCGTGACGAATTTCCGTGACCAACAGAAACGGCTTTCTAAGTCCGATAAGAGCATCAAAGTAACTGTCATGAAAATGTTTTTTTTTTCTTCAAAATCGTCCAATATTTATTAATTTTTCAATTATCTTTTCTAGGCAGATGGTATTGGGGCGTCTTAATTGCTGGCAGTTGTTGCGGCTGACAAGACAAGATTTTTATTCGCCTCAGCGACGTGGCCAAGGTCAACTACAGGTGCTACAACGGCATCCAATTTACCTGACAGGCAGAAGTACGAAGCTTGGGGCCAGAGGAACTCGATTTGTGTGACAACGAAGAATCACGACGATAGATTTGTGCGATCGAACGGAGAGCCACGACAAGAAGAACGGTTTTTGATAAAGCCCAATTGGAGCAACATGGTAATGTTTGTGAACCCCTGTTTTCTAAACTTTGAATAATCATATATTTTCAATATTTTTCAGTATTGTAGCGAGCCAGCTGCTGCGTGTTATTGTGGCATCCGTTAGTCCGCAATAATTGAACTACAAAGCTAGGAAAGCGTCCAGCCCGGATTTGTTTTCGGAGGAAAGAGAGGCATTTCGGCAACTTGGAGGAATTGTTGGCTTGAACACGTGTGAAGTGACCGAACCGAGATGGAAATTTTAGAGAAAAAGTTTTTTTTTTTTTTTCCTTTGGTTTGTTTTCCGTCGATCTTGTTTTCCGTGCTGAGCACCAATGCTACCGACGCGCCAGGAAGGCAGCTCCCACACCTGGACCCTACCTATCGACCCATCAACTCATGAACCGGGGACCAACGGCTTTACTTCCCATCCGAAGGAAGGCGTGATCAGAGATGTTATGCCTCAGAACATCTCGGCGGCGCCGACTGGGATTGAACCCAGGCCTGTTGGGGTGATAGGTAATCACGTTTACCACAACACCACCGGCGCCGTTATGAAATTTTAGAGAAAAAGTTGGATGCTGCAAGTTTCCAGAAACTTGTAGGTAAGTGGATTTAGCAATTTGTGTGTGTTAAAATCAGGCGTAAATTAGAAAATGACACAAAAGTAGTAAAGCCCTTTACACGCGAACTAAAGAACGCCCACGTAAATCAAAAACATAATATGGCAGCGGAAATTCTCCCCTTTTTGATAGTGAAATTGGTTTGCGTGAGTGTACTTCAGTTCACGTGTAAAGAATCCTACAACTTGTGTGCCGTTTTCAAATCTTACACCTGCAATGTTGTAGAAAGTAGTTTCCATTTCGACTAACAATTCTAAAAGTGAATTTCGCTACAGTGTGCACAAGATCTGCAAATGATTGATGTTTGAACATATAACAAAATCTTACGATTTTTAATATCCAGTGTAATCTCTCCAACTTGATACTACATAAGTTGAACGGATTCTGAACCACGAAAATGTCGATCGACCTTTTTCAAATATTACGCGTGATTTATCCTGATTTTTTTAATCACCGAAAAAAGTTTTCATATAGCTTCCATTGGGAACGCACATGATAATTTTCCAATAACAAAATTAATGATTTTTATCTGAAATTCACCTAACATTCATATGATCACATGAATTCTATGTGATAAATCACATACATTTCATTGAACACATAAGGCTCATGTGATTTTGTAGTGCGATTCCCAATTATGAGATCACATGAAAATTATGTGAAATTCTAATGGATATTTTCCTTTGAAAATGTGATTTATTGTTTGAGTGTACTACACTTTCATTTGTTTAATACTTCAACAATACTCTTAAACGCAGTACAGACTGGAGAGATATAACATGTTATAACGGTTGTCAAATAATTGCAACACAGAAACCACCTTTAAGATAGTGCTATAACATGTTATAACTCTGTAGTATGAACAAGGCATTACACTAATTTTACCTTTTCATTGATACACATTTAAGGGCTTCAATGTCATATACATGGCTGTAACCAAGCTATTGCTGGATATATCGATGAACTCAGAGATCATTACGTGTAAGTTCATAAACTCCGGACAAGCAAAAGGGCGTCGATTCCTTTCAAGTGTTGTATATGTGGACGAATATACAGCTATTTTGTTGATTTTAAAAAACATGTTATTTTGCATCATCCACCAGAAAGTGATCATTTACATCATACCACCTGCATACCTGATTCTCTTCCAATAGTAGTCGAAGAAGAGATAAATGAGATAAATGATTCCAGCGGTCCAGTCCGGAACCCTTTTTACTACAACAAATCGGTTTCTCTAGAGGAAGCTTCTTGTGCTATAATTGATCGTATTACGGAACTGAGGTGTGACGTTTCCCTTCCAGAATCCAAATTACAAAAGTTTATAACTGGGTTTGTTTCCATACTGAATTGGACCCAGAATTATACCACTTCATTAGTGAAGCAGTACATAGAAACTAAAATGTTACCCATGGATGCAACTACTGTTGAGTTTATAAATGCCTTGCATATTTCCAATTTTACTAATGAAGTACGTACTCCAAGGGATAATATCAACAATCAATAGGAAACTAACGATTTTAAATTGGCTCACCACTTTAGCAGCCTATTGGTCCCAAGCAAACGATTAACGTACCCTATTCTAGTTGAAATTCTATTACTACACTATGTTTGTTTTGATTCGCTATGAAAGTTTGACAGATAACATCAGGGGTGTGTGGATTCATGCAGAACATGCAGGGGTGAGTGAAATAGCTTGGGACTGCTTGGGACCGTTGTTCTGGTACTGAGTGAGCCAAAAATAATAATGATTTTCTTCGGGACCCAGTGGTTTTAGAGTTACCTCTATGATAATATTGCCTACTTATCCTACAAAGCAGGTTGTGCTATACCAGAACCGATTGAAATTGTATTGAAAAAATACAAAACAACGAAACGTGTTCTGATGGTACATAGGAAAGCAAGAAAATTTCAAGGAAGGCTATCTAAAAACCATTCCGTTTTAAAGGTAATAAAACATAAAGACGTTGCTTATTATGTACCGATTATAGAAACATTAAGGCTTATTATGACAAATCACGAGGCTCGAGCAATGCTGGAAAATGAAAAACCACGGACAGATGGATCACTTCACTCTTTTAAGGATGGACGGAAGTTTGGGAACCATCCATTTTTGCAACGTTTTCCCAACTGTGTAAGATTGTCATTTCATATTGATGAAGGAGAATACAACAACCCGCTTGGCTCAAGGAAAGGTATCAACAAGATGACGAACTTATACATGAAAGTAGAAAACTTTGATCCAAAGATCAATTCAGCTAATGGTCAAAGCTAGTATTTTAAAAAAAAACACGGATACGCTAAGGTGTTCCAGCAACTGATTGATGACCTCTTGGTTTTAGAGTCCGATGATGGTGTAACTGTGACTACCGACACAGACCGGTGGATTTTGCGAGCAGTAACGTGTAATATACTTGGTGATACTTTAGCGATACACGAAATCTTCGGATTGTTGAGTCCATCAGCAAATTTTTTTTTTGTAGGATGTGTCTTATAAGTAGAAAGGATTTACATGAAGGTTGTTATAATGACCAGTTCGAAGAACGGACAGTTGAAAGTGTCGATTCAGATGTAACTAGTATACAAAATAATGAAAAATCAAGTTCACAGTGCGGGATTAAGGAACAATGTGCATTACATCGGCTTCAATACTTCAGGTGGCCGAATAACTGCAGTTTTGATCCGATGCACGATTTATTAGAAGGAATATTCCCGATGGTATTGAAGAAAATGTTTCAGCAAGTTGTTTTCCACAAGAAAATTATGACGGTGCTTGAAATAAACCGTTTAATTGAAGAAGAATATGATACCGCTGAAATTTCTAACAAACCTTCCCCTAATTTTTCTTTGCAAAACTTGAGATCAAAATCCAATGCACTTAGCCAATCTGCGTCGCAATTGTGGTTATTATTGCGTGCATTCCCTTTCATTTTTGGTAAAATTCTAGGCTCAAATAATTTGTTATCCTCTATGCTTAAAATATCATACATTTGCTTCTCAAACAATCTAACCCAAGACATGATAAATGACCTACAGGAAACCATAACTGAATTCCATCGTCTGTTCAAAAGCTGTTTCCCAACAGCGATAGCTATAAACAAAATGCATCACATAGTACATTACCCAAAAATATGCAGAGAAAATGGCCCAATATGCAATTTAAGCTGCCTCATGTTTGAGGCGAAGTTTAAAGAATCGAAGGGTCAAGCTAAAACTTCAGTGCTAATATTTGAAAACGGCACAAAAGCCATTTGTAAACAAATGGTTTGTGGGCCCTTTACTCACTACTTGAAGTACACCCACGCGACACAACAGCAACATCGGGTAGGGGAAATTTTCCCCTTCCTGACGATGCTGTTGGTTTGCGTGGGCGTTCTTCGGGTAGCGAGTAAAGGGCCCACAAACCATTTGTTTACAAATGGCTTTTGCGCCGTTTTCAAATGTTAGCACTGACTTGTTCCAATTTCAGAAATTTAACTTACAGTTTAACAAAGCGTTTAAGCATTAAGCAAGCTAATTCCATTATAAACCACAATTTTGTCATCGATAATCCAGAAATATTGTCATTTTCAATAACTGATAAAAACTTAATCGACACTGCTGCACTACTTTTTGATCTTCCAGACAAAATTGAAGTTATTTCGCATTTAAAGATAGGTAGTAGTATAGTAAAATATAAACTATGTAGTGAGGGATACTACGGTATACTATTAGCTTGTATAAAACACGAAGCAAATATAATTGTCCTTGTACAAGAGCTGGAGTTGATGGAATTTAATCGCTTGTATTTTGCATACAGAGTTGTCCTTTCTAATAACATTGTAAGAATTAATCTAGATAAGCTTTCTACTCAAAAATCATACAGCCTTTGGAAAGCATATGACGAAGAAGATGATACTTTTTTTATTAGTCTCAAGTATAACGACGAGTAGACAAACACTTGTTGTACAAAATGTATGGAAAATACTTTAACTACCCTATTAACTATCATAGTTATGAAAAAATCAACATGTTCAAAGCTTGAAATTAAATAATTGTAAACGCAATAAATGTTAAACAGAATAATCTGAATTCTCACTCGACAATTTTATTTAAATGTGATGTGATTTCCATTCGACCTAATGAGAATAATTCATTGAATTAAACTTAGATTAAAACAAAAAAGAGTACCATTTTATAGTGAGATCTCCTTTATTTGATCTCTCCATAACACGATATTCTCCTCGAATCAAATCCAGGCCACTTTGACCACTTTTCCCATAAATTTCAAAAATTTACCACCGTAACTCTATGGTACCTTCAATGTCTAGTTAGGGAGAGTTAGTTGTATAACACTTTCTCTTCTAGTCAATAAAATAAGCGACGAGTCGTTGATGCATTTGAATGATGAAGATCTCTTGGAGATTGGTATTTACGAGAAAGGTCCACGGAAGCTGATTTTAACATATATTGAGCAAAACCAAGGTGAAAGCAGTATGACCGAGAACATCCCAGCTAACTTGCAAAATACAAACAATTCAGAAGAGGTAAGTTAAACCACTTGAGCCGTTCTTTGATGTTCCGGATTTATATTTATTTATTTTTACTATTCTTTCAGACCATTCGTTCCATTCTTACGAAAGAACCTAAATTCATAAAAGTACTTACTCGTCAGCTTGACAACCAAGTCGTACCAGCAATTAAAAATCTACGGCATATGAATCGTATTTTAACGAACCACTATTTTGAGCGTAGAATAATCAGAGAACAAAGGTTTGTTTGAATTGTGACCAAAATGATTATCCTCGGATTAAATTCCGATCAAGAATGTCGATACAGAGTTAATAAACACGACTCTAAGCAAACATTTGGCAGATCATCCAAATAGGGTTGGTATTAATCTAGATCGGGATTTAATCCAAGGATAACACCGGTTGTAGCTTACCACCATAAATGTTCTAACAGCTAGGGCAAACGTACTAATTTTCGACATTTTTGCACAAAAATGGGCCCAAAATAAACCTTTTTTTCATTACATAAATACGTAATTAGCATATTGTGGATGTACCTGACATTTTGATAACGAAACACTAACATATAAGTTTTGATTTTTTTCAAACAGTTTTGTCCTGTGAATTCTATTGATTTTAATTTGAAATCTTATTAATTTGAAATTACCTTATTCACTAGATATCCGTCGTGGCAAGAAAAACAAGAATAGGCTGAACGTATTATTGATGAATTTCCACATCTTGAGAAAACAAGAATGAGTGCTGATGCTCCAAGAGAAGTAAGCAATTTATGATTTCATTTTCAATATTCAACTTTAATAAATACTACATGTTTTCTCAAGTCCTTCTTTTTCTGGCGATACGGAGGCAACGGAAAAGGATCTCATGCTGGACTAATAGAAACACGAGTGGCAAACATGAGAAAGGATGTTCCTTCAGATGAACGTTTGTTTCAGAGGCAAAAAAAAGTGAAAATTGTACTACCAGATGGGATTCATGAAATGGCAGCAAAATTAGCAACCAGATGGGATTCATGAAATGGCAGCAAAATTAGCAAAATTAGCATCAAGGCGGTTGGAACAATATCACCGATAGTAATTACATACCCCTCTATTCTACGAGTCACGTGACTCTATGTCCCCAGTGAGGTGACAATTGTCACCAAGTTGACTCTCCATTTGATTTACAGAGTCACCTCGTACGTGCAAATTGTCACCTCACCAGATGGCGGATAGTTTGATTAAATATTGTATGTCAATATTTGATCGTAACCTTAAAAATCACCCTTATGGTTTAAAATTAGTATATACATTTTAATAGTACTAACTATATTCTAAAAATATATCTTTTTGCAAACTTAGTTTCTGTAAATGTATGTTTTAATGGTCTATGGTTGAATTTAAACATTGGTTTTGATAAATAAAACATTTTTATTACAATTTAGTAGTAATTTATCGAAAGTATTCCTAGCATATAACATATAATGAATAATATTTCTATTACTTTGAACACCCTGGTGTATTATACTAACAATTTATTATTTTCTTCATTCAGAGTACGTTCGAGGCGCATTGAGAATAATCAAAAAACTTACCAGTCGGGGCATAAAACGAAGTTCGAATGATGAATTCATGACAATGGAGGAAATTATGGCTTTGCCGTTGATTAGATGGATGAAAGTAAGGCATTAAGTTCAGTTTATTTGCAATAACTAATATTATGTTTTTCTTTATTGCAGCCCGATCCCGAAAAAACTGACCTTCAGGTTGTCCAAGTAGCCAACATCACCATGGTGGATAAAGATCCCCACATAATTTGTGTAGCGGAACAATGCAACGAAGGAAATCTTTTTATTGTATTCAGGGGTAACACTATCGCCTGCGATCGATCTTCGTCGAGGGCCATTGATGTTTTGCTAAAACTGTTTGATGTTTTTGGTATTCCAGTTCCTTCACTTTTGAAGAAGTTCCATGAATTTGCTTCGTTTTACTTGTTTAAAACAGCAGCATCTTGTAAAAGCACAAAAGTTGCTGAACTTGCCAATGTGTTCAAAGAGTACAAAGAAAATCCGTAACTGAGTAAGCTAAGCAAGCTGTTAATGTATATCTTAAAAAAGAATACATTAATTAAAAATACATGAATAATAAAAAGCTTAATACAATTTGATAAACTTTAATTCTTGGCTTTTATTTCACTAAACACAACTGAAAAGCTTCTTCTTCTGATTGAACCATTTTTTTTTAAAGGTTATATTTTTTTATGAATATGGTTGAAATTTGGGTAAAAAACACCCAACCACTTAAAACAAATATGGTCGAAATTTGGGTAAAAATTACCCATCTATACCCTTTGGTACGAGTACTCAAAATTGAGTACATTGGACTTTACCTACTTTTGGCTTCCAACACTATAGTACCTAGTTGGGTGATAAGAACCTAATTTTGGGTACTTTTTTCTAACCGTGTACGATCAGAATCAGTTGGATCTTAATTCAAGCTGAACAATGCATTAGGTCCTAAGTAACATTTTGACATATTTTCTTCGTCAACTTTTTCTTTGTATCCTCACGGTCAAGTTAAGATGTTAATTGGTATTTTTGCAACATGGTTTGATAAAAGAGGTACTTGTCTAGCGTTCAAATCGTCTATCGCAACATGGAATGGTTTTGCAGCTGAGATATTGATTACGTAAGATAAAGTCGATGAAGAAAATCTATCAAAGTAGAGAAGACTTTTTTGAAAAGTTCGTCAAGAACTGGATGGAAAGCGGAATGACAGCTGCGATCAAAATCGATTCGAGCATAATTCGACTCGAGTCATGCAGATCGATCATCATGGTCACGTCTAACGTTGGTCTAACGCTAATATTTTTTCTTCTGGGTTATGATTAGGTCGCTCTATCCAATTATAGCGTTACCGTTGTTATGATATACTTCATACACAGACAAACAGACATAACACTCGTAAGTTGTTCATCGAACAAGCATTTAACGAACAATTTAAAAGTATCGTAGTTTGTAGTACCGCCACCTGTGGCGCGCATAGTCAATTCCCTTGCGTATGACGTTTACACACTACCGCCATCTGTTCAACGTAGTGCCCACCACTGTGTACTCAATAGATGGCGGTAATGTTTTAGTGACGATGTTTTACAGTGAGAAATATTCAATGTGTTATGTCTGTTTGTCTGTGCTTCATAGATTGGATACTAGTGACACTCACGTCTCTTCTGAAATTCTCAGTTAGACTACTTTCAGGAATAATGCTGGGGAGTAAACATTGGTTCCAATCTAAACAAGAGTAACAGAAGCATGACTGTCGCTATTCCCGGCCACGCCCATCTTTACCTTAACTAGGGATAGGGAAGGAAATGTTGATGTAATACTTACTTAACGAGAGGCCACCGACTTAGCGACACCCTCATAAGTGCTACGGAGTTGGTGGGTTGGGTAGGGTATTCGGTTAGGATTCACTTCAAGTTGGCGATGCAACCAAAAGTATGTATTGTTTATTTGTTGTTTATTCAATCTCTCGATAGCCGGCTATCGAAAGAACATATTCATTTTATTTAGTGATCATGAATTTCAAGAGTCATGACAGAGAGCTTGAGATTAAGCCCATGATTTTCTGATCAGTAAGCAAAAACGATCCCTCGAGCATCTCATAACCATAACACTTCGCGACAAAACACGACTACGTTTTCGCTTGATATCGCTTGTTTCCGAGGTTGACCTAAAGTTGGCGATGCAACCAAAAGTATATATTTTTTTATTTGTTGTTCATTTAATCTCTCGATAGCCGACTGTCGAAAGAAAATATTCATTTTGTTTAGTGATTAGGTCGCTCTATCCACTTATCAAAAGAAAGTCCACCCTTTCCATTAAAAACAAGCTTGCCGTCCACAAGCAAATCATCCGCCCCACCATTGAGTACGGAATGCCTATATGGGAGAGCTGTGCTAAGTGCCATCACTTCAAACTCCAAGATCCTTAGGGTGATCCTCAAGAGTCCCCCGAGGACTCAAATTTCTTATATCAACCGCCTGGTTGGTCTTCAGACAAGGGAGGAGTGGAGTACGCTCATCCTCGAAAGGTTCAGGTTCAACCAGCATTTATAAAATAATATTTACCTTCCATTTCTTTGAATCTGAGTTGGAGTCGGCGTCGGAGGCAGCCTGACCACAGCCCTGTTTCTGGTCTAAAAAAAATCATCCAGATTCTGGACTTAAGAAAATGAGATAAATAAATATTACGCATGCAGAAGATATCGCCATTCTGGAACAAACTATGAAAATATGTGGGACACTTCGAAGTAAGTAAAAGATTTTTTTTAAGATTCTGCGTTAAGAAACAATTGTTCCAGGGAGATTTAAATAGGCCCAGTTCATTTCAGATTTACCTTCTATAAGTAGAAGACTAGCTACGCCCTTGTTTCTATGTATAAATTAGCCCAAGAGTACCCATCCAAGTTGAATGGGTTGAATAAGCCTTCACCGCAGCATCTCAATTTGTAGTTCACCATATTTTTTCTGCAAAAAACGCATCGAAACTACCCAGATCTACGATATGACCCACGAGATTTAACCGGATTCTACGATAGCGACAACTTTTTTAGCTCGCCGTACCTATGCGGCTAAAACTCCTAGTCTATAAACTAGACATAGATGGAAGAAAAACGCTAGGCAGAGGAGAAGGAAGCATGCACATAAGAAAATCAAACAAAAACAGAGGAGAAAAAAGTTTGACCTAGTTTCCAGTGGCTGACTTTTGTCTCACTCTCACTTTCGTTGAGCGGTGCGCACACTTAAGAGGGACCCAGCGCAGTGTTTGTGCTGCATAGCACACAGCCACAACCCGGGGCAATCCCCACGTGGAGCTCGTGAATAGTTTGATTTTGGATCTGCTAACAAACTAAGGCATGTAGCGTGTTCTCCCTGCATCAACCTCCACGACGACGTCTATCGGCACAACGACAATCAACTCGCTCAAAGACAGCATAGATGAAAATTAAAAGTGTTGATCTATCGGCGTGTGGGTTGACACATGACGTTTTATGGCTCCGCATATATGTGAATGGCAACGCAGCACGTAGGTACCGTACGACACGCCGAAAACTTTCGATTTCTACGCGAGTGATTCACACATCTGCATTCGAAAGCTAATAGTTTAGGAGGGCCCACACTCCTAGTGGTGCCACAGTAAATATGCTAACAATATCTACCACCACTATGACGCGCGAGTTGTGTGAATGGAAAATCCCGGAAATTGGCCATGCATTCAGTGGTGGTGTTGGCCTAGGCTAATTGAAGCTAATCAAGATTAAACAAAACCATTCTCTTGTTAAGTTTACTCTGAAGGAAGTTTGGGCAAGTTGTGTAAGGTATCGTGCATGATGATTTTGATGAACATTTGTCCCGAATTGATCTTTTTTGTTGAAACATCACACTTTTATTTTTCTTATCATGATAAGACACCCTTAACAACGAATTTTCAAACAAAGTAATTGAAAATATCGTCAAAAATTTAAATTTACCTCACGTATCAATGCTAGCCCAAGACAGTTTTGTAGACCATAACTATATAACAAGCAATGTTGCCACTTACTTGCTGTTCATCAAAGTAATAAGATACTAGTAAGATCAAAAACTTGACGCCATCCCTACACTGCCCATATAAGCATAACTGTCCCATATGAATAGGAAAGCAAGCAGAGATTGGACAGTTATATAGTTATAGGCAGTTCAGGTCAGATCCAAACTACCGCAGCAGTCGCTGATATTCTTACAGCTAATGCTACTGGTACTTATTGTTGGATTAACCCATCCATTTCTATCCCCCCTTAAACCTCAACCGAGTCAACGAACCAAAACCGCTAGAAGAGAGCGTTGTTGCAGAAATAGTGAAAAAGCAGAACGTTCATTGGCCGGCCACCGACCGATGGATGCAGTTATGTAACCAGCAACAAGCTGGCTTGATGGTAAGTTTCTCTTCTAACCGGGCGGCCATGTTGCCTTCTGATTGCAAGCAACGGTCGGTGGTGGTGGTGTACGGGTTTAGGTTAGCAGTAGACTATCATACCCCGACAGCATGCTTCTCGAGCTGCAATTTCTCTGCCGCACATAACCCACATTTTCCGCTAAAGAATGCTATCATAGACGTTTAGAGTTTTGAGGATCATTAATCAATCATTGATGAAAATTGCTTGTTACACACTTAGAAATAAATAATTTTACAAGTGACGGAATCCATCTCTGACATAAAAGATGAGACGTAAACAAACATGTCATGTAATATTAAGTGCTCCGAGACCGAAAAGTTCGTTGCTTGACGAAAAGTACGTTTGATTAAGCTATATTTCGCGTCTGTTATGACTCAAATTTATGTCAAAATTGACGCTCGTATATGTCACTCTCAGAGCACCTAAATTTACATGAGTTTTTCTAAGTGTGTAGTTTTGGCTAATTCGTAAAAAAAATAGATTTACAATCAGCATTACAATATTTGATCATTCAAATTATGATATAGGGGAAATAGCTCTAATGTTGGCCTATGGATCAAAGATTGGGCCCATCGCTAAAAATCAGCTATTTATCTTTTTTTTTCTAGATGAACGCGTCATCGGGACGGTAATAATGGATATTTTTGGTAGCTATTGAAAATTTAGTCGATTGCTGAATTTATGTATGGGCCCAAATTAGGAGCATTTTCAGTTCACGAAAAAAAATATCACTCATCATATTATCCTTCCTACTAAAGACAGCAAATAAAGCCACTTTTGTCCTGACCCTTTGAATGAAATTTTACACATATCAAGACCAACAATTGAAATGGCCTTAACTCCATTTTGTAAACAAACCCTGTAAGGCCATTTTCTCGCGAACCAAAACCTTCATTCGCAAACGTAAACCACAATCGGGTAGAGGAGAGTTTCCCCTACCTGTTCATTATGTTGGTTTGCCTTTGCGGACTTCGGTTCGCGAGAAAATGGCCTTACAAGGTTTGTTTACAAAATGGAGTTAAGGCCATTTCAATTGTTGGTCTTGATATGTTGGTTACTACCCAAGATGACATTTTCCATTAAAAAATTATTAATTTTTCCTTTTGGTTTGTATTCCGTCGATCTAGTTTTCCGTGCTGAGTACCAATGCTACCGACGCCAGGGAGGCAGCTCCCACACATCTGGACCCTACCTATCAACCCAGCAACTCATAGACCAGAGACCAACAGCTTTACTTCCCTTCCGAAGGAAGACGTGATCAGAAAATTTTATGCCTCAGAAAATCCCGGCGGCACCGACTGGGATTGAACCCAGGCAAACACGCTTACCACTACACCACCAACGCCACTCAGACTACACTAGTTTACAGCATTTTTGAACTCGGTAAGGTGATGATCATTTCCAATGCAAAATCTTACGCTGAATTCAATGCCATAGTCAGAAAAAAATAAAGTAGAGCCATTTTTGGGATATACAAAATTTTTGATTTTTTGAATTTTGGACAAAAGTACGATTACTAACATGTCAATATCTTTGAAACTAGTGCACCAATTTAATTTTTTTTTTTATGAAAATGAAGCTAAATAAATTTTCTATCGTTCACTAGAATATTATGTCTTAATTAAAAATTTAATTTTGAAGTCATTTAAAAATTTACAGCATTTTTTTTTATTTTTCCTGCGAATTTTCCATAAAAATCTTGTTTTAATCAACATTTTTAATGGGATAAAAAGACTCAAAAAATCATTCCATAATTTATTCTTAAAGTCCATTCAAAACCGGAGAAAATGAGCCTTTAATGGATGAAATCGGTTGGAAATTGTCGAAGTTATGAGCATTTTTGTAAAACACTTAAAAATGTTGCTGAAATACAACAGCTTTAGAGTTCCTTTTCTATGTGTCGTTGTAAGCATCCAAATCGCATGTAAAGTTTTCATGAGAGATTCTTTTCTCTACATATCAATTTGATTAAGGCATATCAGGATTTAAAACCGAGTTGATACAAAAGAAATTTATTTAGGTTTTATTAAAAATGATTGAGAATCGAATGACTTTGTCTTCGATGTTTTGAACTTGTTTCTCGAATCAGAAACCAACAATAGTCACCCATCATTGCTTCATCCCAAAACCCTTGGTAACGACGTTGTATCATCTTCATTTGTTGGTGAAAACGTTCGCCGTGCTCATCACTCTCGCCACCAAGATTTGCCAGGAAAAAATCCATGTGAGAATGTAGGAAATGTATCTTCAAAGACATATTCACACCTGTGTTCAGTGAAATAAAAGGATTTGAAATTAATTATATATAACAAACACAATATTTTTGATTTATACCTATTTTCTCATAATTTTTGAGCAATTCATCGACGGCTTCCTCATAATCTGGGCTTCTGAAATTTCCTTAAAAGGTTGTGACAACACGCTGGAACGATTTCCACGCTTCTTCCTCATCTGGTGTCAAAACTGTATTGAATGCGGAATCATTGAGCAGTTTTTTGATCTGTGGGCCAACAAATACACCTTCCTTTATCTTTGCGTCAGATAAATTTGGAAATACTGATTTCAAGTACTGGAATGCCGGCCCTTCTTTTTGCAACACTTTGACGAAATTTTTGAATAGCCCAAGTTTTATATGTAGTGGTGGAAGTATTATGCGTTCTTTTACCACAAGAGGATCATTTTTAACGTTGTCTTTACCAATTGTGAAATTATCCCGTTTTGGCCAATCTTTTCGGACGTAGTGTTCCTTACGAGCTCGACTGTCCCATTTACACAAAAAACACATATATTTTGTGTATCCCTGTTGCAATCCAGTCAACATGGCAACCACTTTAAGATCGGAACAAATTTTCCAATTATGTTGATTGTAATTTATCAAATTGAGCAATAGAGCCATTGATTCATACGTTTCCTTCATATTAACGGCATGAGCTAATGGAATAGAAGGTTTCTCATTCCCTTGATGCAGTAAAACGGCTTTCAAGCTCAACTTGCTGCTATCGATGAATAAACGCCATTCAGCTGGATCATATGGCTCACCAAACTCTTCAAACAAGCCGTTTACGTCATGGCAAAAACATGCCTTGTCCTTTGTAGAATAATATTTGTCAAATTTCTTGTGACGATTCCTGTGACAAGAAATTTTGACCTCCTTGCTCAGCATGTTGTGTTCTTTCAAGCGTGATGCCAGCAATTTGGATTTCTCCTTCGATAAGTCGAGATCTCGCACCAAATCATTAAATTCGGATTGTGTAAACAGTTTTGAGTTTCTTTCCAATTCCACCTCGAAGTCTTCCTCGCATTCCTCCTTGAATTCTTCCTCACTTTTTGTAACGGTCGATTCAACAGAGGGCGCTCGTTTCCGCTTTGGATAAACAGGATACGGGACCGAACTTGAATGTGGAACAGGTTTTGTCATAGAAGCCACTTGTGGATACTCAACTGTTTTGTGACGTCCTTGTTGCTTAACTTTTGTCAAGCAGAAATAACAATCCGTTGCATGACAAAACGGTCGACGCCATATGGTGGGCATGTCAAAGGACAAATAGCGACTGACAGATAACAAATAAGTTAGTTAGTAAGTAAGACATTAACACTTATCAAAAATAGATGAAGTAAGATAATGTCGATCAGGAAAGAACAAAGCACTACCAACAATCAATACGAAACTAACGATTTTAAATTGGCTCACCACTTTAGTAGCCTATTGGTCCCAAGCAAACGATTAACGTACCCTATTCTAGTTGAAATTCTATTACTACACTATGTTTGTTTTGATTCGCTATGAAAGTTTGACAGATAACATCAGGGGTGTGTGGATTCATGCAGAACATGCAGGGGTGAGTGAAATAGCTTGGGACTGCTTGGGACCGTTGTTCTGGTACTGAGTGAGCCAAAAATAATAATGGTTTTCTTTGGGACCCAGTGGTCTTAGAGTTACCTCTATGGCACTACCATGCTGTACATAAATTGTTTATATGAAAGTTATTCAAAAAATCAATTTACCTTGCGCCTGACATCCACCTAGCCAAGCACGTTTTGCACGAACTACATAATACTTTTGGAATCCACGATTTGTCAAAGTCTCCAGGATCAATTTTAAAATAAAGCCTGTATGCAGTTTGCAACGAAGCAGTGAAATTGACCGATTTTGTAAATATATAGTTGCCACACGCGTAACAAAACTTTTGAGGATCATTTTTACACTTGAATTCACGTTTTGTCGTATACATCGTTAAGCAATGTTAAAGAAAGAAAGCTGTCAAATTGAGTTGGTTGCGTTAGGTTCTCGCCGAGCGGTCTCACAAACACTAGCGTAAATTATATTGTTGAAAATATCCCATTTAATTTTGCGTGACCGCTGGTAGTGTTAGTGAAATGCACCGTATGCGTACACGTCCGCAGAAAGGCTTACTGGAAGTGGTGCATGAACCTTGGAGCGGGACAACGGCCAATCTTAAAACATTCAATTTCCATGATTTTACAAAAAATTTCATAACTTCGACAATTTCCAACCGATTTCATCCATTAAAGGCTCATTTTCTCCAGTTTTTAATGGAATTGAAGAATAAATTATGGAATGATTTTTTGAATCTTTTTATCCCATTAAAAAGTTGATTAAAACAAGATTTTTATGGAAAATTTGCAGGAAAAATAAAAAAAAATGCTGTAAATTTTTAAATGACTTCAAAATTAAATTTTTAATCTAGACATAATATTCTAGTGAACGATAGCAAATTTATTTAGCTTCATTTTCATAAAAAAAATATTTAAAATTGATGCACTAGATTCAAAGATATTGACATTTTAGTAATCGTACTTTTGTCCAAAATTCAAAAAATCAAAATTTTTGTATATCTCAAAAATGGCTCTACTTTAATTTTTTTTTCTGACCACGGCATTGAATTCAGCGTAGGATTTTGCATTAAAAACGTTGGTCAACCACTAAAGTTCACACTTTTTATGTTGTTTTGTAAACTAGTGCTATTTTTTTTAAAGGGCTTATAAAAAATGGGGTTTATTATTTCAATAAATCATACGATGAAAACGGTATATTTCATCAAAATGACGTATGAGAAGAAGTTGTAGGTATGGTATATTCGAAAAAAATATACTCAGAGATAATAATCGCTGTAAAGTAGAGTTTAAATGTAAAATTGTCAAGTTTATCTAAAGATCCCCCTTCATTTTTTTATTTTTGTTTTTGTGAAGAAAGCTGAAGCTATTCCATCAAATCTGGTGCAAAGTGTTAAATGGTAAAATGTTTAAAAGTATTTTATAATTTATTTCACCCAACTTTTAAAAATGTTAATACCAAAGATTAATTATGAGCATAATTTAAAATGACATAGTTCTTACAATATTTTTTCCTTATTTCATGTCCTCTCAAGTTATTGTGAATTTTAAAAATATATTATAAATTAAATTAAATTAAATTAAATAGTGAATTATAAATTAAATTGCATCATGGGAAAAAAATGCTGTAGAAAACTTCCCATTTAGTATTTTCTCTTGTAAATTTCGGTACAAATAGTTTAGAGTGTATTGTTTGCACACGGAGAGACAAAACAACTCAAAAACAAGATAGAAAGAACTTAAAAATAAGTACTTCTCGATCACTACTGTTTTGAATACATTTATGTTCTCAATTATGTGTACCATTAACTTAATCTTGAAGTAAAACCAAAACTCTTAAATTTACGTAAATGGAACTTATAACTGTAGCTCTTATTTTTGAGGGCTTTCTGTCTCGATTTTAAGTTGTTTCATTTCTCGTGATTTGGAAGTATCCAAAATCAAGTGTTGTGATTGCACTTGATTTTGGATGAAAAATCGTAACGTCGTCTGCCGAAAGCAACAGAACCTGCGCATCGAAAGAAAGGGATTAAATGATTAGACCAGAAACTGTACGGAAGAAGGTAAGTGATAAATTAAAGAATTTATTAGGTGAAAATATATTGTTGCGCTTATGTTAAATTCTCATTTGGTGACGGTCGAACCAACAATCAATACGAAACTAACGATTTTAAATTGGCTCACCACTTTAGTAGCCTATTGGTCCCAAGCAAACGATTAACGTACCCTATTCTAGTTGAAATTCTATTACTACACTATGTTTGTTTTGATTCGCTATGAAAGTTTGACAGATAACATCAGGGGTGTGTGGATTCATGCAGAACATGCAGGGGTGAGTGAAATAGCTTGGGACTGCTTGGGACCGTTGTTCTGGTACTGAGTGAGCCAAAAATAATAATGATTTTCTTCGGGACCCAGTGGTCTTAGAGTTACCTCTATGGTCGAACCGCGCCGCTTATAAGCGCGATGCAACCATAGAGGTAACTCTAAGACCACTGGGTCCCGAAGAAAATCATTATTATTTTTGGCTCACTCAGTACCAGAACAACGGTCCCAAGCAGTCCCAAGCTATTTCACTCACCCCTGCATGTTCTGCATGAATCCACACACCCCTGATGTTATCTGTCAAACTTTCATAGCGAATCAAAACAAACATAGTGTAGTAATAGAATTTCAACTAGAATAGGGTGCGTTAATCGTTTGCTTGGGACCAATAGGCTATTAAAGTGGTGAGCCAATTTAAAATCGTTAGTTTCGTATTGATTGTTGGTCGTACCATAGAGGTAATTCTAAGACCAGAAGGTCCCGAAGAAACGAGCTCAACTTTTTGGCTCAGCTCTGGTACTATCATCGGTCCCAAGCTAATCGATTCACCCCTCAAAACTTAGGAAAATCCACTAACCCCTCATTTTATCTGTCAAAGCTTCATAGTGAATCAAAACAAACATAGTGTAGTACTAGAATTTTGACTAGAATGGGGTGCGTAATCGATTTGCTTGGGACCAATAGGCTAGTCAAGTAGTGAGCCAATTTAAAATCGTCAGTTTCGTATTGATTGTTGGTCGTACGGCTATAAATAGAAAACAGATGGTATAATTCCTTTTTGAGAAATTATCCTGCCACACACAATATTTATTAAACATCATTTCTTCCTAGACCCCGATGCAAAAATGCCTGGAATCTGCCGAGAGGAATTCCTCGTCCTTCCTCTATTGATTGAGTCAGGCAAGGGTGCGGAAAGCGTCCACCAGCTGATGATTCCAACATTATTGAAGTGCAACATCATCCAGCATTTGAGGGCAGTGGATCCTCGAGTGGATGAGTGAGTAATTACATTTTAGTTTTTTGACTCTGATTTGCGGGTTCATTGTTTCATTGATTATTTTCTTCTTACCACATAATTGCAGTATTTACCGGCTAGTAACGAACTGGTATCTGATGATCCGAAAGTGGGTTTAATTTAAAAGCAGTCTGCATGGGACTTGCCTTCACCGATGGCCACCCGGTCGGTGCTAATTTCTATGCGATGGATCTTTCAAAGGAACCAATGACCCGAAAATTGTCTGGAGCATTAAGTGTTATTTTTAACCAGTGATTTTTTTTTTTTATATTAAGACCTCCCCGGTACCCCTATAAGAATAAATCATAGTAACGTACTTAGTTTTAATAATCATATATAATATTTAATATGAAAGAACAACAATAATAATAATAAAACTAAAAAATTATTCAAAACTCGGTTTTAAGTAATTTTAACCCAATGCTCACACTTCACAAAACAATTACATTTGACTCAAAAGGAAGTCTTTGAAAATTACTCAAAATAGGATACTTCTCAAATAACTTAATTTTGACTGGTTGCACTTAGGTGTCAAGATGAGTACAAAAGACTTAATTTTGAGTTGTTTCGATTCTCCGTGCACTGTATTTTTACCGCTGTCAGTTTTTCTAAAGTTGGAAAAAATGGTGTCACCCGAAAAGCAACGTCGCGAATTGATTTTGCGTAAGCACCTGGAAAATTCTCTCATCGGGACATCGCGCGGTAAGAAAAAAGTACCCAACGGCCAGTTCACTTTTATAAGAGATGAACTAGCCTCAGGCTAAAAATCTCTATAATAAAGAAAAAAAAAAAAAAAAAAAGTTCACTTTTACTTACTTTTGACTAGTTTGTCTCCTTTTCTCCTTCTAATGTTGTCAAAAACTGAGGAGCAAAACCACCCAACAGGGGTAGTAAAGTGTGGGAACCCAACATTGAGTATAATCATATTTACCTACTATTGGGTACAACTAACTTACTTTTGGATTGAAAGCTAGTGGAAAATTCCATACGAATTGCACACAAGTAAATGAAAATTACTTTGACCCGCTTTACCTACTTTTGGGTTCCTGTACTATAGTGCTAAGATGAGTGAAAAGAACTTATTTTTGGGTACTTTTTTCTAACCGTGCGGAAAACAACTCGGAATTTTGCAGTCAACGGTGAGTCGTGTGATTAAATGATACTACAAAACTCAGAGCATTGAACGGAAGGAGAAATGCGGTCAGAATGGATGTTCTATTAGTGATCAGAATCACAAGCGTGTCGTGAAAGCGTTTAAGTGGAATTCCAATGTTTCGGTCAGAGATTTGGCCAAAAAGATGAATCTGTCTAAGCATTTCGTTCAGAGAACCAAGGACTAGGAGGGACCGCATACGTACAAAGTGCAGAAGGCTCCAAATCGTGACGAACGGAAAAATACGGTGGGAAAGTCATGGGCCCGGAAACTGTTCACCCAGATGCTGACGAAGTCTCATTGTCTCATCATGGATGATGAGACTTACGTCAAGGTGGACTTCCGGCAGCTTCCGGCGCTACTGTTCTTCACCGCTCAGCACAAATTTGATGTTCCGCAGGAAGTAAGGAAGCAGAAACTTTCAAAGATTGCCAAGAAATACATGATTTGGCAAGCGATCTGCTCATATGGCAAACGGAGTGCGCCGTTTGTAACTACAGGGACTGTAAACGGGGCCGATCTACCTCAAGGAGTGTCTATAAAAGCGTCTGCTTCCTCTGTTGAAGCAACACGAGGGCCCTACGATATTCTGTCCGGATCTAGCTTCGAGCCACTATGCAAATGTTGTACTGGAGTGGTACGAAGCCAACGCACAGTGGTCGGATATGCCAATTTGGTTAACTTAATTGTTTTGTGGTCAAACCGTTGACTTAATCCAAAAACTGTCTTCAGAAGAATTGTTCACAAAAACATTGCGCATATTTTGACAATTACCGATATTTGTCATGGCATTCTATGAAAAAAATAAATAAAAACAAACTAACTTTTTTTGCAAAAGAGATAGAAGGGTAATTTCGTCTTTGCTAAAGACACTAAGTTTTTATTTCTAATACTTGTGAATATATGAAGCGTTGTTGATGGAAACCCCCTTAAATTCAGTTTTTTAAGTATAACCTTTTCATAACAGTTTTTGAAGTAAACAATGTTTTAAAAAAAATGTAAACAACAAACAAATACATGTTTTTGCTAAAAACCGTCATCCCGTTCAAAGTTATAGTACTTTTTACATTTATTTTTCCTTAATTTCATCTGCATATAGGGGATGGGCCATTAATTATGTCACGCAAATTTGGCCCATTTTCAACCCCCCCTCCCCACTTTGTCACATTTTTTGTATGAACCTTATTTTTTTTTTGTATGGGTCGTCACAGTTTTCAAAACCCCCCTTTCCCCCTAAATGTGTGACATATTTAATGGACGACCCCTAGGGGAAAAGGTGGCAAACCAGGACACAGCACCAAGTTCTCTTTTTAAAGCTTAGACTCTGTACTACAAAGTAGTGAAAGTTTGGTTAGCGCCAATTCATAAGTGAGTGAATAGGGTCACGTTGAATGTTCACGTGTTTGGCCTTTTTCTATATAAAAATAACTCTGTCTCCCCATTTATGAGCGGTAAATTACGGATTATATAAACAGATATTATCAAACTCATCCGTGAAAAACAAGGAAATTTTATGTATGTATGCATTAACAAAACATTATTAATTTAAACAAAACATTTTCTAAGACAAGCACTTTGTGTGCTTAGTTTACTCCAGTTGTCAAAATTTGATAAATTGTTACAGATTTGTCGAATATTTTCTACACCTGGGCTACAAAATAAAAGTAAAAAAATGGAGATGTACTGGACCTGATGCCGAAAAAGTTAAAGTCCGCAAGAAGCTTATCCAAAAACGCTTCAAACAAGAATTGGAACTTCTTGTTGACATGCCACGTGGCAATGGAGCCGGCTCGTCGAACGATAGGAATACTGCGCGACGTTTCTTTGAGAATGCAGCAGTTCCTGCAGAGATTTTGGGTGTCGACCTGCAGGTGGTTGAACGTTGCTCAACTATTTTGCAGGTCTTGTCTTCCGGACGAGAAATCAATGTATCTAAGTTCAAGAACTATTGTCTAGAAACAGCTCAGTTGTTAGTAACTCTTTACCCTTGGTTTCACTTGTCCATAAGATCTTAATGCACGGATCAGACATCTCCATTTCAATGTTCCTATCGGACAATTATTTGAAGAGGCACAAGAGTCGCTAAATAAAGTAATCAAAAGTTTCAGACTAGATTACACTCGAAAATCATCAAGAGCTACAACAAACGGTGATCTCATGCGGCGACTATTAGTTTCTTCAGATCCACTTATTGCTGGTTTGCGTGTAAAATCTCAGAAGAAGGACAGAGAGTTTTCCGAAGATGCACAGTTTTTGTTAGATTTTTCAGACAGCGAAGAGGAAACAGATGAAAAGTGAAACTTTTTTTTTATTTGTTATCATGTTAACTTAGCAGAAAAATGATTATAGTTAAATTACAGATAAAACTACCTAACAGCAAGATAATTGTTTTCTTCTTGACTCACGCGGATAAATGAAAGTGAAAATAAATTTCAATTTTTAATCCACAATAACCTACATAATCTTCCTGACATGCACAATTAAATGGATACATACAGAAAATTTCCTTGTTGTTCACGGATGAGTTCTATAATACGTAATTTACCGTTCATAAATGAGGAGACAGGGTTATTTTTATATAGAAAAAGACCAAACACATGAAAATTCAACGTGACACTATTCACTCAATTATGAATTGGCGCTAACCAAACTTTCGCTACTTTGTAGTACAGAGTCTACCACCTTCTTCCCTATATGCAGATGAAATTAAAGAAAAATAACTACTCTATTATCTCTTTTGCAAAAAAAGTAAGTTTTTTTTTATTTTTTCATAGTTTTTTCATCACCATGACAATTATTGGTAATTGTCATAATATGCGCAATGCTTTTGTGAACAATTCTTCTGAAGACAGTTTTTGGATTAAGTCAACGGTTTGACCACAAAACAATTGTAATTAAGTTTACCAAATTGGCATCTCCGACCACTGTGCAACGGTGTCACTTTCGTACCCAAGGACATGAGCCCCCCCCCCCCCCCGCCCCCAACGCACCGGAACTGAGGCCCATCGAAAAATACTGGGCTATTATGAAGCAAGCACTACGGAAGCATCCCAAGGAGGTGAAATCTGAGGAAGACATGAAGAAAAAGTGGGTTTCCGTACAGAAGAAGCTGCAGCCATATGTTGCACAGGACCTAGTGAGTGGAGTCAAGCGTAAGGTGCGACCGTACGGTTATGGTATTGAAGTTGAATGAAATAAATATGCCAAAAGCTTACTTATGGGCTATATTTTATTGTCAAAAACTTTGAAAAGGATCGATCAACTAGGTAATTTTCTAAAGCGTTTTTTTCGTGATGCAATTTTATGTGGGACACCCTTTAGAAGCTGTTGAATACGTCATTTATCGAAGAGCAGTTAAGGTTTGAATGGTTTAATCCTTAATTTATCTGTAATCCATCATACTTTTTCCCAAGTAAATAAAAGATCGTGAATTTATGTTATTGTACCCCCACTCTTTGCTGCTTATTCACATTCCCTTCCTTTCCAACATCTCTACACATGTCACCGATTACAAAGTTAACTGCTTGGTTGGTGGTTCTCATATAAACTGGCACAGATAATTAAATTTACCATATACCCGATCGGTTGAAAGTGTGCGAACGAGATGGATAGAGAACTCTGGCAAACCGAAAACAACAACAACAATCGTAGTCAGAATTGAGCTTGAGCATTATTATGGTGATTATGATTGTTATTCGTTTTGTAGAGCACTCTATGCGGCGTGTTATATAACTGAGCCATGTACTAACACTTGTGGGCCCCATGCAGACGTAAAATTGAAGAAAATTGGATGGAAAACGAAGCAAAAGCACACTTTACACGCGCACTCAGCCAAGGGAAAACCAGCAGCAGCGGTGCAGTTTAGTGGGGTCTGCATCGCCCGCCAAGACCAATAAGGGGCCCCTGTTGGGTCTATGGCCCATGGGAGAAAAGCTAGCCATGCACCACCCAAAACACCACCCATATCGGCTCTCCCACCACCGCCGCGCCGCAACCTGCCCGGACGACGACTGCGAAGAAAATTACGAGCAAAACAAAAAATATTAATTGTTGCTGGCTGCTGCATGCTCCACTGAGGGCTAGGTGCGAAAGAGAAGGAGAGAAAAATAACCGAAACTAATTAGCATTTTGACCTAATTTTGCCTGTTTTGCTCTGCTTCTTCTTTCTCTGATTGTTGCTGCAGTTTTGCTTTTTCTTTCATTTTCCACTTGCGCTGCCAAGCCACGCCGCGCCGCGCCGCTGCTGCTTCTGTTATTATTTAATTTTTTCTCATAATGTAACTAATTTTTCTACTGACTGATTTTTAATCACTTTCGGTTTCAAGCGCGCTGCTGCGTATGGTATATTACGTGTCGTCTGTTAATGAACTGAATTCGAACCGAGTTCGAGATGATGCTTGAACGAGAAACCGATTGACACAGATATGGACAGAGCGTGATAATTCGGCTGATGCTTCAAGTTTAGAGGCCCCATGATTGTGGATGGTAATGAAAAATGGATGAATGGAATCAGGTGGAACATTCATGCGGACTGTCAAGTTTTTGAATGCAACGGAAAGTAAGTCACACACACGCAGAAATAACAAGGGATCACTGATTGCATTCTTTTCGTTTAATTTTTACGATTTATTCTACGATCCTTACTTTTGAAATATATCTCAAGTTAAAGTGTGGAAAATTGAAAACAGCTTTAAGTCTACCCTCAGGATATGCAGAAGTTCTATAATTAAACACTTTACTCGAATTGAGCTAAACATATGGATAAATATGTAGATTTTTGTTGTAAATGCTTTATTTGTACAGGCTCAATCGAGTAAAGTCAAGTTATCATTTTCATTAGCGACTGTGCACATACCCCTTGAATAGTATTTCAGAGGTTTTAGACACCTCCCAGTGCTCCGTGAACCGCCCCCTAAAGTGTCCACGTGGTATATAGCGGTGAACCGGTCTTCTCGAGGTTAGTGGAGATTTACAATCTTAAAATGTATAACTACAACAGTATGATTCGCTGGTTGGGACGCAACCTCATCCCATCTGCCGAATGCCATTCACTCGTTGGGATGGTTTTTCAGATGTCAAACTTTAATTTTGCACGCAAAATAGCTCAATAAATCATTTTATAGACCCCTCCCTCTCGTAGTATATTTTTATATGCCTAATACATGACTGGTCACAACTTCTGACCCCCTCCATCTCCCTTCCGCTCTCAAATGCTACGTAATTTATGCATGTTCCCATATATTATATTAATAGACGAAACTAAGGGTGAAAATCGGCCGAAATGAATGTAGGAAAATCACCCACGACGCAGTCGATTAATTGTTTGTCTTACGTGTTCTGCAGCTTGAATACAAAATCAGCTTTTGTAAGCTGTCATTAAATGCGCCAATCAGTATATAACATCATTGCCAACCTAATTATTCCATTTCTCGTCATATTATTTTCAATAACCTCCGGAATAAATAAATAAACAGTTAAAATAGAAATTGATTGGAAAAAATAGAAAATAATGAGAAGCAAAGCACGCATCATCAGTAGGAGTGTGAGAAAATTTACGAAAAAATCTACGGCAACCAGTGGAATTTGAATTAACAAATGGAGAATAATTTAGTTAGACATGTAGTGACCAGCGTTTCTCAATCATTGGGTCACAGAAATTCCGACAGCTTGGTTATATATTTTAAAATTTCCTGCAAATTTAAAATTATGTTGAGGTTATCAAAATTTTGATACAATAACAATCCCAAGCAACATTGTAAATTTTATTGAGGTTTTATAGTATACTACAAGTCTTAATCATGGTCTACAGAACCCTCATAAAATCCAAATTGTTACTTGGGATATGTTTCAAAATCATTTAGGGGCTTGATAAGTGATTAATTTAAGGATTATTTTAGCTGTTCATAGCCAGTTTTGAGAGTGTATGTTGGGAATTTTTGGCGTTTCAAGATTATTATGAAAATTGTAAGCGTATTAGTGATATCAACGTTATTTTGGCGATATTAAAGCTAATCTACAAGCTATTTCAAAACTACCTAAATTTGGGTATAATCCACCCAGATCTGTCAAAACTGAACCTATCCAAAAATGGGTAAACTATCTGGGAATGACAACGTTGACAAATGAACTACGTTGACATGAATCCGATCGATTTTGGGTAGGTTCAGTTCTGACGGATCTGGGAGGATTCTACTCAAATTTGGGTAGTTTTGAAATAGCGTATAGACCATTTTAATACTATTATTTCTACTTCTAGGCTTTTAACGATTCTGTAACGAGCGCCCAACAAACATTGGAAGCAGAATAAGAGCTTATTCAGGCGAAAATATACTTATTAAGCTAAAAACTAGCTTATTCAGCCTTTAATAAACTCAAATTGTTTGATGAGCGATTTACCGAATCTCAACGATTGCGGGACAAATGGTTCAAAGACAAAACGTCGAATGACAAAAGCTCGAAAGGACAAAAGGTCGAAGGTACAAAAGGTCGAAGGTACAAAAAGTCGAATGTACGAAAGGTCGAATGATGCGGAGGCACAGTGATGTAAAGGTCCATTTTGACGCTCTTAATAGATATCACCCTGGAGAGTGGATTTAGAATGATGGCACCCTTGACAAAGTTAATGGGTATGCCATGCTTTATCTTTGGATGATATGAATTTTGTGATTAATTCCCCTAAAAGTGAGATGAAAAATTTATTTTTTCACATTGTCGAGATAAAGGTTTAAAGTCTTTAGCAAAGTTGCAGCAAAAATTGTTACAAACAACTTTGCTAAAGACATAAATGTCTTATATTTTACGTATCGTATTGGGGCATCGTATCGAGATAGAGTTTGTTTGAGGACGGACTCCCAAAAACCCTTTTTTACCAAAACACATATTTTCTTTTATGTTAGGTCTTCACTATGTTCAACAAAGTTGTTTGGAGAAATTTTCTTCAAATTTCCTCATACTTTGAAATAATGAATCTTTCATTGATGCAGATTGGTGTAGACGAGGTCAAATGCATCTAAAGCTACATTAAAAGTGCTTTCAAATGGTGGTAAACTTGTCCGTTCACGACCGTCTGCTGGGTTCACGACCGTCTGCGCTCAAAGCATACACCCGTTGATAGGCTGTATGAAAATCATATTAGCATGGTTATACTGTATTTAGTATTATAGCGCGTAGTAAATTCATGTCTATAGTAACTGGCTCCATAAACAAACTTCTCATTTCTCAGAGCATATCAATTGCAAAAACTGTGCATTTTTTTTTATCAAACGTTTCCCAGACGGCAAAACTGAAGCTTAAAAAATCTGTCAAATTTTAGTTTGACAAACAACTTTGTGGAACATAATGAAGACCTAAAATAAAAGAAAATATGTGTTTTGGTAAAAAAAAAAGGGTTTTTAAGGGTTCAGTCTTCAAACAACCCTCTCTATCTCGATTAAGGTGAAATATACGACTTTAATTAATTTTTCATCTCACTTTTAGGTGGATTAATTTCGAAATTCATATCATCATAAGATCATACCATCAACTTTGCCGAATGCGTCATTATTCTAAATCCACTCTCCACGGTGCTATTAATTAGAAGCGTAAAAATTGACCTTTTAAACCACTGTGGAAGGGGGACAAAAGGTTGAATGATGAGAAGGTGACAATCGGTCGAATAGTTTAGGAAAAGACAAAATGTCGATTGGACAAAAGGTCGAATGTACAAAAGGTCGAATGGACAAAAGTTCGAATGAACAAAAGGTCGAATGGTTCAAAGAGAGACAAAAGGTTGAATGGCCCAAAGAGAGACAAAAGGTCGAATGGGTCACAGAGGAACAAAAAGATGAATGGACCAAGCGTCGAATGGTGACGAAAGTTGAATGATCGTAAGAGCAACAAAAGGTCGAAAAATTAGAAATTAGACAAAAGGTTAAATGGACAAATGGTCGAATGGTCCCAAAGAGTACAGCCTTCCTGGCTCTTCATGGGAGAAGGAGTGACAAATTAAAATATTGAACATTGATCTGAACAAGACGACACCATCACGAGGTCAAAAGGCTCATCCCGACAGCCGGAAGAAAACTAACAAACAGAAAATGACAAAAATCTAGCTAAACACTATGATACAACATGGCTTCCCTAAGGAAAACCAAGAGGGCGTCAGCAGTGGGCGAGTTTTCTCGAGGAGGTTCCGGATGCTCGATGTGGGAATAGTATTGGAATGACTTTTTTATATGTATTAACAAGCTGATGTTGAACTAAACGGTTTACAAGATTATTGAAGATTATATAGTTTTCTATCCCCGTCCGTAGTTATCCTAACACTGTAAGTTAGAATTGAATTACCAATATTTTTCGTTATTTTTATCACTGCTCGTTCTTTCATACAACAACAACAACAAAAATATGAATGTAGGATAATCACCCGCGAAGCTTTCGATTATTTGTATCCCTAATAAACAGATTCCATGAACGAACGATAACCCAAAGGGCAGAACCTGGGTCTGGCGAAGACGTAATGATTTTCAAACCAATTTGATCTGTCAAAATCGAGCCAATTTTTTTAATGTTGTTTGAAATAAACGGAAAGGTACACTCGCAGCATAGTTTGAAAACTTCGTGAAATTTAGGAAACCTCAGGGAAGCATCAAAAAGTTGCACAGTGGGCAAACATTGAAAAAACCACGACTAAATTGAATATCTCGGCTGCCAAACGGTTTCAGTTAACATATTATACATATTCTCAAAAGAAAAACTCTGCTGAATCGATTGGTGGTGGTCTCATTGGCCGAAGACTTTTGCGTACCGAGATAGAGGGCCGGGATCAACCCGAGTTCCCGGTAAAGTAGGAAATGCCACTATCTACCGACATAATTTTTTACTTTACTTAACGTATATTACTGGAAATTTATATTACAAGTATATATGATGTAAAGACACCATATACGCCCTCAGAAAAACTCTACTGGCCTAAAGTAGCATCCGGAACGACCGATAAAGTGGCCACATTATAAAAAATGTCCTAGAACCTTGCGATTTTTTCTATGTTGGTCAGAATCATGAGATCAAAGCAAAATAAATAAAGAATTGAAATTTTGGGGTTAAGTCGGTTAATCCGGATTATCCGGAGAACCAGGATATGGCCACTATATTCAAAAATATATATTCCAAGTAAAATACGCTTTGATCTCTTGATTCTGAACAACATAGAATAAACCGCGAGTTTCTAGAACAATTTTTATAATGTGGCCACTTTATCGGTCAATCCAGATTATCAGGAGAACCAGAATATGGCCACTTTACCCCAAAATATAGTTTCCATATTAAATACGCATAGAAAACATCACAAGGCTCTAGGACATTTTTTTATAATGTGGCCACTTTATCGGTCGTTCCTCCTTTAGGCCAGTAGAGTTTCCCTGAGGGCGTATATCGTGTCTTTGCACCATATATTTAGTACTATCAATTTCCAGTAATATACGTTAAGTAAAGTGTACAATTATGTCGATGGATAGTGGCATTTCCTACTTTACCGGGAACTCGGATTGATCCCGGCCCTCTATCTCGATACGCAAAAGTCTACGGCCAATGAGACCACCACCAATCGATTCAACAGAGTTTTTCCTTTGAGAATATGTATAATATGTTGACTGAAACCGTTTGGCAGCCAAGATATTCTATTTAGTCGTAATTTTGTAAATTTTTGCCCACTGTGGGTTGTTGGGGATAATTAGGAGAAAGTTACGTGAGCTTTTCAAAATTTTAAAATCTTAAGAAAATTAAAGAAGCTTCGGAAAAGACCTAGGAACTTTTTGGCAGTTAATTCAACTTCAGAAGAATAGTGGGGACTTTTATAAAATATTTAAAAATTTCTGGAAAGCTCAAATAATATAAGGAAAACACGTAAAATTTTAGGGAAAGTTTAGACTTTTGGGGAAGTTTTAAAACGTTGAATAATTAGATCAGAAAATTGATGGGCAGTTTCATGAAGTTTAAGAAAATTTATAGAACTCAATTCAAAGATCTTCATAATTTAATTCGCTTTAATTTCGCGATCCATAAAGAAGCGCTGTTGGGGCCTCCCTTAGCTCAGTTGGCAAAGTTACAAAGTAAGACCATGCTGGGTTTGATTCCCGGTCCGGTCTAGGATTTTTCGACTTCTTTGGGCATAGAGTATAATTGTACTTGCCACACAATTATACTAATGCAAAAATGGTACAGGCATCGAAAGCTCTCAATTAATAACTGTGAAAGTTCATCTAGAACACTAAGTTGAGAGCACGCAAGCAAAAAAAGAAGAAGAAGAAGAAGATAAAGATGAAGGAGAAGAAGAAGAAGAAGAAGAAGAAGACGGAGAAGGAGAAGGAGAAGAAGAAGGATAAAAAGAAAGAGAAGAATTTTTGGGGAGTTCACTTCTGCGTTGCCAGATTGCTTTCAAGCTTATCGGTATCAAATGTTTAAAAAAAATCGGTTTTTACCGGTATTCACTATTTTAATTAATTTTATATTTTTACCTTTTTGTAAGGGAAATTTAAAATTTTGGACTACGAACGAAGTAGTAAGTCGGAAGAAATTTCCGGGAATATTTGAATTAGTCTCTTAATGATACCGAAAAAAACTTCCAAAGAAAGAATAAACAAAGAATAGAATAATGAAGATCTTGTGCTGGAACTTTGGAGGACATTCTAAGAAATGTCGGAAAAACATCCGATGAGGATCTTCCATGACAAATATTCAGAAACTTATGGAGAAAACGTTAGAAACTTTCAGAAAAAAAACAGATAAAATACCCAGAGGAAACCAGAAAAGTTTTGGAAATTGGAAGGCAATTCCAGGGGAAGTCATAAGAAGCTCGGAAAAACCTTCCAATAGAATTCGAAAGAAACCTACATAGAATGAATTAAGGTGAAACTTGCAGAAGACGAAAGAAACTTCTGAGAGAGCTTTCTGTAGAAGATGGAAGAAACTTTTTGGAGGCGGTGGGAGAAACTTCCTAAGGTAGATTGGAAGAAACTTATGGAAAAAGCCGGAAGCCAGAGGGCTTTCTGAACAGTCGCAAGATACTTCAAGGAGATGTTGAGGGAAAATCTGGAAGAAATAGATTTCTGGGCGATGTTAGCAACATTCCATGAAGTTCCTTACATACTCAAATGATCCAGCAATATTCCTGGTATTTATAAAACATCCCTGTGACCCCACAATTTCTCTGAAATTTTCAGAACATTCCCGAACTGCAGTTCGGAATATCCCTTGGAACTCCTTGAAAGTTCTTGAAAGTTCTTGCATTTTTCCTACAGTTAATGGGGCTGTTTTGAAGTTTACCGTGTTTTCATGAACCTCTCGGAACTTTGCTGAAGTTTATGGAAATTCCCTGAGCTTCTCGGAACTCCTTTGAAGGATCAGAAATTTTCTTGAATTGATGTGTCCTGATGTTCTCAGAGCGTCCCTAAAGTTATCTCAATTCTCCTGTAACAAAAGGAAGTGTCCTGAATACCATTAATTTTTTATGAAGTTCTTTGGACTTGTGAAGTTTCCAAAATATTTCAGATGTTTGCTTAAGTTTACTGGAGTTCTCTGAACTTTCCTGAAATGCCCGGGATCTCGAATTTTAACAGGAGTTTTAATGAAACTGTCTTTAATTGATTGGAACTTAACCTTACATATCTTTAAACTTACTCAAAAGTCCAAACTATTTCTGGAAAGTTCCTGTATTTTTCCTGAAGCTAATGGAACCTTCACAGACTACGTGTGGCCATGGATCGAGTAGAGTGGAGACGACTTCTTCGGACAGCAGAGGACAACAAGGCGTGATAGGTACGGTAAGGGAGAAGACAAAAGAGCCTTTCAAGGGAAGCCAGAAGAAGCTTCTAAGGGAAGTCGAAAGAGATTTCCGGAAGGAACTGCAGAATAACTTACAGGGTAAGGTGGGCGAAAATTCCTAGAGAAAGTTGGAAGAAACTTCGAAGGGAAGATTATAGAAATTTTAGGAAGTTGAAAAATTAACATATTGAAGGATTTCTTTGTTCATTAAATATTGAGTATTTCCCGATTTCCAGTAATTACCGGGATGTGCCATCAGTTGATTCTTGAACCCTTGGTAGCCGAAAAAAGGCGAGAAAATGGAAGCATTAGTCGAAAGAGTATCAAGCATAAGACATTTTTAAAGATGATTTGTTTTAGCTGGCTCAAAAATTTGAATGTGTATAAGATAAAAGCCTCTCATAAAAGTTTCTGGGGGCGACCCCGGCGTAGTGGTTAACATCCATGCCTCTCACGCCAAAGTCACGAGTTCAAATCTCACCCCCGGACAAGTCACGAATGACCCAAGAGTGTTAAAGTGACTATAAAAAAAAAAATAAGAGTTTCTGCGCAGGTGAACAGTGATCATGTTGATTATTAAAAAAAATAGTTATAAATCAGTATTAAAACTCAAAAATTGGCATTCTGAGAAACCTTATCTGTACATTGGTATGAATTCAAAATCGGTATATCTGGCAACGCTGGTTCACTTACTTCTTTACCTATCTCATACAGTGTTCGGAAAAACTCAAAAACTCAAATCTCATGCATGAGTTTATGCGCCTATGAGTTTTGCCTTGCATAATTCAACGTCGCAAAAATCACCGATGAGTTTTCAGGTTCAAAAATTCATTGCTTTATATTTTGGCATTATTCGTTGTTATTACTATTGTTTGTGCATCAGGGGTTGGAAAACTAACACAACATGCATAGGCATGATATCAATTGACGTTTGAGTGGTTTTTATGAGTTTAAAGCTGGAATGATTTTTCGGCGTTGTGAGTGTGAGTGCGTGAATATGCATGATAATCTCAAGCGTGAATTTTGTTTACCGCATTCGCACGCGAGTTTATTCTTGTAGGGAGGCTCAATGAATGAGATTTGAGAATGATTTTCCGAACACTGCAGATCATTGGATAAGGAAATTTGAGGTACGTCCTCAAGCAATTGATAAAGTTAGAATAGAGTTCACTGTCGACATGCATAGAGTAGCTAGATCACAACATTTGAATTCACAACAATGAGTTTTCTAATTGAAAGTTCGAAATAGCAGCGTCTATACTTGCATAAGGCATAGGGTGACCAATACTAACGTTTGTCGGAGGATACCACACTCCATATGTGTGACGGTAATCCAGCCGTGTATAGAATGCTCAACAGGATGAAGCATTGAAGCGGTTCTCACTGACAAATTCGGAAACAGATCCGTGCCTGTATTTCAAACTAGGGTGACATTTAGGGGTGAAATTTTAGGGTTGAAAAATACACTACAAGAGGGAAACGGTTCATAGTTGGTGCTTCATCAAGCGTATTCAAACTTTTAACGTTTGTTTATGCGTCATGAAGCATCAACTTTGGTCGCCCTCGCCTTTGTAGCGTATTTTTTCTACATGTCTGGTCACCGTATATATACGTTATTTATGCATCTTCTTTTATGTGTGTGTATTTTTGAAGATGGTTTTTTAAATTGTTCAATCAATTCGGAGCTTATAAAGAAGCTGAAGCGATATCTCCGGTTTGAGCTAGTGAGAAACTCGACAAGTCGATGTCACCAACAACTCAGGAAGCTATCCAAGAGATGAAACAGGTGCCGTATATAGAAGGAATTGGCTACCAAAATTACGTGGCAAAACCAACCAGACCCGACATAAGCTTGCGGTGAACCAAGCAACTAAATTCAGCAGTAATCCTAAACAAAAACATTGGGATGCTGTCAAGCGGATTATAAAGTGTCTAAAAGGGACTACTGGAAGTCTAATTGAGTATTCTAAAGATGGTGAAGCAGAACTAGTTGGATACACAGACGCGGATTGAGAAGGAGATGTAGAATGTCGAATGGCCACCCTACCATAAACAGTACTTACTTAACGACGTGTTTGTAGTATGACTCAGACCATTTGTTGAATAGTGTTACCATTTAAGATATCGTGCGTTTATGGTATTTGTTTATTAGGGGAATGTTAAAAATCAACCAACCGTTGCGCTATCATCGTTTGAGGCTCATGGGATTTTGCTCTTTCACGCACAACACAGGAAGCTTTATGGTGGCAACATCTTCAAGAACAAGTGTTTGGACAAAATCTATCCCACTCCGTTGCGACAATCAATCTGCTTTATGCATCACATGGAACCAGGGATATAATCAACGTACAAAGCATTTGGACATACGTTGCCACTTCGTGAAAGATGCCATACAGCGAGGATCGGTCGAGCTGACCTAGGTGAATACGATACAGCAAGCAGCAATTTAATTCACGAAGGCAACTTTGAACACAGAACAAGAATAATTCAGGATAATGTTAGGTATACTAGCTTCGGGATGAGCGTTGAGCGAACCCCACATGTATCAATATATGGACGCGAAAGGGGCTGTTCATAAACTATGTTTAGTGACAATTATCCACAGCCCATACAAATTTTAAATTTTTTGTATGGACAATTATCTACATACGGAGAGGGGGTCAATAATCCCAAAACACTGTCTACGTAGTTAATGAACAGCCCCAACAGTAATTATTGACAATTATATTGATGATATGAATACAGAAATATTGTCCATACCGATGTATTGAAGTCAATACAGAATGTATTAACAATACGATTATTGTCAAAAAAAGCAATCACATTAATTCCTCTTTAGACGTAGCTATGAGTCCTTGGTAATCAATAAAATAATGTTCAGTCCTTGTTAAATTCTCGAGTGTGATGTAAGGCTGAGACAGAAATAAATGAAACTCGAAATACGAAACATTCCTGTAACTTGTTTGATTCTGGGCGAGTGAGAACTAATCTAACATGAAATAAATGCTGACTCTGTTTCTGATATTTTAATGTGTAAAAATGTCAATGTTTTAGATATTTTTTCGTTTTGAGTGCATATTTCATTTTGTTCCTCAGAATTCCGCAGAATCTAAATGCATACCCTTAGGCAGCAAGGATTTTACGATGGCCACTGCTCCAAATAAAAAAGTTTCGAAAATTCCAAACTTACTACCACAGACAAACAGACATAACACATTGAATAGTTCTCACTGTAAACATTGGCACTAAAACATTACTGCCATCTGTTGAGTACACTGTGGTGGGCAGTACGCTGAACAGATGGCGGTACTGTGTAAACATCAAACGCAAGTGAATTGACTATGCGCGCCACAGGTTGCGGTACTATCAACTACGATACTTTTAAATTGACCATTAAATGCTTTTTCGATGAACAACTTGCGAGTATTAAATCTGTTTGTCTGTGTTACTACTGTATCCAAAAAAAAAAACTTGGCTCGACTTTTTTCATGCACAAAAATCTGGCTGCTTGGGATACTTGAGTGACTGAGACGATTCATTGACGGTCCCAAGACTATTCAAGCTATGCACAGTGCGAGCGACTGCAATTAATGGAATCCATTACAAAACACCCAAAAGTAAATCAGCACCGGCGGATCTCAACCCAATGCTCCCATGACCATCAAAATTCCCTTTCGCATACGTTCTCTCAGTTAGCTAGTTCTCTTCAACACGATTCAATCACGTTGTCCATCCCCTCACTGCTGGATCACAACAATGTTGAAGTGCATTGTTTAATTTGGATTATTAACTGAGTATGGCAAAGCGCACTATCGTGTCGGCTCAATCTCTTCTTAATATATCAAAAGCTTAATTGTTTTAGCGCGCACGCGTTCCAACGAAGAACCAACCTTGTTCACCAGGCTTGCATATGGATAGATGGATGGATGCATGGATGGTTGGATGGTGATGAAATTCATTTCTCACCTTTCTAAAAACCCTTCATCAACAAACATGTACCGCGCGTGCTCTACTAAATTGTATGTGCATCTAGTTATAGGTAGGTATCCGATGTACCTTGAAGTCCACAAAACGTCGCTGGAGGTATCCGTAAGGGTCGCTATTTTAGTACACAATCTATCACGCAGGTATGAGTGACGGCGTATGTCTATCTCTTGATCCAAGTTGCGTTTCAAGTCACAAAGTTTACTCTTGCTGTTGCACAAAACGTTAATAATATTTACCCAAGAATAAAAAAGCGTCGTGCTCCAAAACATGCACGAACTGAGTCACAAATCAAGATGCTTGATAACCGTATGGTGCGTGATGATGAACGCGATAAAGTAATTAATTGAGCAAGGAGAATTTTATTCTCAGCGGTGTGGAATGATGTTTGATAAGTTCGTTCAATGCTACGAGCTATGAAGTTGTCCTAAAGCATAGATCTTCGGGTGATACAGTTCGATTGTAAATTTAACTTTTACAATAACTCAACACAAAACGCGACACAGTTGGTAAATGGGTCACGATTTTCAAATTCTTCCGCCGACGATCGGGCTTCACCTCCCACTGTAAATCACGAAAATCGAGCATAAATCCCACTCTCGCTCTCTATTGTTATGTCGATTATATTTTTTTCTGGTTTCGGTACCAAAGATTAGCGCAATAAGAGAGCAAAAATTGTCTGTAGCGTTCTGCATTCATTTGTCGGTTGCATTAGAAAAGACACTCTGGGAACTAGCAGAGATCTGCTCAATGGACTTATGTAGGTACCACACACCAGTGCAATGTTGGGGCCCTGGCTAAGCTTATTATTCAACGATTTTAAGGCGGATCTTTTCCCGCGCACAGAGCTGCAGCAGAACTCGACCAGGCCCTAAACCACCACAGTTCAGTGATAGGAGCCGAAGAGGAAAAACAGCCGACCACTTAAACCCCGCGGGCAGCATCAAGCGTGGGATGGCTACAGTTATTTATGGTTTTATTGAGTCAAAATAGAAAGAAGCGAATTAAAATGGAAATGTGGCCTCGCAGTCAGATAGAGCAGAGCGCAGCCGGTTTTCCTGAATGGATTTTTAGCATAGAATGTGACTATGGCGAAAAAAATCCCAATGAATGCTCTTTTGCTCTGGCGGCTGCCGGACGACAATCGACCAACGGAGGGAAGTTGCACAATCCGAGAAGGGGGCCAATCTGAGCGGCGAATCCGAACGCGTTGCACAATCTCCCGGTCCACCGCCACGATGGTCGCCAGAGGGAATCTTTGTTGGCCCATTTGTCGGTGTTTTGATTGGTATTTAAAGGAAAATCGTTTGGCAATTCTGATTTAGGTCGAACGACGTTTGATGGTTCTCAGGTATAAGTCGCTGCGTTCGTTAAGTTGGTTACAGAGTTTATTCATCGGTTTAGGTTCAAGGAATTCATTTCGTTGAGTAACCAAAAAACCAAAACTGCACATCATTGCGAGACCAGAATTTATTCTGATTCCGAAATGTTCTGACTATTTCCTCTATGTAACACTGGGCACCGATGCCAGTAGCGTGGATTAAACTTCTAGCGCCGTGGTTATGCTACAGAATTGCGATCTCCGACAAAGTTGCTCGAAAACAACCCAAACGTTGGCTGCGGCATATTATATGCTTGTTTTTTTTTCTGAAACCATTAGTTGCTGGGGAAGGTGCCGCGGATGCCATGAACGCTTTTCTGAAGAGTGAACCTTATCTCGATTACTGTTGCGACGTTTCGTGGGTTGGTGGTTCTTACTTCCAGTTTGGTACAGTGGTTGCTGAGAAACAAGACTTACTTTATTTCGTCATACACGCATGCACGCACACTACAAATGGTGAGTTAACAGCCTGGAAGGAACGTTTTACTTTGGTCATCACAAGTTCCTACCTCACAACTCCGCTGTAACCTTGGGCAATGCTGTCCTTTTGACAATAGCAAAGTGAGGGGCGCGACGTGAATACTGGCGCGGTAACCATAGCACGGCGATAGAGGAAATGCTTTGTCAACCCGCAGGCACATTGAGATCGACGCCAGTAAGATCCTAATTACGGCATACTGGACATGGCATGGAATAATGGAGACGACACGGCACAATGTATTGGATACCACGCTACAGGACTGACAGCCGTTCTATTCTGCTCCCTGCTTAAAGAAGGGTGACACCTTCTTGAAAGGGTGAGTGGGCTAATAGTGCGGCTGCCCCGTCCCGGCGAAACCTTGACAGGCCTCCGGATACGTTCAAAACTCGTCGCCAATTGGTGACTGGTGAGTAGAGGGGTCAGATGTAACATTACTGACTCACGCCGACCTGGCCCTGAACACGGCCCCTATGATGGACCGTGGCACCCCTGCTTGCATAGATAACCATGGGATCACGATAGGCGAGTGGAGATCCATAGGGAGACCCAACAAAATGAAAAAAAAAACGAAGAAAAAAACAAAAATGAAGAACAGGAAAAAAAACCAAACCAAAATATGAAATCTAGCAGGAGCACATCCCAAGAAGGACTGCAGCTTGGGAAGACCAAAATGATGTTCGTCAGGAGGAGGATCAATGAACTCCATGACTTCGTCAAGGATAAGAGCAACGCTCACAAAGCAGACTTGAGTAGTTCGATTTCTCCGTTGTGTTTTTTTATAAATCTATTCGGCTGCTGATCTGTCCGAGGATAGCTCAATAACCAATTTCTCGCTTCTGTATCGCAACTAAAATCACATTTGAAGAATAGTCAATCAACGAATGTTGAAACTCTATCAAAAGTGAAGTAGGAGTATTTCAAATAAATTCTAGAAGAGTCTGGACCAGTTCATGTTGATCCCCGGGGACCGTCTATGGTTGGTACTATTACGTCAAGAAGAAGGATGATTCAATGACGGTATATGAAAACATTACAAGGCAGCTTGTTCACTTAATTCCTTCGGTAAGATCTTTCCTTTTTATATATTTATACTTCATAATATTATTTTTTAAGGTACGTCATTATCATCATTAAATTACCAAAATGATCCCTGCGGAAAACCTTTCCCCACATCCAACATCCCAGTGATTTCTCGTGGAAACGCAGAGGACTTCTCGGTTTCCGTCACAGCGAGTATTATGTCAACACATTCCTTCCCATTCCCTATATGACCTGCATTCGGACACTGTTGGCGCTGGTATTTCGAAACATTAGATCTCCTGTTTTTACCCATTGAGGTTAGTCCCAAACATCATCTGTTGGTTCTCTGTGTAATTGCAGCTGATCTTGAAACAACAGAGCAGCAACCGTGGGCGTCAATCATAGCCATGCTCATGCTCGATAAGTGCAACGTGCACAAGGCATTAAAGTAAATGGTGACGGGCATCCACCATTACTGCTTGAGGCCAGGGAGAAAGCAACAGCTGAAAGCACAGGAGACACCGAAGGGGCCTCTAAATCCACGCTCGGTGAAGAGGAAAAAGCAAACGCCAGAAAAGGAAGAGGAGTTGCAAACCCCCCAGAAATACAAAGAAAGCCAACAATGAGTAAGGATTCTGGTTAATTGACAAAGTCATGTGGCAGGAGCATTTCGTTGTGTACTGAAGAACACTGTTCAACGTCACGTGCCGCAAGCATTGCTGCTGACGCATTTCGCGACAAATCGAATCGAAGCTGGCAGCACCCTCTCAGATTTCAATAACAACAAAGACTTTGACTAAATAAGCACTTTTGCATACTCAGTTTTTCCAAAATTTATCTAGACTAACATTTAAAAAGGGTCAAACTTTTTCTGCCGATTTTTTTCAAAAAAATATTGTGGAAAAATGACAACTCCAACAAAAATATGTTGTACGGATGACTTTTAGAAAATTGACCAAATTATCGAAAAAAATATACTAAAAAAAATTCATTTGAGATCTACACTGAAAAAAATCGATTTTTAAAATTTAAAGTCGATTTAAAAAAATGGCCATGTTTGATTTGGATGAAACTTTGCCTCAAGATAGGTAATTATGTTTACTACCATCCGTCAATACATCGCGAGATGGGCACTTTTAAGGAAAAAAAGTTTTTCTTACAAAAACTTTTTCATGTCTGAACTGATTTTTTTAACGTACCATTTTTTATTTATTTATTTGTCGTCAATCAGTGTAGACCGTTTTACAATAGTGCTGTTGCCTTACATGCTATTTTAAAACATACGTTTTATTTGAAATTGTCAGCAAATGTAGACTGCATATACAAATATCTAAAAAATAAAAATTGTTTTAAACTTAACGAGATGAAATCCTAGCAGTTAGTGTTCTCCTTACTGTATCTTTAGACATCGTTAGATCTATATGCTCACAATAATTATTATACACTCTCATCATTCTATTAATTGGTCCATTTTTACCATAATTCGTTCTGTGAGGTGACAGTTGAAATACATTTCGAGTTCTTAACATGCGTGATGGTACGAACAAATTTAATCTTGCTAATATTTTTTCTGAATTTACGCGTTGTGAGATAATATCATTGACAAAGGAAATCATGGAAATTTCTCTTCGTTTCTTAAGTGTTTCAATGTTTATCAACATGCAACGGGACTCATAAGAAGGAAGGGGAAAAGAGGTCCAGCCTAGTTTCCTAAGAGCACAAACTAAAACTAAACCAGTGAAGCTCAAAATCATTTCAGAACCCAATGAAGCTCCATTTGTGATTCAATTTTGTCTAATCAGCAACTAATCACTTGGATTAATCGAGAATTTCATATGAAAAGGGCTTATATCATTAGAAAATAATATAATTGATTATATTGTCTACTACTGAGGCAAAATTCGATACTCCTATAGCAACTTAGAATTCTTAGCTCAAATTATCCATTAAGAATTAGGTATGAATAAAATTTAAATTGAGATCTTCTTTCGAATCATCAACGATTTGGGAAGTCAACGCATCGCATCATAATTCTATATGCCCTTCTGTTATTTATACCTAAACCATGAACATTATATACCTACCACTTCATTCTACCTATGAGCACTATAAAACTAAGGTTGATTTCATACAAGCAGCAGTCAATCTGATAACGAAAGTTGTGAAGACAAGTTGTAGTAACATTATTATCATGGACCAAAGCAGTAAATCAAGGCTCAAAGGATTGAAATGTTGTGCAAATATAAATAATCCGAGATGCAACCGAAATAAGTTACGGGCCATATCGTCAACGATGGTAGAAAAAATACATCCTATGGGACATAACCACGAAATTGATGAAACGATGAGCATTTGTGAGTCATGCCGTAGCGTGATATCTCATAATAGAAGTCCAGTTATGAAAAAACGCCGATCGGTTGGAAATGAAGTAAATATCCAACCGTCAACTAGTGGGCAGCAGCATAGTGATGATCCAGGTCCATCAATGAGTGGCCATCAATCCGTAGATGAGCTAGGTAAGAACAGTCATCCTGATGATTCTATCAACTTTTAACTGCAACCTCCTAATTGCACTTATGAATTATTTTTTCTTCTTCTTTCCTTCAGATACGGTACCATCGGTTCCATCATTGGAGTCAGTTCCATCAGCAGATGATCTGCAACGCCCATACAATGTTGAGAAGTTTAATGGCTTTGTGGAAACGTTGAATTTATCCCCAATTTCATCGAGGAACATGAGGAGCATGGATTATCGTTCAATAAAATCTCTAGAAATTACACAAGCAGTGCGAAAAAATATATTTGGCCTAGATACAGCAGACATTAGCAAAGTAGAGGCATACGAAGAAATGATTGTGCAGCAAAAGGAGAAGTTCTATTCCCCTACAGCTGACAGAAAAGATTATCAGTATTGCCAAAGTCTTGGTCCGTGAATAAAGTTGTAGCAGAATTCAACGCACCAACGTACATGGTGAGGCAGGTGAAGAGCCTTGTTAATGAGCAGGGTATTCTAAGCACACCCAACAAAAGAAGATTTCAGTCAAAGCATGGATTAGAAGCAGAATGGCATTTTTTTTGCAACGTCTCATGGAAAAGGTCCCTGTGATGCCACTGGTGGCACTCTCAAGCGAATGCCAAAGAGACCTAGTCTTGCTACAGATTATGGAAACACCATAACAACTCCACGAGAATTATATAACTGGGCAGTTGAACAAACAGATAAAAATATCACAAAACTACGTTTCGAGTACATATCCACTGAACAGTACATCGAAATGTCAGAAGAACTCGAAGAACTATATAACAGCACAAAGACAATATCTGGCACACAGAAATTCCACTGTTTTGTGCCTATAACTGGTGACAAAGTAGCGGCAAAAAGGTATTCTAATTCAGAAGATGAACCAAAAATATTTAATTTGATTGGAAAAAGGAAAAAATAGCATGTATGAAAATAGGTTTAAAACATTGAAAATATATAAATAAATGATATATGAAAAATCTTGTTTTTTTTTTTCTCTCACATATTATCAAATTTTGCATCAGTAGTAGACAACAGAATAAGGGACTGATATTTTTTTTTGACAAGGTCTACATGTCCAAATAGTTTTATTGAACTCTGAGTGGGTGACGATTTGAAATGCGTCATGAGACCTTTTCATATGAAATTCTCGATTAATCAAAGTGAACTTAAGTGCTGATTAAACAAAATTGAATCGCAAATTGAGCTTCATTGGATTCTGAGATGATTTTGAGCTTCACTGGTTTAGTTTTGTGTGAAAATGGCAAATCAAAAAAAAAATCAGTTCAGACATGAAAAAGTTTTTGTAAGAAAAACTTTTTTTCCTTAAAAGTGCCCATCTCGCGATGTATGGACGATTGGTAGTAAACATAATTACCTATCTTGAGGCAAAGTTTCATCTAAATCAAACATGGCCATTTTTTTTAAATCGACTTTAAATTTTAAAAATCCATTTTTTTCAGTGTAGGTCTCCAATGAAATTTTTTCCAGTATTTTTTTTTTCGATAACTTGGACAATTTCTTAAGAGTCATCCATACAACACATTTTTGTAAGAGATGTCATTTTTCCATAATATTTTTTTGAAAAAAATCGGCAGAAAAAGTTTGGCCCTTCTCAAATGTTAGTCTAGATAAATTTTTGGAAAAACTATCCCATATTTAGTCAAGGTCCACACATCCAGAAAGTTTCATTGAAATCTGAGAGGGTGCTGCCAGCTCCGAATACGATTTGGCGCGAAATACGTCTGCTGCTGCTGATGATGACGACCAACCACATACCACCACACACGGTAATTGAATAAGCACCGTTCAGTGAGACCAGATGGAATTCGATTTTGAAATCTATGTTAGGGAAAGTGCTTTTGGCAGACAATCAGTGATAATTCAGATCACCATTGCAACAATTGGACATTTGCGTTATTTTTAATAGTGACCTATTGAAAATTAATAAAGTGTTTATTTGCACATTCGTAGGAAAATTTCCAATCGATTGGCTTGTTTAGAAATAAAATCCATCCGCTATTGGCAAATAAAAGTTGGCACTCGTGGAGAATAGAAGAACTATGAAAGTGATGATGGTTTCAAAATTTTGCACGGGGAAGTATACGAGTGCAATCTTAAAATGCTTTTATTTTGAAAATGGAGCATTTTATTTAAATCTGGTTACTGCTACAGTGGTAGAAAAGCGGAAGTCTATGTTTACACCTAAAAATCTGAAAAGAAATTAAGTTTTCTGTATTATATGTCTATTGAGTAGTCCTGAAGTTTTCTACTAACGTAGCACTTACCAGATTTAAATAAAATGCTCCATTCACAAAATAAAAGCATTTTAAGATTGCACTCGTATACTTCCCCGTGGAAAATTTTGAAACCATCATCACTTTCATAGTTCTTCTATTCTCCACGCGTGCCAACTTTGATTTGCCAATTGTCAGAGTTATATGTGGTCAAAACCTGTGCACATTTTTTGAAATGTGGTCGATTTTGGTTTTTTTAAATTGCACCTACAATATGTTGCCGATAGACGTAATCCTCCGTCAAAGACAGAGCAAGAGAAACCCAGACCTCGTCAGGAGCGAAGTAATGGTGATGCTGTGATTGTCGAAGCAAAAGACAAAACGACGTTCGCAGCATTCCTCCGGAAGGATCGAGAGGATTCGGAATTGAAGGAACTAGGAGAGAACGTGGTGTAAACCATGCGCACTAAGAAAGGTGAGATGCTCTTTCAGCTGAAGAAGGTTCCTTCGATCAAAAAGTCAGCCTTCGCGGAGCTCGTCGAAAAGTCTCTTGGCTCTATCTCAGTAGACAGTGGTTGACTGCAAGGATCTGCACAAGATCACTACAAAAGAGGAGCTGAAATGTGCGTTGAAGGTGCACTGTGATCTGGGAGATGTCTCGATGTCAATCCGTATGAGGAAGGCGTACGGCGGCATGCAAACAGCGGTGATACGGCTTTCGACAGTTGCAGCTGTTGGAGATGGGCAAGGTCAAGGTTTGATGGACAGTGTGCTAACTCAAAATGGGAAAGCAACTCAAAATGGAAATTTCACGATAATTTTCAATATCGTTAACACTACCAATTTTAGGCCGGAGATCAACCAGCGTCTGGCTGAAAATCTCCTTAATAAAGACAACCAACCAACCAACCAGTTTTATGAATGGGGGTGATAGCTGCAGTTTTCCATTCACTAGGAAAAATGCCCTCCGCTAACGATCTATTGAAAAGCATACTTGCAGGTTACGCAACTGACTCCACATATTGTTTAATAAATATTGGAGGTAAATGATCAGGACCTGCTCCCTTCGAAGTGTCTATGGACTCAAGTTTAGTGTGAACATCATGAAGAGAGAAGTTGTAAAGTGTCACGTTCAAGTCGTAATGCGCCAAACTGCTCAAGTACGATTCTGTCGAAGGTGGTCGGTTATTACTTTGCACACTCCGATAGAACGACGAGAACAGGTTTGCAGAGTCTGATGGTGATTCAGCTGTTTCTCCCTGGTAACGAAAATGTTGAGGAAGATCACTGGTCCGCTTCCGATTTTTCACATAAGTCCAAAACAGTTTCGTGTCCTGTTTCAGACTTGCTTCAGTGCGATGGATGTAGCTGCGAAGGCATTGTGCATGCATAGAGCTAAAGCCCGATTCAAAGTAAATTTGCACGTATTCAAGTGATCATAACTCAAGAATTAAACAACATACACGGTTGATCAAAACGTCAAACAAAACGGTATTCATTCAGCTTTCAAACAATATATAACAAGTTATTACATTTCACCGTTTCGAACGGACTGTCGCACTATTTTGTGATCGATGCCATCATGATCTGCACAGTCGCTGGTGACACTGTAAACGCATTTGTTGTGCGTTTGTCACTTCTTTACCGCATCCTCGAGGTTTTCGCTTGACAATTGCCCAATATTTTTCGATCGGTCTGAACTCAGGGCAATTCGGAGGATTAATCTCTTTGTCGACGAAATTAACATTGTTTGCAGCATACCATTCTAGTACCTCCTTAGAGTAGTGGCAACAATCAATACGAAACTAACGATTTTAAATTGGCTCACCACTTTAGTAGTCTATTGGTCCCAAGCAAACGATTAACGTACCCTATTCTAGTTGAAATTCTATTACTACACTATGTTTGTTTTGATTCGCTATAAAAGTTTGACAGATAACATCAGGGGTGTGTGGATTCATGCAAAACATGCAGGGGTGAGTGAAATAGCTTGGGACTGCTTGGGACCGTTGTTCTGGTACTGAGTGAGCCAAAAATAATAATGATTTTCTTCGGGACCCAGTGGTCTTAGAGTTAGCTCTATGGTAGTGGCAACAATCAATACGAAACTAACGATTTTAAATTGGCTCACTACTTGACTAGCCTATTGGTCCCAAGCAAATCGAATAACGTACCCCATTCTAGTAGAAATTCTAGCACTACACTATGTTTGTTTTGATTCGCTATGACAGATAAAATGAGGGGTTCGTGGATTTTCCTATGTTTCGAGGGGTGCATCGATTAGCTTGGGACCGAAGATAGTACCAGAGCTGAGCCAAAACGTTGAGCACATTTCTTCGGGACTTTTTTGTCTTAGAGTTACCTCTATGCTAGTGGCAGCTGGCTAGATCCGGCCAAAACATAACGTTGGTCTTGTGTTGCCGAATGAAGGGTAAAATCCGTAAACACTCTTTAATGTAAACCTTCGTCGCCATTGTGTGAGATATGATGAAAACCTTGGTTTTAAGGCCACAACTGTAGATTTCTTGCCAAATCATTAGTTTCCGAGCTAACTTATCAGCAAAAACAAATTCATACCTGGAAGGGACATCTCCATGACCAGTTGCCCGGTAAAATTTTCGTCCGGGGTTTGTTTATAATCCATTTTGACGCATGTTTCATCATCCATTAAAATACAGGCATCAAATTTCGTCAAAACTCGTTCGTATAGTAATCGTGCTCGCTTTTTGGCCACTAAATTTTGTTTCAGCGAGCAATTCGGATGTTTACTGGCACAAAAAGACTTATATCCTTCTCTTGAAAGGATGTTATACACGGTGAAAAAGTTGGAATCATATTTCTTTGCCAAATCACGTATGGAGACACCTGGGTTGCTTTTCACGTACCTCAACACCTTTCTCCTCAGCTCTTTGTCCCTAGTGCCAGTTTTCTGATAGATGCGCTGTGCTCTATACACACACACACACACACACACACACACACACACTCACACACACACACACACACACACACATATACACACACATACACACACACACACACACACACACACACACACACACACACACACACACACACACATACACACACACAGACACACGCACACACACACACACACGCACACACACACACACACACACACACACACACACACACACACACACACACACACACACACACACACACACACACACACACACACACACACACACACACACACACACACACACACACAAACACACACACACACATACACACACACACACACACACACACACACACACACACACACACACACACACATACACATACACACACACACACACACACACACACACACACACACATACACACACACACACACACACACACACACACATACACACACACACACACACACACACACACACACACACACACACACACACACACACATACACACACACACACACACACACACACACACACACACACACACACACACACACACACACACACACACACACACACAAACACACACACACACATACACACACAGAGAGTATCCTTGTAACGTTTGATTACAAGACTTTCCGTTGACTTTGGGAATTTTAACACTATTGCTATTTTTGAGGCAGACCACGAAGCGTTCTCTAGATGTTTGTGCACAATTAATTTTCTTTTCTCAAGTTCCATGATCCGTAATTTCGGGATGCGTCGATCAATCGAGAAAAACTTGTCACCAATTTCTTCGTCAATGAAACATCAACAAATGCCTTTCACACGTTTTTTGTTCCAATCACCAGGGGCGCGGTAGTGTATTAAACCGTGCGTCCAGATTTACTTTGAATCGAGCTTTATATTCGCTCTTTAAAGTACGCAGCTCAGCCTTGTGCTGTTCATTTCTCGACCGAGAGTAACGTTTCCTTGCCCTGCGTAGACGATTGCGGAGCCTTTGGAGCTCATTGTTCCACCAAGGCTCCCTTTTTCTGTGAACGTCGACCCACTGCTTCAAAGGCACTACTTCACTGATGAACCCATACAGCTTGTTGTAGAAGATCAAAACGGCTTGATCAATACTGCAATCAACTAGAAGGTTCTCCCAGCAGACATTGCTAATCATTGAATTTAAAATAGCAAAGTCAACAAGTCAACAGTAGCTTTTGAAGTATGCCAAGGCCGGCGCCGGTGGTGTAGTTGTAAGCGTGACTGTTTTCTAACACCCCAATGAGTCTGGGTTCAATCAAAGCCGAGGTCGGTGGGATTTTTCTGAGCCATAAAAATCTCTGGTCACGTCTTCCTTCGGAAGGGAAGTAAAGCCGTTGATCCCGGCCCATGGGTGCGATATCCTACGCAGAAGAAGAAGAAGAATAAGAAGAAGTATACCACGAAATAATTTCTAACCCAAGCAGTTCCACTTTTAACTACCATACAGTTGAATGGGATCAATATCGAACATTTCCGGAGAACTTCAAGATTAGGGCGTAATTGCTTTTGTAAACAAACCGGTCAATCACCGATTTCTCTCAAATTAACGCTCAATCTAAAAAAACTAACACCACAAACAGGAAGAAGAGTGATTCCTCCATAATTTGTTATAGTTTGTTTGCAAGATTGAGCTTTTATTCGCGAGAAATCGGCGATTTACGTGTTTGTTTACAAAAGCAATTACGCCCAAATCTCAAAGTTCTCCGGATTTGTGGAGTATAACTTCGATCCTAATATTCCTTTGCAGCCCAGAGATGATGTTGATAATGCTATTGAATCTCTTATTACTTCTGTAGTTTAAGCGAGAACTGCCGCAATTCCAAAATACGCTATTAACCCAGTTATAATGAACGACGATCTCCAGCTCTTGATCCGTCTGAAAAATGTCCGAATACGCGAAGTCATCTGAGATTTACTAAAAATAAATTATAAAAAACGATTATCTGCTCTAAGGAGCTCAAATTTTGAAAATAATGTCTAATGTGTGGAAATTAGACTCCAGATCCAAACCCTTTTGGAAACTCACAAAAAAAAACCTCAAAAACCTATTTCAGTGCTTGAATAAGGTGGAAACATTTCATTCACAAATTCGGAAAATTCTAAGAAACTTGCTAAGCAGTTTGAAAGTGCCTGTAATTTCAGTTTGAATGTTACTAGTCCTATTGAAAATCCGGTTTCTCGAGAACATCTGAATATTACCTCTCGGGAATTTTTGTAGGGAACTGATTTAGACAGAGCAAGAACTATAACTAAAAAGTTTCAAAATAGGATAGCTCCAGGCCTTGTCTTTTTTGGTAAAATTATTTAACAGGTGTTTACATTTGGCATACTTTTCTGATAAATAGAAAAATACAAAAGTTGTTCAAATTTTGAAATAGAATAAAAATCCCGCTGAAGTTCTAGCTCCCTTCCAAAAAGTTTTCTTTTGAAGTTTGAATAGAATGATGCTTCATATCAATACGAACTCAATTTTTGCAGATGAACAGTTTGGATTTCGCCATGGACATTCAACTACTACAAACAAATCTGAAGACTGCTCAACTGGACATAGAAAAAGTATTCAACAGTGTTTGACATGAAGGTTTGATTGCCAAATTTAAAAAGTGTAATTTTCCTTTCTATATTATTAAATAAGTTTAAAATTATTTAGCTGGCAGAAAATATTTAAGAGTAAAAAAACTAAATAATCCTGAAGAACATCAAAATAACCCATTAATCACAAAAATAGCGTTGACAATTCCTACATGATTTTGAAACAGGTTGATTTAGTATTTCGATTTGGATATACCGAACATAATTTAAAGATAAATTTAAAATTAAGTTTTAAAAAATTTCACTACCCAAGTAACCATAGGCACGTTATTTCGCATTTTTGGCTATAAAAGGACCTCATCACAACATACTAACACTGGTATAACCATTGTTGAGCCGTATAACGTGCCTATGGTTACTTGGGTAGTTCTCTGAATATCTGGGATCCATCTGAGGGTGACCTATATAGATTGATAAACGCTACGCTATACCATTTGACATTTAAATTCTGTATGGCAACCACAATAAAACCTTTTCACTAGGAAAGATAAAGCTAAACACACAGCTAAAAAAAAGTAGTGTAAATTTCCGTTACTACACAGATAAAAATTCTGAATTTTAATTGTGATGTAAACATTCATTCATGTAAACTTAAATTTAATTTCACACAACCGAGCAACTTGTAAACAATGTTGTTTACAAAGATGGGCTTTTGTATACAATATTTGCTACATTGCATGAATTGTGCTAGAACTTTACATGATATATAATGTAAACTTATATGATATATGACGCTCCATTTGTGTGCATCATATTGAACAGAAATTTACACTACTTTTCGAACTGTGTATGATGCACATAAATGGAGCGTCATAAATCATACAAATTTACATTATAAATCGTGTAAATTTATGAGACATGTCATGCAATAGAGTTCTCCAGATGCACAAAAGTGTGCGTGAGACCGCGCGCTACCTTTTTAAGTAGTTGTGATATCGCGATACCTTTTTGGTTCTTCTTCTTCTTCATTTTTATATATGAACGTTGGACTTAAGTGTTCGTGAGATTGCGCTTGGAGATCTCTATATTCCATATATTGTATGCAACTTTCCACCTTTGTTTGCAACATTTCTTGCAAGCTGCTAGTTTACGTGAAAAGGAAGTTTACATGCATGAATGTTTGCATGCATGGATGTTTACATCACCAGTAAAATTAAGATTTTTTTAGTGTGCATGTCCAACACAAAGAAGTCCTCAACCTGACCGAAAAACAAACTCACCGCTCCTATCGTGGCGTGTTTTATTACAGGACACATTACACCTTCATCTTATCCTAGGTAAGACTCATATTCATCAAAAAAAATATTCTTTGCTACTACCAATCATATTGAAGATATGACATTAGGCATAATTTGTTGTCACTTTTGTATGCCGGAAACCCCTAAAAATTTGTTACGATTAATGACCGAGACGTCTACTTTGAATACTCATAATAGGACATATACAATTTTGGACCAGTCCCCCGGTCCCCAGACGACCTACCGTCTCGTTGTCGTGCATTGTAAATTACCGATATTATACTGCCATTAATTCATAAATCACGACTGAGACAGATGCTGAGAACCCGTTCCCCGGCTTAGCTGGTTCACTTTTGACGGAGAAGAAGCTAACCAAAAAGTAAACCAACGAAACAAGCAATAGAAAGAAGCAAAATGCCGAGATAGGATTGAAAGCGAAAGCGTAGAAATATAAACAAAGATTATGTAATATTTGCGCTCGTTGTCTTTTTCTTATTTCTTGTTTCTTGTTCAAGATTCAAAGCATGAGCTGAGGAAAAACTGGGTAGCCGCTGGTCGCTCGGTGGGAGCCTGAAGAGGGCAGCACATTCGACGGAGTAGGGTAAGTGAGTGGCGCTCTACAAAATCTATGTCGCTATGTTTGTATGCCACAAGAAGCTTCATTTTACTACGGTCTCTTTTCTAACACCACCAACGCTGGCTTATCTTGTCTATCGTTTGGTTCAGTCTACGAGAACCCCGAAATCTCGCCATGATGCTGTTATGTTACACTGTGAAAAGAGGGAAATCACGAAAAGTTTTCATAGTGATATTTTGACAATAAATTCAATGAATTCTAACAAAATACTCCACAGTTGTGGTGATAGAACAATACTTGTATCTTGAAATGTGTGCACCTAAGAAAGGTAACTGAGAGCAACCACAGAGCAAACCAACAATCTGCACCGGTGTAGAGTAAAAGAAGCAAACGAGAAAATGGGCATGCAAAAAAAACGATACGCTCATTGAGACGATCAGCTGGACTATCGAGCACGACGATCGACTGACGCGGCTAGTAGAAGTGGTGCATGGGAGCAATGCAGCGAGAAGGCAGCACCTTTCCTCTTGCAGCTCCTCGCATGGATCTCTTTCTTTGTGGTTAGCTGGTTCGTTGGCTGGCTGTTGAAATCGAAAGTTGCTGCCAGCTCGGGTATTTATAGTACAGTGAACCGAGAAACAGCATTGGCCGGAGTGACACAGTGATCCGCTGGCCGAGTGGCCTTGCCGAAGCAGGAACAACTGATTCGAACAAGAAATGCAGTTGAACTCGGTGTTCGACGATGGAGCTGCTGGTGATGCAGACGGAGTGGGTACATGATGGGTCATTCTGTGTGTATTAGGTGGTAAGTTTTGAATCATGGTAAAATAGGGTTATAGTATAACTGAGATTTTAATAAGGGAAATTCCGTTCAGCAGGATGCGCCATTGAACAACCTTGACCGAATTTTTGAGCGCATTATGACTCAGATGAATTTATATTATCTATGAGTCGGTTCCGTAGAAGTTCCGTAGATCACCTCTTGAAAGTGCGTTATGGTTTAAGATATACCACACAGCAAAAAATAAATTATAATATTACATCCAAGAGGATGCACTTCAATCATGTCGAAAATCTCATGTAATTTTTATGGCCACAACAATAAACAAATGCAGTAAAAGCAGCGTAATGTCAGTTCATGCACTGTATTAATGATAATTTTTGCAACTATTCACTTAAAAAATGTGTAGAGCATCTTGGAAAAATTAAAACCCTTGATCGAGAAGATTGTGAGTTAATAAAGAAGTTTCGAAGATATATCGGACTTTCGTTTAAAATTTTAAATGTTTTAATACACATTCTAAGTTTCATGTAGTTGACGAAATCGTACCCGAGTAATAAATTAGAAAAGTTAGAAATGTGATCGTATTTCCGCAGGTCGTATACGTATCTGGTAACGGCATTAAATACCAAGTTTAATTTCTTTGTATTTATCTTATCTTATCCCTGTACAAAAATAACGGAACGATCAAGGATCTAGCCAGCTGAAGTCTGATATGTTGAGGCGTGGAGTGACGTAACAAAACTAGGGAGTGAAGCGTACAATAAACTTTATTATAAATTCCAGTTGAGGTTGCAATCTATTACAATACCAAGATTTTTAATTGTATCAGTATACATAATGATATCAGCACCCACAGGGATATCCTGAATACCAGTTCGTTTTGATCTAAAAATAATAGTTTGTGTTTTTACTCTGTTCAAAATAAGACCATTAGTTTCACACCATTTTAAGATATTTCTAAATATTATTTAATAATGATATAGTTTCAGAAATATTATTCCATTTGCCAGAGATATATAGTTGACAGTCATCTGCATATAATTGAAATTTACAATTTAATAAAACGTTGGGCATATCATTGTTGAACATAGAAAAAAGTAGGGGTCCCAGGATGGATCCCTGAGGAACCCCACTCAGAACATGCACGTAATTGGATTGCATGTTATTGATCTGGCAGCAACTGGAGTATTTTCAATGATTTCACATGTATGCCTCCAGTTCTTCCTGTTAGATCTTCGGATTTCCTTATTATAGCATGTGAGGGCTTCCCTGTATTGATCCTATTGTCTTGTTATTTTCGCCCGGTTAAATAGCTTACTGGTTTGCTTCCGAAGTTTCTCTAAGGTTTTATTCCACCAGGGTACATCCCTATTCGTCTCGGAGATGAACCAGCCTGCGGCTGAAAATCTCCTAAATAGAGATAATAATAATAATCCCTATTCGTAGAGCGTTCCTTTGCAGGACAGCTGTCGTAATAAACTTGTTGAATTAAGCTTGAAAGCTGTTGAGAATTTTTCTCAAGTTCATTGCATGTTTTTGAACATCATCTCAAGTTATTGACTCGAACTATAAGCTTTGAGTTGTATTGCTCCCAGTTAGTTTTCCTGGGATTTCTTTAAGTTTCAATGATTTGTTGATTAACTTCATAATCAAATATGATTTGCTTATGATCGGACAAATATTTTTCATCCGATACGTGACAATTCTTGATTTTGTCAGAAATCGTTGGACTACATAGTGTGAAGTCAAGAACTTCTTGCCTAATTGCGTTTATAAAAGTTGGATCATCCCCTTATTGCATACATCTATTTCATGTTTTGAGATAAAGTCTAAAAGGCACTCACCTCTGCTGTTCATATCTGAACTGGACCACAATGTATGATGGGCATTTGCGTCACACCCAACTATGAACGCTTTATTTTGTTTCTTGCAGTAAGACACAAAGTGTGCAACCCCTGGTGGAGGTACATCTCCCACGTCTCCAGGAAAGTATACTGAAGCAACGTAAATTTCCGTTTTACCGTGAGTTGTTGGCACCTCCATCATGATTGCTCCGATGTCACTTTTAATAAATTTGTAATCGGAATTTTTTAATTTTTACGTTTACTATAATGGAAGCTCTCTAGTTATCTGGAGCTGCCCTTCATCATACATTGCACCACTTAATCACATGATTGTTATGTGTCCAATGAAATCCATATGATTACTCACATAGAATTTCTGATGTTATATGAGATTCAGATAAAAATCATCATTTTTGTTTCTGGAAAAATATTATGCGCATTCCTAATAGAAACTAAGTGAAAACTTGTTTCTGTGTACGTCGCGCTATTTTCGCTCTTCTTTGTATGTTTCAGTGAATTGAGTATCATTGATGCTGTAGTGGTGTGAGTGTATATCATGCACTACCGCAACTACCGTAAATATAGCTGCTAGCTGGTTATTATTAGGTTAGTTAGATAGTTAAAGGAGAAGTTATATCTATCTTACAGGAAATTTCAAACTTCGTCATTTTTAAAAGATTATCTATTTACCATCCAAACCATGTGAACCATGAAACCATCACTACATTTGTATTGTAACGATTGACTCTTAAACGGCGAGTGGGTGAAAATGGTAATGACGTTTTGATATCTGTCAAATTGCATGATTTTTTTTTTCTGTACATCATCATTTTTGTAATTGCGGATCTAAAAACTAGGTGTTGCATGACCAGTTTTGGCTTTGCTTTGATTCGTCAATTCAATTTGCCAATATTAGAGAACTGTTTTCAAACTTAATAATCTTATTGCTGATTTGTGCAACATTAAAATCAAATACATCTTCACCAATTGTCAAGTTCATGAATCCTTCGTTCCAATAAATTGAAATTCATTTATTCGGCCAGTCTCGTCCAGTCGGCTATTTGTCCATTCGGCCATTCGTCCTTCCGGTCATTCGTCCGTTCGGTCATTCATTAATTCGGCCAATGGATAAATGAATGAAAAGTGGTTTTCCTAACACAGTCACAAAATATTGATACCGAGCACGTAATCCTACGTCAAATCTACGGTCGTGTCTTGTTAATCGTGGTAATGTTCGATCATCAATTTTCTCCAAGTTACAATCTCAAGTAGACAGCAAAAGAAGATAATGCACTGGAAGCTTATGCAACTGAGTTCGTTCTCACACAGATGATGGTCACACACACACACACAGTTCATCAACACACTTTCACTAGAACACGTGCTTGTAAAATGTTGCCTTGGGTCATCAGCCCAATCACGTTCTTAATCGATTGGGGGGTGGACGTGAATGGTGTCGGTGAAAAGGGCTGGATTCGCCTAAAGCAAGAGTTTAAGTCAAGGCATGCGAAGCTCAAGTTCATCAAACATCCCAATGCAAAGTGCGAACGTGCTTACGCTTCGCAATTTCCTATGGTCATAGTGTATTCGAAGCGAAAATCACCATGTTAGGATCCGGTGTATCAGCAACAACTACAACTGGGCTGATCAACAGCAAGCGACAACATCGAACATCGAACATCTCAAATGACATTTTCAAGGATTCGTCTGATACCGCTAACGAAAACTATTAGTTCTACCTATAGTACGTGCTCAATATTACAATGTCTCTCAACACTTTGGACATGCCATCTTGCGGATGTGCAATTTACCGACCGTGTAATAATAAAGCGGACACCTTGTCATGCTGGCTTATCAGACTTGCGGACAGTCCGTCTCGTTTAAACGTCTTGGCTGTTCTAATTTTGATTTTACTTGCGGACATCCCGTTTCGCTATAGCCAACATGAGCCTCTCCGCTAGTTAACACGATGCCTTCGGTAAAATGTGTAACGGCAAATTGGAAATGTTTGAAAAATCATTGCGCAGTAATTTATTGATAGATTTTAAATCTAATGATATCGGATAATATCTTTAACGTTTGTAGATTTAAATGGTTTCAATAGATTTGAAATTCGCATATAAATGGATAAGTGATAATTTTTCAAACATTGCAAGTTTGCCGTTACACATTTTACCGGAGGCATCGTGTTCGGAGTGTTAACATCCCATCTCGCATTTTCCATGACGACTCTTCACGGTATTCAACTTCACGGACATCCCGTCTCGCTGTCATCATTTCGGTAACCTTACTTTATGTTCTTCCATAGCATGCCATCTTACTCTACAATGAAGCTAGTAAATAGTAACCTCAAACTAGTTGTCTATGCTCGCATACAATGTTTGCCTGGGGGATTCCCTTTTTTTATTTAATGGTGTAATTTGAAAGAATCAAAAGTGCTAAAATCATAAACATTTTCAATTAAAAACAACCGGGCAGTATCGCCAATGTGAATTTCTACCTGGTTCCAAGGGGAATCCCCCAACGCTAAACTATGTCTGACCTCTTGGAGTTCCTAGGGATGAAAAGCCAGAAGTTCTGGTTTTTCAAGTACACGAACCATAGCCTACTTGGAACATGTCGACATAGCGTGTATGTCGACTTGAGTTCCATGTACATATCTACCGAATCATTAATACAGCTCATTTCACATTTTCTTAAGCTCATGACTGTATACCGCACAGTGATTTCTTTTTTGTAGCATGTTAAACGGCTACACGTAGCTCTTCTTCTTCTATTGGTGACACCTGGTTGTTTCCATAATCACGAAGCAATGCGTTGCGAATATGCCCAAACGCAATGCGTCTGCCTGCTGGTTTTATGGCTTCCGGAACTGTTTTTTCAAGTGATCATGTGCTATCTGCTTAGTACTTAGAACATCTCGTGACTGCAAAGTCATCACTGGTGTTTTGAATCCGCGTTTTACTATCTTTTAAAATTCAATGATCACAGACTTGACCACGCTCATCCTGTCGTGTATGTTCAAACATTTTGCTTGTTGCTCCATCAAATTGTTAAGCTCACTGTAGTGTTTGCCTTTTTCCTTGCATTACTTATTACTTTTATTGAACTCAAAAGATCCTTCCAAAGATGGGAGCAGCATCCTGTGGGCTTATTTCGATCTTAAGCACTACCGCGTGATGATCAGAAAAGGAGACTGGAAGAGTCTCACATTTACTTCCTTGAACTAGTTTGAACATTTGACTATATGTTTTTAGTATTACTTCTACGTGAAGTCAACGATTTACATAGTTGAAGATGCTAATTTCAAATAACAGACTGTAGTGGTAATTTTTATACGATAGATGGAGTAGATGAAAGCATAGAGTTGATAGTTCCGTTAGAGTACGGCAGTGTGAAGATTGTATATAGATATTAGAATAGCGAACTAGGACAACTTTTAAGGAAGGTACAAATCGGTTTTTTCATCTCTCTTTACCAAACTCCCCCTTTGGAGAGGGATGGTGAGGGGTGTCCCCCCCCCGCCACCACTGGCAAAAAGAGATGAAAACCGACCCGTTCAAGTACCAACTGTGTGTTTGAAACAGTTCTACCGATTTTTACCGCACTTCAATTGTTATTTGAAGGAAGGCATCCAGTCGTAGGTTTGGAAATTGCAACTATTGTTTACCCCTACCACGATATGTGCTCCTGTCATCGTCGACTTGACCACTACAGTCTGTTATTTGAAATTAGCATCTTCAACTATGTAGTTTGAACAGATTTACTAGAGTGCGGATTCTGTTGCAGTTGCAGTAGCCTTGTTTTTACTTTTACTGTCTAATGTATCCTCTTAAGACCATCAAGTTTCCTTTGCACAAATTCTGGGATACCAAATTTTTGAAAAGATCATCCCTCCCTAAATTGTACTACAACCCCGAGTGACTATAAATATTAACAAGGTTCAATCCATCGACAACAACGAGGATGATACGTCCAGATGGGTGCTCAAAAGGAATAGATTTCCATATTAGTAACGCTGAATACCCATGTTCCGGTCACAAAGGTTAACAATTGATAATCGATGGAAATGTTATTTTCAAAAGTAGACAGCCGACTTATCCTTCACATGCTCCTTAATTTGAAAAGCGAATCAGATTTGTTAGCTGTTTAAACATTTTAATAGATGAATCTAAACCATTCTACAAATCACCGCTAATGATTGAAAGCAGCTAGTGTACATAATCACAACACCTCAGTAAAAGCTTGCAAATCCCCCCAACATTGAAGTCGCCCTATCAACGGAGACCACCTGTTGCGTTCAATTTTGCACAGCGCCGAATCGTAACACCAAAAACACAAACGATTTCAATTATGGGTTAGAAGTGAAACCTACCATCTGGAATATAAATACTATCAGCGTTACCTACTCTCGGTGCGTCGATAAGACACTGATGTTGAACGTCATTTGTGTGACATATTACTAGAGAACTCACCCAAGTAACACTTGCAACCACTTCATGGACTGCACAAAGCTGCATCTCTTGGCGTGTTTGCTCTAAATGCCACAAATTTCATTAATCTTAATCTCGCTTACCGGAGGTATTAAGTCATAGTTGGGCTTTAGTTCACGGGTGTAAATGACAACGGAAAAGGGGAAAGGTTTGAGCCCCTACAGCGTTAGAAGTAAAAAATCGTAAACGCGAAGGTATTTTCTGGGGCTCTGGAAAAACATCTGATAAAAGCACGCCGACGAATTACTTGTTAATGATCAAACACGAAGCCAAATATGTTTCGGGTGTTACATTCATTTGTGACCAAGAAGCGAGCGGTGGTGTGGGTATTTTGGAGACCTGTTGGCGTTTGAGCGGCTGTTCTGTTGTTGGCCGACCCGCTCGTGAAGTCGTGCATGTAATTAGATATCGAGTACAGTATTTTCCTTTGCAGTTGGTGGCAGTAAATTTTTCTTATTATTTGTTCGGCAGCTAACAGGTATTTAGCGTGGGGTGTTTGCTTTGGTGTTTTTCTTTCGTGCCGCATGGCATGTAGAAGAGCTGTTGCTGGCTGCAAATGTGGGGGAGTTGGCCGATTGGTTCGTAAGATATCGGGACCGTAGAGCTGGACCATTGAGTAATGGTGATTAATTATCGATGAAGTTTTAATCCATTTTTCACACGTTAGGTGTGCAATTTCGCAACTTTGTGAACTGGGATTGGTGTTACATATACGTTTAAAAATTGATTGGAAGCTCCGTATATTTATGAAAAATGCCAGTATACCAAAATAAGGTATAAATTGATAGCTAGATTGGTGTTTAAAACTTTAACTATTAACGTGGAAATTTTGCAGTCCTCATTCAATTTAAACATTAATTTGTGTTATTGTTTTGTTGATAAATGACATGCTGCTATTACTTAAATGATATGTAGAACATTTTATGCTAATTATATAATAATGAATTTTACTTTTGATTATCTGGCTAGAAGCAACACTTCAGGAGCTTGTTTCTTCCATTCGTTCGAAGAACTGTGACACGAAATGAATTCTCGTAGCAACAAGTTTGCCTATTCATATGAATATCGGTCGCTTGAATAGACTCATCGGAAACTCCTGCCAGGATGCTATCTGGAGTCTTGTTGTTCCATCCACATAAGATTCGGAATAGTTCGAATTTGTTGAACTCCACTCGATATCAGCATCGACATCCCTATCACTGAGAATTGGATTTAAGACATGAAAAGAAAGGAATCTTCCAGAAGATTTTAGAAACCATCATAAGAATCCTGGATATTGTTTACGGCAGACTGCTTCCGTGTAACTTTAGAAACTGCACCAGAAATCTTCGACGGCTGCTTGTCCGATATGAATTCCTTTAGGTCTTTGGCTGCTGAATTCGATTCGTCTTCAGAGAGTTCCATCCTTCGTTCGAACGCTTTCTTTTGGCTGGCTATGCTTTCCCATTTAAGTTCAAGGATGTTCAGTTGATTTTCCTCTTCGAGATCCTTCGACCATATTGTCCTCTCCAGGTTACGAAGTTACTTCCGCGTTTGAGCACGTATCGACTCCATCGACATTTACGAATACCCCAACAATCAATTTTTGGGGCTCCTTTAGCTCAGTCGGTACAGGCGCAGCTACAAAGCAAGACCATGCTGGGAGTGGCTGGGTTCAATTCCTGGTCCGTGTTCGAGGTTCCCTGAGCATAAAGTATGATTGTACGTTGCCACACAATTATACTAATGCAAAAATGGTACAGGCATCGAAAGCTCTCAAATAATAACTGTAGAAGTGCATCTAAAACACTACGTTGAGAGAACACAATAAGCTAATATGTGATATGCAATAAGCTTGAAATGAAAAGAAGAAGAAGAATAAGAAGAAGAAGAAATGAAAATAATACGAAGAATAAAAAGAAGAATCAATTATAGCTGCATAGCAGTTTAATTAGGCAACATTTGGCATATACAGCTAATTTTTGCCTGATGCATAAGCTGTTCTGCAGCTAAAATTTGATGGTTGAGATGATTACCATTCGATGTTATCTACCCAAGTAACAGTTTTGGTTTTATTAGGGTTATGTAGACCACGATTTAGACTTATCTAATGTGGGCTTCGTGGTCGTGCGGTTAGTGGCGTCACCTGTTGTTCAGTCGTAATGTGAATGGCACGAAGTGTGGGATCGATTCCCACTCCAGCCAGTGGAACTTTCTGCAGCCCGAAATCTGACCTACTTGGACTACTGGGTGTTGTGTGTTGTACGTTGTCTAGTGATAAGTATGTTCAGTCTGTGCAACCTCTGTTTAAATACGGCCAGGCCTACTGCGTTGTATTTGCCGCAAAGATGATTCTTGGAAATTAATGGGAACATTTCTTGGAACAGGGGTGCAAGGATGTGTGGACATACCGTACCAAACGCTCCGAGTTACTATGTGTAGTTGTGTGTAATGTGTAAATATTTGTACAATATTGAAGAATCATAAAATAATGCAATGGAAGGATCTTACCGAATTTTCTCCTATGTAAACAAACATTTGGACAGCTCTCACCATATTCTGCTCTTCCGCCGCCGTTAATTGCTTCCTTTGGCATCCCTTGAACTTTTTCTCTAACGCTTCGTATTGGTTGGTTGGTTCTAATATGAGTCCGCCTTTTTTGGTCGGTTTGATGTCCACCATATGTTATTAAATTGCCATGGTGATCTGGGACGAGGCTCACGTCCAATGTCGCTGGTCCGCCGAGCGCTCCGTGTGCGAAAAGAGAATCCCAAAGAAAGCCTTAAATCAATCGATAACGTTCACCTCTTCCTCAGCCCGTGCAACTTTATTGAATGAAACTCCAACCACAGACAAACAGACATAACACATTGAATATTTCTCATTGTAAAACATCGTCGCTAAAACATTAGCGCCATCTGTTGAGTACACTGTGGTGGGTAGTACGCTGAACAGATGGCGGTAGTGTGTAAACGTCAAACGTAAGGGAATTTACTATGCGCGCCACAGGTGGCAGTACTACCAACTGATATACTTTCAAATAGACCGTTAAATGCTTGTTCGATGAAAAACTTATGAGTGTTATGTCTGTTTGTCTGTGCTCCAACTGTTTATTTACTGTCACTCCAGACTGCTGCCATACGTTAAACTTTAAAAATACTATTTGAATGGAAGCAAAACACTTTTAGAAGACATCTTGAAATGATAAAATTGAAAAATTATTTAATCACAAACCATGAAAAAATGGTAATTTCTTGAAATAGTTGGTATCTCTGAATATTGCCTAAATTAGAGATTTGATTGATGCAAGTTGTTGGAGGCATCCTTCATCTTTCGGTCGTAAAGTCGAAAAATAGTATGTAGTTATTTTCAACGTTACAATTTTTTACTCTAAGTGGGACATAAAGCGCTCCCCAAATATAACCAATAGCATAACCAACAGGCGTGAACCTTTTTATATCTAGTTCGTTTATTTGTAAGGCTCAATCACGTTAGCTTTACGGTCTTTTGAAGAGAATCAATGGAGCGTATCAAAGAATTTGAATTTTAAATCTTTTAAAATCGTCACATAAGTACCGAAATGCATACTGCTGTGTTTTTCTTTTAAAGATTGCTAAGCCAGACTCATCAACATAACTGAAAACAAACCTTCCTTTTTCAATACAAATATAAACGTTATGTATGTCATAATAAATCAGCATGTATTTGGTAGTCTATTCAAAGATTGTTCCGGATGTTGATTAAAATGTATTAAACCTTGGCTGCTGCACCCAAAACATTGGTATAATTTTGATCTTGATATACAGAATCTGTATGAAGTTTGATCAGTCATCCAAATAAGACAGCAACCTTCTACGATGTCAGTATAAGCGGGTTCAGTTCTGTTCAGAATCCAAAACTAATGTGTGAAAAGAGGTTCTATTCTTTTGTTCGCAGAGTGAAAACCCAGATCGGACAAAAGTATATAACCTTGCCAATTTTTTTCAGACAGCGAAAAAAATCAAACTGTTTAAACTTTTGTTGTACTAAGCGGGTATGAGCTTTAGTAAAACTTGAAGCATATTACAGAACTGTGTCAGGAATGTCAATTAGCAAAATTTCAGCATATTTGGAGTACTTTAGGAAATTCAATTTTTATATGAGGGGGTTAGAAGGAAAGGGGTGTAAGTGATTTTGATCGATTCTCTTCATCGACATCCTCTTTTGATAGCCACAGCTTTATAAACAGATTTTGCGCTATTTCTGCCACATAGTTTGATAAAGGAGGTTCTCATCTAGCATCCAGTATGGCACACAAATCAAGGAATGTGTTTGCAGCTGAATTATTAACGAAATGGAAAGTCTAAGAAGAGAATCAATCAAAGTCACTTACACCCCTTTCCTTCTAACCCCCTCATATTACATTACAAGAGACTTGAAAAGGAGAACCAAATTATTAAAAGTTCTTCAAATATTCCTGGAGTTTAGATCTTGAAAATGACTGGGATAATGCGTACCACCGGTACTTCTCGTGCTTGAAGGTTATAAAATAGGAGTGTACTCCATTAGGCATAACTACGTTAGGCATACGGACGTTAGGCATACGGACGTTAGGCATACGGACGTTAGGCATAAAGTCATTAGGCATAATGGACGTTAGGCATAATATACGTTAGGCATAATGGACGTTAGGCATAAAATACCTTGCTGCTGTGGAACTCTAGAAACCTGTTTCGAGCATGGTAAAAATTGCTTAAATTAGGCCAAGCGTTGAATAAAAAATGATACAAGTTAAACAAACATAGTTTATTTAATAAGCACAGTTTGAAATCCATTATTTATCATATCATAAGTGACGTAGCTACATATTTACTTAGATCAAATATTAGTAGCGATAGCGGTTAAGTAATCTGGCAATGAAAACTCAGCATAGTTTTGAACTATATCTTGAAATCAATCGCATCTAGAAATAAAAAAAATCACACATTTGTTGTAATATATTCTTACACACATATTGCAAAAGTCAAAGAAGAAAAAGTTTTCCTCAAAGAACAGCTCATTAAATAAAGAATGGTGAATTCTGTGATTTTTCATTCAATAACAAAAAAACAGCCAAGGTTGAATAAAATATGATGCCAAAGAACAGCTCATGAAATCAAGAATGGTTAATTCTGTGGTTTTTCATTCAATAACAAAAAAACATACCTGCTGCTTCCAGGATTTCCTGCCATACTTTTCGATGCAACGATTCTGTTTTTGTTGTCATCAGAATGAAAACTAGCGGAACCGTCTGCTGATGTGAGGGAGCGATACTTCCATGAACAGTGACGAGTTGCCGAAACAAACAAGGAACTGTGACAAACGTACCATCTGTAACCCAATACTTTGCCTGTCCAAGACGTCGCAAGTTTTCATGAGTTCCAAAAACTAAGGATCTTTCGTTATTGTCACCGAAGTCAGCAATCAATAGACGGTCCCCATTATCATCCATCTGGAATTCATCGGGTAGATTATGCTTAACGTCCATTATGCCTAACGTCTTTTATGCCCATCGTCCATTATGCCTATCGTACATTATGACTAACGTTCGTATGCCTAACGTACGTATGCCTAACGTCCTGTACCCATAAAATAGACCCGTTACGCAAGTGAAAGTGGACCTTAGCCTCTTGCCCAGTAACTCCTATCCCTTCCTCCCCGCGGCGCCGGCTGTGGTACGAATAACCTTAGGGAAGATCGGGTAACCAACCCCGGTGGGAACTTTGGTCGTATGCTGACAGGGAAGGGGGAGCTGCATCCTTTTCGGAGGATGTGGCTTACAAAACCCGAGCGTCTGTTCTTCATGTTAGGGCGGCTCAAACAACGTCTGACTGGCATCCAGCGAATATGATATGCTTCTCCCGAAAGCTATACCCAAGATGGCACGGCGGATAGGAGACCTTAGGCCAACCACCTACTGTCTCCGAAACCTTCAAATTGTTACAGAAACCTATAGTGAAAGATTACGAACTGATTTTATGGCAACGACTTTTAGCGCTAAACAACGGACAAGAATTGGAACATGGAATGTACTGACGCTAGTCCAACAGGGTAAACTGGCACAACTCGCCAGTGAGGCCCATCAAGTGGGAACCTATCAATGAGAGAATACTAGTTGCCAGATTCAGAACGGTCCAAAACTTTACCATTATCTAATGTTATGCGCAAACCGATGCTGCCGAATTGCAGGACAAAGAGAACTTTTACAGTCAACTGAATGCTGTCGTGGATAAGACTCCAAGAGGTGATATCAAGATCTACACTGGCGACTTCAATGCGAAGATCGGCTCCGACAACTCGGACTATGAGCGCATTATGGGATGCCATGGTCACGGAGATATGAGCGAGAACGGCGAGCTGCTTGCAGAGTTTTGTGGCAACAACGACATGGTGATCGGGGGTTCACTCTTCCCCCATCGCCCTGTGCATAAAGTCACATGGGTCTCCCGTGATAGATATACAGAGAACCAAATCGACCACATCTGCATCAGCCAAAAATGGAGGCGGAGCATTCTCGATGTTCGGAATAAACGCAGCGCTGACATCGCGTCTGACCATCATCTCCTGGTCGGTGAGATCCGCCTACGAATTGCGCGGGTTCAACGGCGAGAGGAGAGACTCGGGCGGCGATTCAACACACGCCGACTGGAAGACCCAGCAGTGAAGAGATCGTTCGTTGAAGAACTCGAGGCTCACGCAGCTAATATTCCGGAAGGTGGCAGCGTAGAAGAACAGTGGACGGGCATCAAGAATGCCCTTATTGAAACAAGCGAGGACAACCTGGGTGAGCTGCGCACTCAGATTAAGGAGTGGATCACCGATGAAACCTGGAGGAAGATCGAGGAGCGGAGAGAAGCAAAAGCCGCGATAGAGCGAGCAAGGACCCGAGGAGCCAAGAACGAGGGAAGTGCTCCTGTATACGGGACAAGCGAGCGTGGGTGGACTCCCTGGCTGATGAAGGGGAGAAATCCGCAGCAACTGGCGATATCCGCCTGCTCTATGATGTTTCACGTCAACTGAGCGGGGCAAGGATGAACCCAAGGATGCCTGTGAAAGACGCGACTGGACAGTTGCTCACCGACCCCACTGACCAGTTGAAACGTTGGTTTGAGCACTTTGAACAACTTCTCGAAGTTTCAACGGTCAACCAACCATCAACTTCTCGGCATGATCCGCCAAGGGTGAGGGCGCGTTACTCGCGTCAATACTGAAGCTCCATAATTGCAGGAGACAGAAGCAACCATCCGAAGTATGAAGTCCAACAAAGCCCCGGGGGTCGATCGCATATCAGCAGAGATGCTCAAAGCTGACCCCATGCTATCCTCACAAATGTTGCATCAACTATTCGTCAATATCTGGGACGACGCAACTTTTCCGGCCGACTGGATGCAGGGCGTCTTGGTAAAAGTCCCCAAGAAAGGGGATCCAACTGTATGCGACAACTGGCGAGGCATCATGTTACTGTGTATTGTTCTCAAAGTTCTGTGTAAAGTTATCCTCAATCGGATACAGGAGACGATCGACGCGACTCTCCGACGACAGCAGGCAGGATTCCGTGCTGGAAGATCATGTGTGGACCATATTGCTCCGTATCATCTTGGTTCAGGTCAATGAGTTCCAAGAGTCCCTGTACATGGTATTCATTGACTACGAAAAAGCTTTCGACCGACTAAACCACGAAAGCTTGTGGGGCGCTCTGAGACGCAAGGGAGTCCCTGATAAGATCGTCAACCTCATCGAAGCGCAGTACGAGCCTTTCTTATGCAGAGTGTTACACAACGGAGCTTTGTCTGACCCGATTCGGGTAATCGCGGGTGTGAGGCAAGGAATACATCCGCTACTGTTCCTCATTGTAATCGACGAGATCATGGTTGGAGCCGTTGAGCGTGGAGCATATCAACGACTTTGATTTGGCTGATGATGTTGCGTTACTAAGCACAACGGCGCTCTGACATGCAGAGTAAGCTCGACAATATTGTGGAACGCTCTTCTGAAGCAGGTCTAACCATCAACGTCAACAAGACCAAATCGTTGGATGTCAACACGGAAAACAGTTCCAATTTCACGGTAGCTGGGCAGGCAGTGGAGAAAGTCGAAAGCTTTCAATATCTTGGCAGCCAGATAGCGTCGGACGGCGGCACCAAGAGCGACATAGGTGCACGGACTAAGAAGGCGAGGGCTTCTTTTGCCAGTTTGCGAAATGTATAGAGAGCGAATCAGATCAGTCGACGCACCAACATCCGAATTTTTAAATCAAACGTGAAGCCTGTGCTGTTATAGCCAGTGAAACATGGTGTGTATCCAAGCTTCATCGTTTGTGCCATCAAAAGCCGATAGAGACAGAAATTCGTGAACGGAAGTGGAGGTGGGTCGGCCACGACGGAGCGGAAATGAAATCTGCAAGCAAGCACTGGACTGGAATCCAGCGGAGGCAGGCCCAGAGTCTCGTGGCGGTGGACCCTAAACAGTGAAATTAAGAACCTTAACCGAAATTTGACTTGGGCACAGGTCAAGGCCAAAGCTACACACCTAAAAATTCTGAATTTTACTGGCGATGTAAACATCCATGCATGCAAACATTCATACATGTAAACTTCCTTTTCACGTAAATTAGCAACTTGCAAGAAATGTTGCAAACAAAAGTGGACAGTTGCATACAATATATGGGATATTGCATGACATGTCTCATAAATTTACACGATCTGTGATCTAAATTTGTATGATATATGACGCTCCATTTATGTGCATCATAGTAACGGAAATTTACACTACTTTTTTTTAGCTGTGTAGTAATCGCCCAGGATGGAAATCTTTCACAAAGGCCCTTTGCACCCCTGCAGGTGCGCAGGATCGTTAAGTTATGTAGATCTTGAAGTTATGTAAGCCAAACAACATTTTGTGTAATACAAAGATATGTTACGAAAATATTTATCATTCTCCAAATTTTCCTAGATATACTTTACAGATTAATTGAAATCGCCTCCCCAAATTGTCCACTCATAATTTTTGAGCATTTTGTACTTCAAGGAGACTCATAACATAATTTAAAATTATTAATTCTGTTTAAAGATTACATTGTTGGACTATCCAAATAATCCCGGATAGCTTATTTTGAAGTTCTGCAGACTCAACAAGGTATACGACGATTCGACTTAATGATAGAATGAGTAAACCTTCGTGAACACTGTATCATTAATTCGTGCCATAATCGGGTGAGATTCAAACTCAAGACTTTGGCGTGAGAGGTATGGATTCAGATCTTTATGTTTTACAGACTAACCACTGTTATGTATGAATTCACTTTGTCCAAAAGAATATCGTACACTCTTTTCTCAGTGTTTTTGAATTTGACAGTTCTTGACAGCCAAACACTAACAGTCAGGCCTCAGAAGGTGTCATCAATGATGATCATCAAAAAGCGGGATCGAGTTGGTAATGACTATTATACCGTATTGTGTTTATATATAGTTTGTATCGTGTGTGAAATATACTCAATTGTTTCTGCTGGTCGGAAGAATATTAGGTCATCTTTTCATTTTATCTTATATTGATCACAACGCAGTAAAAAAGGTCCTATCGTGCGCGATCAGTGTCATAAACGAGGGATGTTTGTGTTAGAGAAGGTATCTGAACTTAGCGGAGAAACCCGTTTCCTGTATCCAGAACCATTTTTCGAAGAAGACTTTCTTGAAGAACTCCTCATCCAAGTAGGCAGGTACCGAGTAGCGAGCTCGACTTGGTAGGCGGGAAACAGTCTTGTTTGCAACCCTCCGCTTCCACTAGAGCGAAAAGTGGGCTCATTGCAACATCACTCAGCTTATACCGGTGGGTACCTACCTCCCGCTAGCTCTTCAAAACAAAACATCGCTGCAGCGCCATATCGGAGAGCCGCATCGTGTACTGCACTAAATCACAGCCTGCACTTATGCTGATGCAAGCAAAATGTTGTTTTCGTGCCGGCTGGATTAGAGAACTCCACTTTCGCGCTCCAGCCGGCATTCAGCATTGTGGGTGGGTGGGACAAAGCATCAAAAGCAAAAACAAAACACCAACTGAAGGCGAAAGTGCTGTTTCTTTCCTTAAGAAAAACGTGTTTTGATAATAGTTCTAAATAGCACTCTGTCTAGATAAACTGTTATGAATCCTTCACTTGGATTGAAGGTGTTCACCCACTACTGACGATCAAGCTTGGACTGTTTTGTCGTTAGTTGATGTGCTAATACGAGTGCATGTTAGATTATGTTAAGTTTTATTGATTTCCAACAGCCAACAAACAACTGCATGCAACGACCACAGATTTGTTTTCAAAGCCTGGACAGAAAATATCACCAAAAGCCAGCTGAGGTTGGGTTTTGTTAGCGGCTGAAATGCAACTCAATTCGGAGAAAACAAAACAAAAATCCATGCACTAAAGGGTGATACGGTCAAAATTTGGTCAAGGGAAAACGCGTGTAAATCGGTGAAATCGTTTATTTAAAAAATCAAATTAAATTTCTTTTTCAAGTTCAATTAGTATAAAATTCAGGAAAAATATTCAGTTAGGCTTCCGCTTTTCCAAATCCGAATTGCCGGGCCTTACGCTTGACCCCTGCCATCAGATTTTGTACAGCCACCTTGTCCACCTTCTTCGCCGCAGAAAGCCAGTTTGCCTTGAACTGCTGCTCGCCCTTAGCAGTTTTTTTGGTCTTCTTTAGGTTCCGCTTGACAATAGCCCAGTATTTCTCAATTGGGCGGAGCTCTGGCGTGTTGGGAGGGTTCTTGTCCTTGGGAACCACCTGCACGTTGTTGGCGGCGTACCACTCCATGGCCTTTTTTACCGTAATGGCAAGATGCCAAATCCGGCCAAAACAGTACGGAACAACCGTGTTTCTTCAGGAAAGGCAGCAGACGTTTATTCAAACACTCTTTCACGTAAATTTCTTGGTTGACAGTCCCGGAAGCTATGAAAATGCTGCTTTTCAAGCCACAGGTACAGATGGCTTGCCAAACCAGATATTTCTTTGCGAACTTTGACAGTTTCATGTGCTTGAAAACATCTGCTACCTTTCCCCTTCCTTTTGCCGTATAAAACTCCTGTCCCGGAAGCTGCTTGTAGTCGGCTTTGACGTAGGTTTCGTCGTCCATTACCACGCAGTCAAACTTCGTCAGCATAGTCGTGTACAGCCTCCGGGATCGCGCTTTGGCCGTCGTATTTTGTTTATCATCGCGATTTGGAGTCACTACCTTCTTGTAAGTCGATAGTCCGGCTCGTTTTTTGGCTCGATGCACGGTTGTAGACGATACACCCAGCTTATTTGCGGCATCTCGGAGAGAGAGGTTAGGGTTTCGCTTGAAACTACCGGCAACTCTCTTTGTCGTCTCAGCGGCTTCCGGTTTTCGATTTCCCCCCGATCCAGACTTCCTGGCTGTCAACAAACGTTCCCCAAACACTTTAATTACATTTGTAACGGTTGATTTGGCAACTTTTAGCGATTTTGCCAACTTTGCGTGCGAGTAGCTCGGATTTTCGCGATGCGCGAGCAAAATTTTGATACGCTGCTTTTCTTGCTTGAACGGCATTTTGACAACTGAAGAGTGAATTCCAAAATCAAAATAGGAGCAACATTCTACACACACACACCTTCAAAATGAGGGGTGTTCAGGTTTTTTAAATGCAAAATTGAAAGAAATACGTCAAGTTGATATTGACCAAATTTTGACCGTATCACCCTTTAATGCTAAATGTAGGAAATATAATCAGATCGACTTAATCCGATCAGCGGCTTAATGTTTACTATTGTTGACAGCAGCCTGGTGCGACGTGGTGTTGTAGTTTAGGTATGAGTTCGTTGGAGCTGCTGCAAGAACTGTGCGACAACCAAATGGAGACGGTCAAGTGGAACAAATTACCGGGCGTGCGCTTTAGCGTGTAAATCTCTCGTAGTGATTAGAAAGAAACAACCAAATTGTGCACCATGGGGGTAAATTTGCGATTTTGAAATAACCAACTAGTGGCTTATGGGGGCTTTGAATGGTGCAGTTCCATAACCGGAACACTACCTTACACCCAGCCGCCAAATGTAATATTAAATTACAGATTTGCATGAAAAGTATACAGACTTTGCATTGATTTACGACAGATTCTGTGATGTGTTTGTTAGCTTAAGTTTTGAACAAAGCTTGTTTCCTCAATTGCGTTGCGTCTAGAAAATCATCTCGTGAAGTTAAAATAAGCATTCTAGAAAAAAAAGCTTGCTTGTACGCTGCAGCACATTGCAAGAACTTCCATTACATTTTTTGTATGAAACATATGCAGAGGGTATAATAAATCCATCCATTGGATGTAAGAGAAGTCATTTTTTTGAGCATTGAGCATTGACGACCATACATTTCAGTAGTTGCTGCTCCGTGATTGACCAGATTTAGCGAAATTTGCACAAAGAACCATATGGGGCTAGCAATCCATTCTCAGTGTACAAAATCCGGAGAATCCATATTTTTTAGGTTAATAACGGCGCCGGCTACGTTCTTACGGTCATCGGAGGAGGGAAAAGATTGTTATTTCAACAACCGTTGCTACTAGAGACCAAGTATACCTCTGCATCTCCACGGTGTCACGGGAAGGACGTTTTTGTTAGTGGGAAGGGTAAATTAGATCTGGATTCACATTGGAAAGTGATGCGATCTTTTAAAACCTGTTAAGCAAATCCCTATCAACTCAGTAATGCAAAGAGGCTCGGGTTTTGACCCACGATCTTCTGCTCAGTAAGCAAAAACGGTCGCTCTAAGGCCACCGTGCCCCTTACATAACAACAAGCTACGACCGACGATCGTTCATTATCGTTTACAAGAAGCTATTACAATAAAATGAAATCATCCAAAGTAGTTAACAACCGAACCGATTCAGGCGTACGTCACATTTGTCTAAATATAGGGTTACGGTATGTAATGTGGGTCTAGTCCTTTCATTCGGCCTATCACGCAAATAAATAATTAATTAAGGAATATTACACAAAAAATAAGGAAAATATTGATCACTGATGATTGATAAATGTGTACCACACACAAATCAATTTATATCACAACATTTCAATACATTTTCAGCTCTCGTAAGTAATAAAACTGGTTGAGAATATCACTCTGTTCGGAGTTTTTAGCCGCCATGACTTCTAAGGTTAAGATGGGAAGGTTGCACTGACGATCATCAAATGGCCTGATTATGGCATTTATTGAATGGAATTACCTGATAATACACACTAGACGTAAAACTCACAGTTACTGTTTGAATATTTTATGTTTATTTTAATTGTTTAACAACGTTTTCACAAGTAAATCATGGACCCAACTTAAGGGACACATTTCTTTTCTATGTTCCTAACTTTGGCCCATGAAATTCATTTGACAGCATATAGCAATAAGAGTAACGTCAACAATGTGGTTTGCATTTGGATGATAAGGAACGAACAGGAAGGGAGATTTTTTCTGCCAAATCTGTATAATGAACATCACAATGTTTTGATTTAGATATTCTGCGGTCGAAAGACGATAAGCGAAATTTTTAATTTTTAATTTTTAACTTGAGTGATTTAATGTAGTTTTCGTAAAATTTTCTCTAAGAAATGTTTTGAGGAATGAAGAGTATTAAGTTAACAGTGATAGTGATAAAAAAAAATACATAAGAAAACGTTACCAAGAGCGTTTTTTTTGAGAATCAAACAGGATAGGACGAAGTTGCATCCATAAATAGACCCAATTTGGGGACAATAGACCGATATTACATACATTTCCCTGGTGAGTTTTTGTCTTAAAAAAAGTAAGTTTTTCAACTTTTTGCGGTTCCTGATAGCAAACGACATGATAAGCATATCTAAGCATACCATTTAGCAGTAGAATATCGTTTGCAGGTAAATTAATTGATGAGTTATGATTAAAAACGTAATCTATGGCTGCATATTAGACCGAGGTTAGGGACGTATACCCTACTCATTACTTTTCTGAATCGTTCCTCCAATTTCTGTTATTAACGATTTTCTACAATAGAGGCCTGGATATATTAACTTAGTAATGTAATGAGTTTTGGGTTTTAACCCATGATCTTCTACTCATTAAGCCAAAACAGTTGCTCTATAGCCACCGTGCCCCTTACATTACCACAATCTACGACCGACTCAACAAAAAGTTATTCAAATGAAGCGACGTATCTGAAAGCAGCCAACAATGTCTTCCAAACTGGATCACGCATACACCTTTTCCGAAATTCATGGTTTAAACTATTCAACTTTTGCTTATTAACTGCGCTTTATGCTCTCGGAACCCAACGATGGTGGTTTATTCTGTTGTGGGAGAGCTTGGGATTAAACCCATGATAGTCTGCTCATTAAGCAAAACCGATCCCTCCAGGGTTATCGAGCATCTCACAACCACAACACTCCACGACAAAATATGATTAAGTTTTCACTTGGTATGTAATGAACAACAGAGATACGTGATAATTCATATAGTTTCAGCGGCTGATGGTTAATATTAAATATACTAACGGTACTGCCTACAGCGACTACGACGGTGCCTACGACGACGACAACAGCGAATTTGTAACTTACCATTTGTCTAGGATGTAACACCTTTGCTCGGCACCTCCACGATTTTTTTCAATAGAGGCCTGGGTAGATCAACTCAGTAATGTAACGAGGAATGGGCACCCGTTGCGTGAAAATCAAGATCAGTGACAACAAATTTATTAGCAACCAACTGGAACAAACTCACCAAATCCAGCCACAACTGATTTTTTCGGAAAAATAAAATGTTTATTTGCACTGTCATGTGTGTTGTGTTTTAATCCTGTTTTAAATATTTATCATTGAATATATAATAATAATATAATAGGACCTGGGATTCAAACTTAAACTCCACGGTGGTGCCCTTTACACAAGGATAAGCCTCTACTACCGATGATCTTTTAAACCTAAAGACAAAAAAGCTAATAAAAAGGAATTATGTCTTCATTAAATTCTACTTTTACGCGACGTTCGTTGTTTTAATTTTGTCCTTACATAAGACGGGAACAGAATCCATAAAACTTTTACATTTTTGGGCAACCGTGCCCCTTTCTTCACGTTTGCCGATTTTACCAGCGTACACATATTGCACATCTTTTGAGCTATCTCGACCGAACTCTATTGCGTTTTAAAACGACTGTTTTCTCTTTCATATTTCGTCGTCAAAAACATCAAACCCCAAAATCAAACACGACCCACCGAGACTACCGTCAGTATTAAACCACGGCCCTCATGATCATGTTAAGGACACACCTAACAACACAACAAAAACTCATCGGTCAAGTGCCAAGCTTTCATGTTCGATCGCGACATTTATATTCTTAACGAATCATGTTTCAATTTGAAAAAAAAATCTCAAGGAACATGCTTCATGGGATCGAGGTCATCTCTCTGACAAATGGGAACGATAAAAATAAATCTCGATTACTCCTCCGAAGGGACGCATCCGCTCCCGCAAACAATGCATGCGACCCGCAATCCGGCGCAGCCGGCATCCCGCCCACGCATGTCAACACCACCATAATATAGGAAAAATTTCCCCCTACCTGACAGGCGAGCGAGCCACCATCCACACCAAACCGACCATCAAACGCACTGCCCACAAAAGCAGACATCTTCAACTGGAACGTACTCACCAAATCAATATATCCGGGAGCGCATTCCCGATGCTTATTTTTCTCTAGTCATTTTTAAACAATTCGTCCTCCATTGATTCCAGCCGCACCATAACTAAATATTTTCTTCAATGTCTTTTTCAAGTTACTCTGAGCACAAAAGCAATGGTCATCGCAACAGGGGGGAAAACATCAGCACAAACCATTCACACATTACACAAAACTATTCAAATGCGAGCACCGCAAAACTACACGCCAGCACAAAGATAGCCCGAGCTCTAAAAAATATAAAAGTACGCAGCGGAGCAAAAACACACAACCGTTCTCCAACGCTTCTCAAAGCAGCAACTTGGATGCAAGAGAAGTCATTTTTGAAAAAAAAATCGTTTTTTTGGACCACCCTAACATGGCCTCCCTTAGCTCAGTCGGTAAAGGCGCAGCTACAAAGCAAGGCCATGCTGGAGGTGGCTGGGTTCAATTTCCGGTCCGGTCTAGGAATTTTTCGGGTTGGAAAATTTCTCGACTTCCCTGGGCATAAGAAGTATGATTGGACTTGCCACACAATTATACCATTCTTATCCTAATGCAAAAAATAAGTGCTCATAGACTTCATTTACCCCCAGACGCTAATAGTTAAAGGTATTGGCGAAGCCATCATTTATCCAATGTCATTTTCAAAACAGTTTTTCTTAAAAAACAATTGATAGAATATTTTAAAACCTTTGAAGAGTTGATTGTGTCGATAAATAGGACCAAAAGTTTTCGTTTTGAAAATTTCAGATAATTTTGTGGTTTGAAGCCATTATGGAGATTTTAAGATGATTTTGGCCTTACAAAATCTGTCTTCAATTATGTTGAGTCGCGAGTACTAGCGTGCAAAGAAGTAGGGGGGGAGGGGCAACTCTCAAACAGGTACCGTCAATAATTTTGATTCATTTCAGAGCTTTTTTGGGCCTTCGGGACACCTATAATGGACACACGCCATTTTTATTACTCTATGAGCAATCTAGAGCGAGTTTGATACACTTTGCCCGTCCGCGGTGCACGCTAGCGGTCGCGAGTTTATGGAATTCCAACGAATGTTTGAGATCCGCTGTTGATTGAGACCCAAAACCGAATGCCCTTATGATCGCCGTTATGACCACGACGGTTAAACAAGAGGTAGCAGACTATCGACTGGATGGTAATGTGATATTCGAACTAATGGCAAACAAATGTATTACAAAGGAGTTTTAACATTGTTTATTTATTTATACATGTATTCTCATCTTCCTGTATAGTTACAGAACAAAATTATTTCATAGTTATATATTCTTCTTACCTTTGTTTGTCCAATCAAAAAGTTGATCAACAATTTTGATGAGATGTTCTGTTCATGCTCATTAGCTTAACATGCTAGAGTTCACATGCACTTTAGTGATTGAACTATACAGGTACAGATCATAATTTTTCCATTGATGCTGAATCACTTTATGTGACATTAATTTCATTAACCCAAGAGCAGTCGCGTCATAATCACCGAAAAATGATCGTTTTTTTTTTTTGCAAACGAATTTTCAGTTTATATTGCATTTCAAGATGAACATTTCCTGTTTCTAGTGATATACAAACATTTTAAAAATACCCAAGTAAATTCCAAAAAAAACATGTTCCAACAGTGTGTTTTTGCGCTTATACTCAGTGCTGGAAATTGAGGACCCTACTCCAAATGAATGTAATGTTGCCATTTGGTAACACGATTTACATTAGAAGTTTTTATAGGAAATCTTACCAAGATTAAATAAGGATTTGTAGTTATCCAGCCAAAATGTACTGCAAAATGCTGAGTCTATCTCGCATAAAAAAGATGCTAGAATTTTCCAGTAGGGTTTTTGATCTAATTTCCGTCCTACTAAGCACAACCCGCGCTTTATTTTTCTTTTCTGAACGAGTTTAAACAAAAAATGGAATATTTCTATCAAAGATGACTTGCAAATTTATTCACCTTTCCATACGTACCGTTGGATTTGATAAAGAGTCACAAATTGTTGAGATATTGTCTAAAATCTAACACTGCTTCTTGATTCTAAATTCGTTCTACGAGTTTCAATTCCGTCCTAACGCATTGAAACGCCATTAGATTTTCTTCGTCCTACGGATAAACGTAGAAAAAGGGGATTCGCTAGGAGCGCTTCTATTGTTTTGAGAACAATGAGCGTAAATATTCATATAATGCGCTCTAACAGGATTTATGTTGTAGCTAATGAGCTAACGCATCGGAACAAACCCATTATTGATTTGTGCACGGTGAAATCATTGATATTATTGATGTTTTCTGATCGATAGAACGGAAATGGGCGATTACGACGAAGTAGCGCTCTACCCTATGTGTATGTATCAATTTCTTTTTTGCAGGGCATCAGTCAACGATAAATATATTGTATACAATTTAATATATTGTACACAATTGATTGGGTATGCTTTTTTTTATTTCCCATACTGTACTTGTATGCGACTATATGACGATTGCGCCTTAGGTATATGCAATTAAATAAGCGTATAGAGCATCAGCATGGAAATAACGCTAACGCACACAGTCGATTTCGCCATCTCTACCAGCAACATGCTGTCGCTGCCAAATAAATTTAAAGCGCATCTTTTTCTTTACAGTCAAATAAAAAGTAAAGCATTTTTGTCACAGCCATGATTAGGGTAACGGCGCCGGTGGTGTAGTGGTAAGCGTGATTACCTCTCACCCCAGCAGGCCTGGGTTCAATCCCAGTCGACGCCTCCGGGATGTTCTGAGGCATAACATCTCTGATCACGCCTTCCTTCGGATGGGAAGTAAAGCCGTTGGTCCCCGGTTCATGAGTCGATAGGTGGTAGGGTCCAGGTGTGGGAGCTGCCTTCCTGGCACTGGCACGTCGGTAGCATTGGTGCTCAGCACGGAAAACAAGATCGACGGAAACAACAAACCAAAGGAAAAAAATGATTAGGGTAAACGCGCATATAGTATCTTCACTTCACGTTAGTGCAATGTGTTCCTATAGTGGTTTATGGAGACACCATAAGCCACTATAGGAACACATTGCTCTAACGTACCTCCACTATAGGTGTGTTTATCCTACCGAATTAATTATCATTTAAGTGAAAAACAAAAAACTCAACAATGGTAATCATTGAAAATAAAAATACTCTATTGCCAGAAGTGCCACCTTGATAAAAAAAGTAGAAGGGTCTGTGCCTAGGGGCACGAACGGAAGCTTGACGTAGGACCGCTAGTGGACGGAATAAGTGTGAAGAGCATTTAGTTCTTTTAATTGATCAATTATCTATTATCTCAACTCTTTCCGTTTTTGATTTGTAGGCGTACCAAATTTGTAGTATTTTTTCAAAGAGATAGTTGACGAAGAGAATCGATCAAAATCACTTGCACCCCTGCTTCCAAGTTTGGTTACAAGATTACAACTCTGGAGAGCATTTTGTGTGGTCGTTGGGGGCTTGTGGTTCTGAATATGGACAAACAAGCACAGATAAATTCAATTCCAACTCTTTACTGATGTAAGCTTGATGGCCCTGAAAAGGACATCAATGGCCACTTAAGCTTGGCGTGTTTAGTGTAGGTGACAGCATCACGGTCCTCATTTTCCAGGATCACCTTCAGCACACCTCGTAGATCAGACCGGAGATACGTTTGACACCACCACGGCGAGCCAGACGACCGATGGCGGTTATCTCGAAGAACTTTGCGATGACGCTTGGCGCCTTCTTTACCAGACCTTTTCCTCCTTTGCCACGACCAGTCAAAGTTGCTTGTTAGGTGTGAAGGAGTGGACTAGCCATTGCTGTTCACCACGCCGTCCCAAGCGAAAATTAGCTAATGCCATACAGCAGCGCTCTTTTATATCTTTTCAGGTGAAAGCAGAATGATGTGCAACCAAGTGGTATAAAAGCTACAAAGACTCCTCCCATTATGAGTAGTTTGCTATCAAGTAGTGACACTGGCCCTTTTTATTTTTGCGTACACGGCGAATGAGAACGACCCAAATTTGAGTTTAGTTCACTCATAATCGCCAAAAGTGTAGGAACTCAGCGATGAGTAAAATTTGTCTCATGGTTTCCTGTGGAAAACCTTAACAATCTGCCAGAAAATGAGGAAATTGACGAAAATTTTATTCAGTCTCGGAGTAGTACCAATAGAATGAGTGAATCCAATCTTTACTCTTCCCAAATTCGGGAATTTTTCCCTGGAAAATCCTGGGAAAACATGAGACAAATTTACTCATCGCTGAGTTCCTGCACTTTATTTCTTATTCCTGAGATAACTAAACTCAAATTTGGGTCGTTCTCATTCGCCGTGATATCACCTTGAAAGATATCGGCGCCGGTGGTTAGTGTGATTACCTCTCACCCCAGCAGGCCTGGGTCCAATCTCAGTCGGTGCCACCGACATGTTCTAAGGCATAACATCTCTGATCACGCCTTCCTTCGGGAAGTAAATCCGTTGGTCCCCGGTTGAGTTGATGTAATTCATGTAATCCATGAGATCCTCATATAATTCTGCGCTACTGTTTTCCACTAGTGTATTTAACGTGTATGACACATGAATCGTACGGATCTCACTATAATGATGAGAAGAGTGCCTAAAGTGTCAAAACAAACATGGAAGGCACCAGCAACTTTGCGAGGAGAGTAAGTTTGTTAGTGGAGTTAGGTTTTCCTAACGAAATTATAGAAATTATTAACCGTGAGTACATTGTTTGTATGATAAGATATATTTATAACATTAATGCAATATTTTCAATAGTTTCAAGCGTTTCAGATAACAATTTTTCTGTTTGTACGATACTATTGGAATGCAGTATGCATGACTACGATTTGCTTAAATGAAATTTAGTTATCTATTTCAGAGCAACAAATCAACTTGGAATCCAATAGTTATACTATTAGATTGCTACAAGGTCTTTCATCAAATTCATGTGCATCGTGTTTAAATTTAGCATGTGTTGTAGAACATATTCATATGCAAAACATATCATGGTAATAAATCATGCACATGACTTTGACATTTAAATCACATGAAATTCATGTGTGTTGTAAGTGAATGGAGCATGGATAAGGTATGGCTGATTTCATAAGTTAAACATTTGAAATGAATGTGTTTGCCACATTGCGCCAATTCAAATGTGAAACACATGAACGGCGCGTGTAGATTTTTTTAAGTGTACGGAAAACAAATCTCGTGTCACTTTTCAATAGGTCCTATCTACATTGATCGATTCTCTTCATCGACACTCTCTTTCGTAAATAACTCGGCTTCACAAATGTTTCCTGCCGTCTTCGTCGAATTAGATGCTAGATTGTTGCTTCTTCCATCGAAAATATCCGGCCATGGCGATTCAAAGTTGATCAAGGTTGATCAAAATAATTTGTACCCCTGCTTCCAGTTTGATTACATGAGCATTTTGTGTGATCGTTGGTTCTGAATATGGACAAACAGGTAGATGAATTCTATTCCTACTCTTTACTGTAATAGGCTTGGTGGCCCTGAAAAGAGCCGTATTGTTGCCAAAGTTGGTGATGATTTAACCTCCGAAACCAAACAGAGTGCGTCTCTGTCACTTCAAAACGTAGATGAAATCCATGGCCACTTACGCTTGGCGTGTTTAGTGTAGGTGACCGCATCACGGATCTCATTTTTCAGGAACACCTTCAGCACACCTCGTGAATCAGACCGGAGATACGTCAGACACCGCCACGGCGAGCCAGACGACGGATGGTGGTTATCTAGAAGAATTTGCGTTTGGTTCTGAATGTGGCGATGAGTGTGCAAAATATTACGCAATTCCATCCTCCCTATTCGTACGCGCCCGAGGATCGGAGGCGAATGCCACTTCGACTTGTTTCGTCTACTTACTACTCTCTGACGCCTGTGCTGGGGAAGCAGCATATGCATGTAGGTAATTGGTGGATTTGTTAGTTAATTCGACGCTTTTGGACAATGCTGGACATTTACCCGTTTTTCAATAGTTTCTTGTAGAAAATCAACATTTGGAAGCATTGTTATCGATGCGTAGCCATATTTCTGATCGATTGGTGATAAAACTATTGAAATTGGACCAGGGGCAGCTGAGTTATTAACGTTCAAAATCTTTCTCAATTTGTAACATGTTCCATTTTCGGTTTTCACAAAATGTACCCCCATATAGAAATCAAAGACGTAGTCCTAGGTCAAAAGTGAGCTTCTCGTCCCAATTGCTTTTGTTGGTCCGCCCGAATGAGCTCCAATCCGCGAGAACCCAACATTAAACGTCACTGTCTGGTGATGGCCTCGGTTTATGGGAGAATTTAATATTTTGTCTGAGAAAATGTTTGGAAAACTACACGAAACTATTAATTTTCTTGGCGAAAATGCTCAATTTTAATCAAACAATGGATTTAGATTGGGGATACTATGCAAAACAACTTTGTCGAAGACCGCAAATCGTTTTAACTTCTGAAAAAACAGTTATTATTTTTTTACTATAGACCAACTGCTCCGCATCTACCTACAGGCATATTATGAGCAGAGTGAAGCATTTGGTCAAAGTCAAAGTTTAGTCTTCTACAAAGATGTTCTGCATAGTATTCTCAACCTAAGTTCGAATAATTTCATGTAATTTTTCATACATTTGCCCATGCAAAATAACTAAATTCGCTCAAAATTGGCTCGGTTGTTGGGGACCTCAATGCGCATCGAAAGAGCTGTGGGGAGCATGGGGTTGTAATGTTGACCCATCCTTATCCTAATGCAAAAAATGAGTGCTCATAGACTTCCCCAGACGCTAACAGGTAAAGGTACTGGCGAAGCCATCATTTATCCAATGTCATTTTCAAAACAGTTTTTCTTAAAAAAACAATTGATAGAATACTTTAAAACCTTTGAAGAGTTGATTGTGTCGATAAATAGGACCAAAAGTTTTCGTTTTGAAAATTTCAGATAATTTTGTGGTTTGAAGCCATTATGGAGATTTTAAGATGATTTTGGCCTTACAAAATCTGTCTTCAATTATGTTGAGTCGCGAGTACTAGCGTGCAAAGAAGTAGGGGGGGAGGGGCAACTCTCAAACAGGTACCGTCAATAATTTTGATTCATTTCAGAGCTTTTTTGGGCCTTCGGGACACCTATAATGGACACACGCCATTTTTATTACTCTATGAGCAATCTAGAGCGAGTTTGATACACTTTGCCCGTCCGCGGTGCACGCTAGCGGTCGCGAGTTTATGGAATTCCAACGAATGTTTGAGATCCGCTGTTGATTGAGACCCAAAACCGAATGCCCTTATGATCGCCGTTATGACCACGACGGTTAAACAAGAGGTAGCAGACTATCGACTGGATGGTAATGTGATATTCGAACTAATGGCAAACAAATGTATTACAAAGGAGTTTTAACATTGTTTATTTATTTATACATGTATTCTCATCTTCCTGTATAGTTACAGAGCAAAATTATTTCATAGTTATATATTCTTCTTACCTTTGTTTGTCCAATAAAAAAGTTGATCAACAATTTTGATGAGATGTTCTGTTCATGCTCATTAGCTAAGCATGCTAGAGTTCACATGCACTTTAGTGATTGAACTATACAGGTACAAACATAATTTTTCCTTTGATGCTGAATCACTTTATGTGACATTAATTTCATTAACCCAAGAGCAGTCGCGTCAATCACCGAAAAATGATCATTTATTTTTGCAAACAAATTTTCAGTTTATATTGCATTTCAAGATGAACTTTTCCTGTTTCTAGTGATATACAAACATTTTAAAAATTCCCAAGTAAATTCCAAAAAAACATGTTCCAACAGTGTGTTTTTGCGCTTATACTCAGTGCTGGAAATTGAGGACCCTACACCTACTCCAAATGAATGTAATGTTGCCATTTGGTAACACGATTTACATCAGAAGTTTTTATAGGAAATCTTACCAAGATTAAATAAGGATTTGTAGTTATCCAGCCAAAATGTACAGCAAAATGCTGAGTCTATCTCGCATAAAAAAGATGCTAGAATTTTCCAGTAAATACAATGTATCAATTTCTTTTTTGCAGGGCATCATTCAACGATAAATATATTGCATACAATTTAATATATTGTACACAATTGATTGGGTGTGCTTTTTTTTTGTTTCCTATACTGTAAACTTGTATGCGACTATATGACGATTGCGCCTTAGTTATATGCAATTAATTAAGCGTGGAAGCATGGAAATAACGCTAACGCACACGGTCGATTTCGCCATCTCTACCCGCAACATGCTGTCGCTGCCAAATAAATTTGAAGCGCATCTTTTTCTTTACAGTCAAATCAAAAGTAAAGTATTTTTGTCACAGCCATGATTAGGGTAACGGCGCCGGTGGTGTAGTGGTAAGCGTGATTACCTCTCACCCAGCAGGCCTGGGTTCAATCCCAGTCGGCGCCGCCGGGATGTTCTGAGGCATAACATCTCTGATCACGCCTAAGCCCAGGAAGTAAAGCCGTTGGTCCCCGGTTCATGAGTTGATGATGGGTCGATAGGTAGGGTCCAGGTGTGGGAGCTGCCTTCCTGGCACGTCGGTAGCATTGGTGCTCAGCACACCTTGTTGATCGACGGAAAAAACAAACCGAAGGAAAAAAAAATGATTAGGGTAAACACGCATATAGTGGAGATACGTTAGTGCAATGTGTTCCTATAGTGGTTTATGGAGACACCATAAGCCACTATAGGAACACATTGCACTACCGTACCTTCACTATAGGTGTGTTTATCCTACCGAATTAATTATCATTTAAGTGAAAAACAAAAAACTCAACAATGGTAATCATTGAAAATAGAAATACTCTATTGCCAGAAGTGCCACCTTGATAAAAAAATGGGGGGGGGGGCAAAAATTTCCCTGGGCCTGCCACCCTCAGACCTAGAGCTGGCCCTCCCCGGAGAATTTAAAAAAAAACATAGCGTATCAATCTATTTTTGCATTGATATTTTTTCCAGATTGTTTAAAATAAGCTCTGCTGCGACTTTGAATTAATTGACCACATTGTCAAGCAGTTTTGGTTTGACTTTCTACCAGCGATTTCACAAAACTGGACGTACTAATTTCTATTTTTTTTTATGAAACGCGCAAATGTTGGCTACTTTTCTCGTGGTTCTAGAAAAAAAAATCTCAAAATAACGTTTTATTTCAAAGTTCGAGTGGTAGTAAACGTCATTTTAACTGCTCCAATGAAGTGGTTAATTGCCTATTCACGGGTGATGATTAGCCTTCATCTTGTATTCGCTTTTTTGCTACACACTTCATTCGTTTTGAGATATGTCTTAATTTTGAAGACATTTGAAAATCTGCAAAGAAGTGTTTTTGATCTTCAGAATCATACTGAATAAACCTTTTCAGTTTTCAAAGACTTCAAAAAACACACAGAGAACTTTATTGAAACCATATTGAAAAATCATCAATATAAACTTTGTTTCATAAAACTTATACAAAGGTTCCTGAACTTCTAAAAAGTTCCTTTAATTAAATTCTATGAACTCAAATAAGGCTCCCTGAACTTCTTTCCAATGCATTTAACTAATCCTTGAACCTCTATGAAATTCCCTAAATTTGTGGTAAGTTCAGCGAATTGCTGGAATGTTGCGTCCACTTCTACTAAGTTTTGTGAACTTATTCAATTTGTTTATAGCAGGCCTGCTCAACCTTTATAATCTTGCTTTTAAAAATGGTTGTATCTTTGTTCGATGAATATGTTTCAAATTGAATTTAGTTTATTTCTCATTCATTCTGGGCTATAACTTGAGACTAGATGAGATGCTACGCGGCGCAAAGTGTGCAGAAACTGTGGGATTTCTATAGTGATGCTGAAATTAATTGAAAGCTTAAGTGTGAATGGAAAAAGTCTAGTAATTTACTTATCTGGAATTATGGTGTGGATGTTGAGTTGTATTGGGCTATTGTGGGGTGTATTCTTTAGGTTTCTGCTGCTTTGGGACGTACCGGTGGTGTTTGCTGGACGATGGCGAGCGTTCACGGATGGTGCTTTTGTTGAGGCCGATGTTGTTTAACCGCGATGGATGGCGGTCCGTGGCTTGATCAGTCCGTCGACAATGGCGGATCGGTGGCTTAGACTGGTCTGGAAGATAGCTCCCGGTGACTGGAGCTATGGTCACAAAAATTGTGGTGGAAGGCTTGGGTTTGCGTCTGGGTTGGGTCTGAGGATGCTGTCCTGTCTGGCGTCTATCAAGCCGGAGAGTGGAAGGTCCTTGACTATTAGACCAAAAAAAGTCGTGACTGATTCGGTCGAAACGTGAGGATCTGTACGTGGAACATAGAAAAGGTCCTGAGGAACAAATGGTTGTTTAAAACCAAGCCAAAATCAGAATTTGTTCAAACTCAGTTACCTGAACGAACACCAGGAATAAAGAAAAGTCGTTCACTGCACCACTTTGAGGCACTTTGTTCGGTTCACTTTTGTACTTTAGACTTACTATCCACTCACATCTTGTAAGCACGAACGCCGGTTTACTTCTCAGCAATGGTTGTCTATCCCACATATCAAAATTCATCCTTTTCCAATCCAGTTTTTCATCCTTTCCGTATTTCCTCCATTTTCCATATTTCCTTGTAGCTTATAACCACCCATCCATATCATCTTGTTCTCCTATTCATTTTTCCTACCACAGTTGATCACTCTCGATCCTGTCTCGCCCAATTATGGTTATAAAAATATCGATTTCAAACAAATCCTTATAACACAAATTTATACATTTTTCCGTTACAACAATTTTACCAACCAAGATTAGTAGGATTATCTTACTAACCCAACACTGACACAACATGCGCAAATTAAAATCTAGGACATTGTAACTAAACGGTTAAAAATTCATAATGATTAGCAAAATTGGACTAGAGTTGCATCATTGTTGAGATCCAGAGACCACGTCTGGCCTGCGGGACGAACATTGGGCAGCGCTGGTTTATAGCCTACACAAACTACAATTAAATTTTGACCAAGATTGCTGACCTTGTAAGTACCTATGTCTCATTTATTGTTCTCAGAAATTTGATAAAGATCTCAGAACATCATGTTCAATTTCTACAATATTTCCATCTTCAAAACTCCATTCCACGAAATTCTCAAAAATCAAGCCGAGCTTCTATGAAGTTCCCTGAACTTCTACGTAATTCTTTGCGCTTCGAAGAAGTTTTGCAAATTTCTCGATTTTTTTTTTACTTAAATTCGCTCAACTTCTACAAAGATCGCTGAACTGCTATAAATTCGCAGCCCTTCTATGACGCTTTCCTAACTTTTAAGAATTTAGATTCTTTTCTATTCAATGAAGCTCTGTAACAAATTTTCAATTCTATGGAATTCCTTAAACTTTTATAAATTATTTTTTTTTAAGAAATGCTGAAGTAGGTCCAGGAATTTTTATAGAGTTTCCTGCAATAAAACAAAGTTTGATTAACTTAAATGAAGGTTCCCAAACATGAAAATGTTTCCAACTTTTCAGAAGCTTTGCAAAAAATCGAAGCTCTCCCAATTTACATTAGAAGCCAAGCATTTCCACAATATCACTTGAACATCTCCAAAGTCACTGAAGTTTAAAGAAACTCAATAAAGATAAAGATAAATTCCAAAACTGTAACGAGCTTTCCTAAGTTTCTACAATTTTTTTTTTAAGTTTGAAGAAGTTCTGCTAAGGCCACCAAAAGTTAGAGAAAGATGCCAAACTGTTCTTCACTGGGCGATCACACGTAAAATCCCCGAAAAGGAATACGTTCCACCGCCGTCAAAGTAGTGATACTAACAAGCCGTGGGGTGAGAGGAGAGAAGCTTGACTCTCAAAAAACCACGACACCAGTCACACACGAACGACAGCTTCACACACGGGCTTCGAAACTGCAGTATTAAAGAATCACTTCACCAAAGGAAAACCCCCTCGCTCGTCCTGCAGGTCCAAAGGAGTTTAATTTACCACTTTTCTTCCGATTTTTGCTATGCTGGTTTTCCGGATTCACTTTTAGTACACAGAAGATACAATTACTCAACGCCTAGTAGTCGCACTAGACGGAGTTAATCACTATGATACACGTACTAGTCGCTTTTTCGATAGCGAACAATCACTCATCATCAAAGAGGGGAATTTCGCGAAATTAATCGCTTCAAAAGCACTCGTGCCGTTCAATTCCGTGGAAAATACACTTTATATTTAACACAAGTCACAAATATTGATAACTACAAGTTTAAAATATAACGGTTCACGATTAAAACGCACAATGATGATAAAATAAAGCGGTTAAAAAACGGAGCAAAAACAAACTCAACTTGTTCGTATGAGAGCCAGCTCATTCGATGATCTCTTAAGTCACTGCTACTAGTCCTACGGATTTTTATTGATTTCTAATGAGGTCCCTGAACTTCTGGCAAAAACTCAGTTTAAAAATATGAAAGAGTGTACATCTTTTGCCACCCGTAATCTTTAAATACAGAAGTGAAGACCCCCCCCCCCCCCCAAATACTACCGACGGTTTATGGTTATGTCTTGTCAGTTAGGATTTTTTTTTTAATTTCAATTTCAACATGGGGAAAAATTTATCAACCCTTCAAATAGCTACACGGTGCATTTATAGAAGATGTGCTTTATGAATGTGGGATTCCTGAGTCCGAATCATATGTTTTAATTCTAGTGCGAAGTGTATTTTAAGCCAAAACACCAAAACAGCTTTCCTAAAATTCATAGTTGCGCCTAAATGTAGGCAATATCATACAACATCTTTAGATATTTAGGCAATGGAAACTTTTTTATCGTAATACTTAGAACTTATTTTTAGGAATTCCAGTGAAAACTGATATATGAGTGCTCATTGCAAAACAGCCTATATTACATGATATAAGCCATAGTCTGTACGGGGTATTAGGTCGTTCGCAATGCTGAGTTTCAAAATTGTCTCAAACTACACGACAGTTCTAAAATTTGAAACTATGAAAAAATGAAGTTGCACACGATCAACGCAACGCACAGTTTTAAAAGGTGTTTGGTATTCATCGCTACGTAAGTGGGCGTATGCAAATTATGTATGCTTCGGTGATTTTAGTACGAACGGAGAAGGTGATTCTGATTCACGAATGTTTCCTGGAACAAGATGATTACAACAACGTAATCCAGTGTCAGGTAACGAGTTCGAACCACGAGAAAATGTCCAGAACGATTCTGCTGTCAAAACATGCAGCGTGGTCACTGAACCAGGATGTCTTGGAAAAAATATCCAGAGATGTGTTCGGAGACCTATGAGCACCTCAAGGTCTTTGCAATAATTTATGAGACAGCTGATATACGGTATTTGAATTGTTTGACAGTTGAAGATCTTCAGAATAATACTTGATCATGATAAGATGATAAGATTTTGAAGACCTATGAGTACCTGATGGCTTTGCAATAGTTTTGGAGACACCTAGAGTATCACGGATATTTGATCGTATTGAAGTATTGAGAAAATGTCCTGAGAAGTTTTTGAAACCCTATGAGCACCCGAAGGCTTTTGGAATAATTTCTGAGACACCTGGTATCATGAGAGAATCTCCGAGAGATGTTATTTGAATGATGGACAGTTAAAGATCTTCAAAATAATAGCTGATCATCCAGAAGTATTGAAAAAATATCCAAAGAATTTTTCGGAGAGCTGATCTGATCAGATCTGATCACCTGGTATTTAGTATAATTTCTGAGTCACGTGATATCATAAGATAATATTTGAGAGATGCAATTTAAACTGTTGGATACTTTAAGAATAGTACCTATTAAATCTGAAGGCATGATAAAATATCCTGAGGATTTGATGAAGATCTCTGATCACCTGATGGCCTTTGGAATAATTTCTGTGCAACCTGATAGCATAAGAGAATATCTGAGAGACGCGATTTGAATTACTGGACAGTAGAAGATCTTCAGAATAATTGATGAACCAGAAGTATTGACAAAATATCCAGAGAAGTTATTGTATATCACTAATCATCTGATCTTTGGAAAAATTAGGAGTCATCTGGTTTCTGGAGCCTATGAGTCTATGATGCAAAACAAATTTATTTGTTCTACTCTGAACAATAACAGAATGAGACTTCGTTTCGTTACCTCGTTTTCCCCGGCCGTCTGCCATCTGTCATATTAGAAGCGCCACACATAAGAAATATTCCACAGCCGCAGACAGTAATGAGCAAAAGCGGGCGCACACTTTTTGCCTGTATATTTGAAGACATACTTCAAATCTCCGCGTACATCGTACGGGTTAGACAAAAGGTGTGCGTTTGACTTTGTACTGTCGCATCAATGGCCCTTCGCTCATTTTCAACTTCTATTCAATTTTCATACTGCCGTACTCTAACGGAACTATCTTTTAAGATCAATAAATTATCACACTAAAGCTTAATGTTAGATAGCATTTCCAACCAACTCTGAATTTTGATCAGTTTTGATTTTGAAAATATATCGCTCCATTTTTGTACAATAGTTTGAAATGAAATGATATATTATTGTGTGCATAACCAGATCGGACAAAAGTTTATCACCCTCTGCATTTATTATATTGAAGCTGATTATCTTTTTTATACTGACGGTTAAATCTTAAAATAGAGTTAGATATCGACATTTCATTTGATTACAACTCACCAGCAGATGGTTATGGACGATCAAGTTTAGAATTATTTGAAAGTTCTTTTTATGTTCTCTTACCTAGATACAGGTAGTTTCATCTGCACCTTCCTGTACCTAAGAAAGACGTATTGAATTAAAAGGGTAAAAATGTAAATAAATTTGATCAATAACTCATGCTATTGAAATTTTGCCAAAATCGATGCATGTAGAATTCGAGATCCATCGTGTTTTACAATCCAACCTGCTTTTCGGAATGGTGAAGTTGTAAAGTATGTGTTTAACAAATAAAAACTTCTATTTCGTTTTCTGAGAGTCAATTCAGTTATATTTTTGGCTTCTCAGTATAATTTAAGTGAATTAAAACAACTTCATGTTCTCCTCACCCGACGTACAAACTGTACAAAGTTACCGTCAGGTAATTAAACTTCAACACAAAAAAAGTTGTTTACATTCAATAAAGAACCAACCTATGGCATTGAAAAATCTGATTTACAAAATAAACGACCACGAATGGTTCCAAAAAGAGTTGCCAGAAATAATCCGATTGCGGTCACAACTATTCGTACGCAAGGTAGAACTGGCAAAAATTTGCCAGTGGCTGCTGATCCGGCAGGGCGGCAACCAGGTGCAGCTGAAGTTGATACAAGGGGCGCAGGAACAAGAAGTAGTTCAGCATACTCTCAGATCATTTAGTCTGATGCCGGACAGAAAGGCTGCGATGGCCGTGCTACTCGAGCTGCCGGGCGTCGATATAAAGGGTTATACGGTCAAAATTTGGTCAATATCAACTTGACGTATTTCTTTCAATTTTGCATTTAAAAAACCTGAACACCCCTCATTTTGAAGGTGTGTGTGTGTGAAGAATGTTGCTCCTATTTTGATTTTGGAATTCACTCTTCAGTTGTCAAAATGCCGTCCAAGCAAGAAGAGGAGCGTATCAAAATTTTGCTCGCGCATCGCGAAAATCCGAGCTACTCGCACGCAAAGTTGGCAAAATCGCTAAAAGTTGCCAAATCAACCGTTACAAATGTAATTAAAGTGTTTGGGGAACGTTTGTCGACAGCCAGGAAGTCTGGATCGGGGGGAAATCGAAAACCGGAAGCCGCTGAGACGACAAAGAGAGTTGCCGGTAGTTTCAAGCGAAACCCTAACCTCTCTCTCTGAGATGCCGCAAATAAGCTGGGTGTATCGTCTACAACCGTGCATCGAGCCAAAAAACGAGCCGGACTATCGACTTACAAGAAGGTAGTGACTCCAAATCGCGATGATAAACAAAATACGACGGCCAAAGCGCGATCCCGGAGGCTGTACACGACGATGCTGACGAAGTTTGACTGCGTGGTAATGGACGACGAAACCTACGTCAAAGCCGACTACAAGCAGCTTCCGGGACAGGAGTTTTATACGGCAAAAGGAAGGGGAAAGGTAGCAGATGTTTTCAAGCACATGAAACTGTCAAAGTTCGCATATCTGGTTTGGCAAGCCATCTGTACCTGTGGCTTGAAAAGCAGCATTTTCATAGCTTCCGGGACTGTCAACCAAGAAATTTACGTGAAAGAGTGTTTGAATAAACGTCTGCTGCCTTTCCTGAAGAAACACGGTTGTTCCGTACTGTTTTGGCCGGATTTGGCATCTTGCCATTACGGTAAAAAGGCCATGGAGTGGTACGCCGCCAACAACGTGCAGGTGGTTCCCAAGGACAAGAACCCTCCCAACACGCCAGAGCTCCGCCCAATTGAGAAATACTGGGCTATTGTCAAGCGGAACCTAAAGAAGACCAAAAAAACTGCCAAGGGCGAGCAGCAGTTCAAGGCAAACTGGCTTTCTGCGGCTAAGAAGGTGGACAAGGTGGCTGTACAAAATCTGATGGCAGGGGTCAAGCGTAAGGCCCGGCAATTCGGATTTGGAAAAGCGGAAGCCTAACTGAATATTTTTCCTGAATTTTATACTAATTGAACTTGAAAAAGAAATTTAATTTGATTTTTTAAATAAACGATTTCACCGATTTACACACGTTTTCCCTTGACCAAATTTTGACCGTATCACCCTTTAGCCGTGGCAGCAGCTGTTCTGTGTGCATGTTTCCCTGCAGAAGCACCGTGCTATGTTGACAAATGCTTGGTGGTCCCGGAGTTAAAAGAGATGGAGAAGTACACGATCGATAACTACGAGGCTTTGGCAAACAGCTTAACACAAAAGGCCCTGCAGCTGAGGAACGAAACTGGTGAGGAGGATTGGACGGCCCACAAGGTTGAGAAAACGCTCTGGATGTTCTACCAACATCTGCGGTATAATATCGAGGTTCCAGTACAGCGAACGACAGTGCTAGAGGAGTGTCAAAATCTGCTGTGCAATGCATCGGCGAAACGATTTGGCCACATTTGGACGTTGTATTCAACAGCGATGGCATGCAGGGCCAATAATGTAGGCTGTTCTGATTGGATAGCTCGTTCCAAAAAATGTGATCAATGTCAATGAAAATAAGTTTCTACATTACACGGGTACCGAGAAGTCATTTCTATTCAGAAGTATGAATACATGCAGTTCTTAGAAATTTCTCATACAACTGAGTAGAAATGACTCTCTTTCCTGAGTTATTCTCAGTGGCCGTGCACTGTGGTGCAAAATTTCCTTATGGACATTCTCATCGTCGGGATGAAAATTCATCGGAATAGCGAATTTCCAGAGTCACTTGGTGTCCTCATCGGGCCGAACTCACGTAAAGTTTGTGTTACAACTACGAAAGTGTTATTTTCGATGGTCATAGTCGTCATAGATAAATGACGACTATCATAGCATTTCTCAGTTACCTAGTTCATATATTAACAATTATAGTTAAAAAATCCTAAGGATAAAATCTAAATCATATTTGGGTGCAATGAAGTTTACGCATTAACCCTATCAATATTATGTTCTCGAACCTGTTATGTAAAATTGCGATTATTATTAGTTTATTACTTTTGATGTCTGTGTTAAGGAAGTTTGTTATACAATGTATAGTATACATGTTAGGCATTTCTTTCATGGCTACCGTAAAACGGGTGGAAGTTGATCACTTTTTACCGATAAACCTGAACAATGTTTCAACCATATGTTTGGCACACAAACAAATACCTATCAAACTTTTACTAGTAAATGCTTTTCTAATGTACGAATTTAGCTTTAATTGCATGTTTGGTATATTTTTTAGAATTAAAATTAGATTGATTTTTTTAATTTTGGGCATAGTTTATCACGCAGGTTTTTATGCAATGCAATATCCAGAAGTTATCATTTATACATGGCCTTGGGTTTGCTGATAAGAACCTGGTGATAAAAATTCAACAAAACTTCTGTTTTTCGAAAAAAAAAACTGCAAATTTTGCTGCAAGATAGTTTAAAAAACGCCGAAATATAGACAATTTTCATTATTTTTTAACTTATAATCATTTACATGATACTATATTGTTGATTCTTACGAAATATGATTTCATATTCGGATTCAAAAACCCAAAATTAAGTAAAAATACAATGTTTTCACCGAGCACAGCAACATAATTATTTCTAATTATGATCAGATTTGAGGAACAGTTAATAGTTGTATTTAGGGATTTTTTTCAAATCATCGAACAAATTGGGCCGAAGGGTCTTCGATTTCTATAAAACTTCGCCCATAGGTATATTAACCATAGGTGTATTAACAAAAGTAAATTTTAAAAATATCAGGGTTGCCAATTTTTCCGGAAAGCCTTAGTTAAAGTTTTCCGATTTTCTCGAACACCACCAACTTCAAAAAATCATAACTTTTGAATTGAGCATCGCATCGAAATTATGTCAACTATTCATGAAAAATACAATTGGAAACAAATTTTGCATGAAGGTTTTTAGTATTAAAGAAAATCCAAAAAGAAAAACTGTGGAAATTATCATCTGTATCATGGATTTTTATCAAACAAAAAATCATGTTTGGAAATTTATAAGCTTTTTTTCGTTGAACATTTCAAGATAGTATCTTATACCCTTTTTGAGATATGCCCAAAAAACTGATTACCGGCTTAGCGCTCTCGTGCCGTGCGGATCTATAAGCGTTTTGCTGAAGGAAATGTTACTACTACATAAAGCTACAACAAATTTAAACAGCACTTTTCAGTGCTCAACCTGTAAATTTTCTACCTTGTTTGGCACTCATTCCTCTTCGATCCTTGTTTGAACCCTTCTTGGATATCGATTTGGAAAAATCCTCTTCGATCCTTCAGATTCTTATAGTAATCTGCTTGCAAGTCAATTTGGATAAAAAAAAATTACTACCGTCATGGCGCCTAAGCGCAAAAGAAAAGAGCAATCTCTTGATTCCCCTTCTGATGAAATTAATTTGAGTAATCAATTTGATTTGCTCATGGATGATGAGAATGATCCATCATCCAGGAAAAAATCTAGTAAATTTTTCCGGCTTAATGCCAAGTAGGAAAAGATTCCCCACAAGTATCTTACTGAGAAGCAGCTATTTTTTTACTTGCTGTAGGTATTGCAGCGGGTTGAAATCAAATTACTAGCCAACGTTATTTTACCGGAAATTTTGAAAATTTTGACTCAGGAAGCATTACTGCTCCTAAAATGGATATTTTTACAGAAATCATGAATTGACATGATTACTGATATGCTAAAAACTAACTCCATGTTTGATGCTATTCAAACTGGAGTAAAATTTGCGAACAATATCGTCATGACTTTTAAATTCATGATAATTTCAAATTCATGATAAATTCAAAAATGATCTATTATGTTAAATTGGAATGCTCGATCTCTTTTAGATAATGAAGACGAGCTATTTAACTTTTTTAGAGTTCATAACGTGCATATTGCCGTTATAACTGAAATGTTCCTTAAACCTGACCATAAGTTTAGGAAGGACGCAAATTATTTCATTTATAGAAATGATCGCCTTGATGGACCCTGTGGTGGCGTTGCCATCATTGTTCATAGACGAATCAAACATAAAATTCTTTCTTCATTTGAAACCAGAGTTTTTGAAACTTTGGGAGTTTCTGTTGAAACAAAATTTGGACAACTTACGTTTATAGCTGCCTATCCAGTAGTTGTCTTAATAAATAAAACTTAGATAATACACAAAAAATCAACAGATAAACAGATTGCAAAAATAATCACAATCTTCTCAATCGGTTTCGAAATTGGTTCGATGTTTCTCCGAATTCAAATGCTTCTTCCACAGCGTAGAATGCAGACATTGGCTCATGGTATCCATATGCAGTCCGATGGAATCTTGCTTGTAGTAAGGATGATTGCCGCAACATCCTTTGAAGAACACGGAAGTTTAATTGTGAAAGCAGTTGAGGGCAGTCCATATCGCCATTCAAAAGTTTCGCTACAAATAAGGTTTTTTGCATTTTCTTCTGTGTTCCAATGTGTTCAAGTCCAACAGCATGCATCGGTCTGCATAAGGTGGTAAATTCATTGGATCGCGCCACGGCAGGCTTCGCAAAGCCAACCTCAAAAATCTCTTCTGAACACGTTCTATTCGGAGATTCCACACTAGCTCATATGGAGACCAGACCACAGATGCATTCTCAAGTATGGGCCGAACTAAAGAGTAATATAGTGCCATCAAGCAGTGAAGGTCTTTGAAATCTCGTGCAATCTTCGAAATAAATCCCAGTTAACGTTTCGCCTTAGAGATGATCGAGGAATAGTGAAGATAAAAGGTCAACTTTGGGTCCAAAAGAACAACAAGATTACCAAGTTCTGCAACTCTTAGAGCGGTGAAACGTCATCACTGCACACTTTGGAACGCTGATGAGCTTATTGCGACGGCACCAATCCACAAACAAATCGAGCAGAGCTTGATGACGATAACAATCCTCAATCGATCGAACTATGACGTATAGCTTAACCCTCCATTACTCGCGCCAACTTTTGTAACACGAGTACTCGCGCGTTGTACTTTGTACAACAGTGTGAGTTTTCCATTGCCATTTTGCAGCCGAGCTACCAATCGATATGAAACCATCGGGTATTCCTTAAAAAACTTGTTTTTAACTAAAAAAGCTAAACTTTTATCACAGTTAACCCCCAAAAAAAGCGGATAATAGGGAAAATGTGAATGCAAACCGCGCAAATGGTGTCCGTACTACGTGGGATTTTACTTCATTGGTTACAACATGGAAAATCTCGAGATCCTGACCAGATAAAAAGTTACTGTCTTCGGCAAAGTTGTTCTAGATATCATAACCTTTTTGCTGGTGGAGAGTAGTTCAGAATTTTCTCACTACTTTGCGCTAGAATACATGTGAAATTATCGTATGTGATATATCTCGAGATCCTGACCATATAAAAAGTTACTGTCTTCGGCATAGTTTTTCAGAAAGTCAAGATTTTTTCGTTGGTGGAGTAGTTCAGAAAATTCTCACTACGTGGTGCTAGTATATACGTGCAATTTTCGCATATACAATAGCTCGAGATCCTGAGCAGATAAAAATTTACTGTCTTCAGTAGTTCAGAATTTTCTCACTACACGGCGGTAGTATGTACACACATGAAATTCTCATATAAAATATCTCGAGATCCTGACCAGATAGAAAGTTACTGTCTTAGGCAAAGCTGTTCAGGAGATCATAGCCTTTTTGCTGGGGAACGGTAGTTCAGAATCTTCTCACTAGGTAGTGCTCGTATACATATTAAGTTCTTACATGTAATACATCACTTGATGCGGACCAGATAGAGAGTAAATATCTTTGGCGAAATTGTTCAGGAAGTCAAGATATTTTAGTTGGTGGACAGTTGTTCAGAATTTTTTCACTACTCGGTGCTATTCTCGCATATGAGCATTTCTAGCTCAAATCGTTAAAAAAAATGTCAATTTTGTCTCGACCCCTTCTGATTTGAATGAAACATTGCTCACGTGATCGCTGCTACTAATGGTTGCATTTTTCATTTAAATATGATTTTTTCCTCCAGAGTAACTTTTGAAAAGGGCGTATAAAAGAATTGATTATTTTTTTTTCAAAAAATCATAACTTGAAAACTATTGATCTGATCAAAACGGCATATGAAAAGAAGTTTTAGGTAGTTAAATTATCTTTGCGAAAAAAATACACTGAAAGAAAAAAACTTAGTAAATTAGTATTAAAAAAACGTAAAACGATGATTATCTCAGAACACCCCCCCTTCGATCTTTATAAATTTTTTTTTCAAGAAAATTGATGGAATACCCTTAAATTTCGTGAAAAGTGTATGCTGGTAACTTCCTTAAAAAGAAATCTATAATTTTTTAAATTTTTGTTGATTTTTACAAGTTGATGAAAATGCATATTTTTTTGAAAAATAACAATTTATTTGGATTCTACGCATAATTTTCGATAACTTTGCATATAGGAACTTTTTTCCTAAGTCCAGCCGTTCTCAAGTTAATGCAAATTAAAAAAATATAATTATAACAATTTTCAACATTTTAGGCCATTTTCAAATGTTTGTCGAGATGTCCAGCAACGAGATTTTATTTCATGATTGTATATTAAAAAACAAACAATTCATTCTCAGATATGGTAGCTGTCAGACTTACCCGTTTCTATCTAGCGGAAGAGAAGCACGTTGATGTGGTCAAATGAAAGATTTGTTGAGATAAAAAACAGTATATATTTATTATTTTATTTTACAACTCAAATTATTTGAATACACTGGAGTCTCTTTTTACGCGGGTGATACGTCCCACGTAAAAAAAAACCGCGTAAAAAAAACCGCGTAAATTCCGGAATCCGCGTAAAAAAAACCGCGTAAATTCCGAAATCCGCGTAAAAAAAAACCGCGTAAAAAAAGACCGTGTAAGAAAAAACCGCGTAAAAAGCGATATACCGCGTCAATTCTGAAATCCGCGTAAAAAAACCAAAATCCGCGTAAAAAAAACCGCGTAAATTCCGGAATCCGCGTAAAAAAAACCGCGTAAATTCCGAAATCCGCGTTACCGCGTAAAAAAACCGTGTAAAAAAACCGCGTAAAAAGCGACTCCAGTGTACATTGAATAATTTGGGTGTATCGTTTCAATTAGAGAATTTTTTACTGCAATTTGGTTGTTTGAAACTGGAATATAGCAATGATATTTACGTGTTCCAGGAATTGGTTTCACTTTCTTAAAAATTGGATCAAATTCCGTGTCAGCCTTTTTGTATTCTTCCGTAGAAACATAACAACATGATATTTTTGTTTGAAGATCTTCTTTACGACTATTTGCCCAGTCGTACAGTTGTTTAGGGTTCGTTATAGGGTGCTCGTGTTGCTTAGCTAAACTTGCTCTGGTTGCCATTCTCTTAAGGGTACCGCCAATCGCATCACAAGGACCTTTGCCGTGTGAAGTTGCAAAAAAATGCCATTCAATTTCTACATTATGCTTATCTTTAAATCCACAAAGGCTAGCAATTTTTTTTATGTTTTTGTATTGTGATGCTGCTCCATCTGACATAAAAATACACTTTTGGACTGTTATTTGCGACTTTAAAAATTCTAATAATTTTGAGATAAACAACTGAACTGCTACTGTGTCATGCTTTGAAATTGATTTAGGTAGAGGTTTACAACACTTGAAATTGTTATCCATCGTAAAAAACTACTTGCTTTTTAACTTGAAACGCTAAGAGAGATGACTGAATGGAACAGGTGAAGAACGTCCCAATATTATATATAGGTACAATTGATTATAGCAAACTTTTTTAAGTGTGAGTGTAAGAAGCCTTTTTATGTAGTTGTGATATCGCGGGATGAGCTCTTAAGGCACAATATGGTATACGTCAGAGAAGTACCTAGATAATTTATCTCAATTACAGGTTTAATAACATATTTGTTTACCTGTTTATGTTTTGAGCCTCTGTTATGACATACACAATTCTATCCAGGTATACAACTAATAGAGGACAGAAAAAAGGCACATGAGTGGGTTTGTTGATTATTTGGGTATATTTGAGAGTATTTACTTATAAACTTGTTTCTTTTCTGCTGCGTCTAAATAGAAACGGGTAAGTCTGACAGCTACCATATTTGAGAATGAATTGTCTGTTTTTTAATATATATTCATGGAAAAAAATCTCGTTGCTGGACATCACGACTAACATTTGAAAATGGCCCAAAATGTAGAAAATTATTATAATTATTTTTTTTAAATTGCATTAACTTGAGAACGGCTGGACTTAAGAAAAAAGTTTATGTATGCAATGTTTTTGAAAATTATGCGTAGAACCCAAATAAATTACTAGTGTACTAAAAAATATGCAATTTCACCAACTTGTAAAAACCAACAAAAATTTCAAAAATTATAAAAAAAAATTTAAGAAAGTTACCAGCATACACTCTTCATCAAATATTAGGGCATTTTTTCAGTTTTCTTGAAAAAAAAATTTATAAAGATCGAAGGGGGGGTGTTTTGAGATAATCATCGTTTTACGTTTTTTAAATACTAATTTACTAAGTTTTTCTTTCAGTGTTTTTTTTTCGCAAAGATAATTTAACTACCTCAAACTTCTTCTCATATGCCATTTTGATCAGATCAATAGTTTTCAAGTTATGATTTTTTGAAAAAAAATAATCTATTTTTTTATACGCCCTTTTCAAAAGTTACTCTGGAGGAAAAAATCATATTTAAATGAAAAATGCAACCATTAGCAGCAGCGAACACGTGAGAAATGTTTAATTCAAATCGGAAACACTCATGACCAACCGGTTTGCGTTTTGGGCTGGAAATGCTCATATACAATAGCTCGAGATCATGAGCAGATAGAAAGTTACTGTTTTCGGCAAACTTGTTCAGGGGGTCAAGACTTTTTGGCTGGTGGACAGTAGCCCATAATTTGCTCACCATATGGCGCTATTAAACGTGTACAGTTGTCGCGTATGCTATAGCTTGAGATTCTGAACAGGTAGAAAATTACTGTCTTCGAAAAAGTTGTTCATGAGGTCAATGATTGCTTGGTGCACAATAGTTAATAATTTCCATAGCGGTGCTAGTATACACGTGAAATTTTCACACATAAAATATCACAAGATCCTGTGTGAATAGAAATGTTACTGTCTTGGGCAAAGTTGTTCAAGGAGTCAAGGCCTTTTTGCTGGTGGACAGAAATTCTTTTTTTTTCACAACATTGCGCTTGTAAACACGTGCAATTCTCGTATTAGATATATTTCGAGACCTGCTAAACTGTCATCGGCAAAGTTGTCCAGGAGTTGTCGTTGGTCGACAGTACATAATTTTCTCACTACGTGGCACTAGGATATACGTGAAATCTTCACATATATAATATCTCGAGATCCTGAACAGCTAGAAATTTACTGTGTTTGGCAAAGCTGTTAAGAAGATAAAGTTCTTTTGGCTGATTAACTGTAGTTCAGAAATGTCTCAAAATTTGGCGGGCAATTCTGGCATATCAAATATCATAAAATAAAAATACAATTTACATCAGCCTAAGTGGGATAAGACAAATATATTCTGAATTTCTTTTACCTGTGAGTCGTTCCATTTGTATGCCTCTGATAAATTAGTGGTAACACGTATCTTAGATGGAAAACATTATCCTAAAAAATCAATATCGCTGAAACTTCCACCAAATGAATGTTTAGAGTCTCCCTTTCATTTGAGGCTAATTTCAAAATGTCTTATCGAGGGGTCTAGAACAAAAAAAATCCCTGTATTTACGTGTGCACGGACAACGAGACTAACTCAGAGTGAGGCACTTTTGCTCAGTTGAATAGAGAAATTTATAAAACCGTACACTCCCGATCATAAGTTTAAGGACACGTTCTAAAAACGTCCAATTTCCGTACTTTTTAGAACATTTGAAAGAATGAGAGGCAAATTGCTCAATATCATTTTCAATTTTTTCATACCAAAGGTTCACCCAAAGTTACACTATTTTTCAAAATTTACTCTAAAGAATCATGATTGATTTTTTCAGAATAGACTTGAAAAAAATTGAAATTTAAAGTAGTAGTACCCTTATGCTATACCATTCATACCATTAAAATAATCTAAGGAGATCAAAACTTGGACGTAAAATGAGAGAAATTTGAACAAAATACATTTGCATGTTCACCATCCGGAAGAACTTTGCCGCATGCACAACTTTGACAATGACAGTTACTTCCTGATCTTGAGCTATAGCATATACAAATATTTTACATGCACACTAGCGCTGCATACCGAAAATATTCTGAACTATTTACTGTTCACCAGCAAAACAGCTTTGATCTCCTAAACAACTTTGCCGAAGACAGTATTTTTCGAGCTGTTTGGGATCTCGAGCTGTAGCATATATGAGGATTGCACGTGTATACTAGTGCAGCGCAGTGAGAAAATTCTGAACTACTGTTCACCAGCCAAAAGACCTTGACCTCATGAACAACTTTGCCGAAGACAGTAACTTTCTATTTGGTCAGGATCTCGAGATATTTTATACGTGAAAATTTCACATGTATACTAGCGCTACTTAGTGAGAAAATTCTGAACTACTGTCCACCAGCGACAAGACTATAATCTCCTGAACAACTTTGTCGGAGACAGTAACTTTCTATCCGGTCAGGATCTCGATATATTCCATATTGTAATCAATGAAGTAAAATCCCACGTAGTATGGTCACAGTTTACGCGGTTTCCATTCACATTTTCCCTATTATCCGCATTTTTAGGTGTTTTTGTAATCAAAGTTTAGCTTGTTTCGATCAAAACAAGTATTTTGAGGAATACTCGTTGGTAACTTAGCAACAAAATGGCAATGGAAAACTCATGTGTGTTGTACAAAGTACAACAGCGCGAGTAACGTAGGGTTAATATCATCTTATAAACGAGCTTGCATTTAACTCCCAACAAAGCTGCTACATCGTTGAACAATAACGTAAACAAAAGTGGACCCAGGTTACTTCCCTGAGGTACTCCAGAGGTGCTGATAAACGTAGAAGAGACACATAAGATCCTAGTCGTACTCGAAGAGTTCGTCCAGCCAAGTAGGAATGTAACCACGACCTAAGTTGCTCAGACGCTCCTAGTCGGGAAAGCTTGCATAACAAAACCTTCTGGTCAATTTTGTCGAATGCGGCTTTCAGAACAGTATATATGAAATCCAAAAGGTTAGAAGCTGCTAGTAGTTCTTCGAGCGATTCAGGACAAATTCGCTCAAGATGAACTCAGTTTGGACGCTGCCGAAAGACAAGTGATACCTCGATAGTTCTTAATATCCCGTTTATTGCCAGCATTGAAAGCAGGAAACATATACACTAGTGGAAATAAATATAAAGACACATAAAAAAGCATGGCGCCTACCAAATATAAGAATCAGAGGAATTCTAAACCATGTATTTTTGGAAGCCACATTATCATGCTACAATATCACCCATAGAAATAACCAATTGCATCATGTACGCAGGGGAAATAAATGAAAATGTGATTTTCTCCTTCGGAAATAAATATAAGGACGCCATACAAAAATGTATGGGAAATTGGTCATTTTCGAAACATTACTAAGCATGTCAACAATTCTTGTAGCACCAAAATAACCAAAGAGTTAGTTAAAGTAATAATTAAACTTAATTTCTGAAACGTTTTAAGCAGATCCAATCGCTAGAAGTTATCGAAAATTACAAAAAATCATTGGTTGATCAGCATTGATTAATTAGGTGATACATACATTTAGGCGTTTTCCGAGTTAGAATGTGTCTTGAGATGTTCAAACAAATTAATAGGTTTTTGAAAAGTTGTGTGGTTTTTGAAAAATAACAAACTGTTTTGAACTTTTTTGAATAATCAAACAAAAAAGTTGAAGCCGAAAATCGATTTAAAGGGAGCTTCCATAAATTCAGATGCGTCCTCTTTGAACTAAAAACTTCTCTGAAGTTTTATTCTTTCCTGAAATTCGCCCTTCAATGCCAGATTCAATGCCAACTACTTTAAAAATTTCTTTGAAACCTAAATATTATTCCATTTTTTTCCTAGGTATTTATTCTTAAGATTCATGCGGAGTTCGGCGGTCATTGGAAGCAATCCTTATATTTCGCTTGAAGTTCTGCTCATAATCACCATTGAAGTCCTCAGAACTAATTTGGAATTACACTGAGAATTCTTAATATATTCTGTGAATAATAAGGGCCATCCATAGATTTCTTTTTATATTCGTCCCAATTTTTTTAAAATATTTACTGAAGTCCCACAGCCTTAATGATTGCATTGAAATCAAAATCTAAAAAAATGGTCCCAGGTCTCCATTAAATCGAGTTAAAAAATATTTAGAATTGTTTCAAAGTCCAATCTTTTTTTTACATAAACTAAACCTACTTATAGGCCCATTTATGATTCTGTAACTGTAACTCTGATAATATTAAAGATAAAAAATATAAAAAAAATACAACTAGCGTCTAGAAAAACCTGTTTGGCACAAAGTGGTCAATTTAATAAAATAGACAAAAGGTGTTTGTCATCGATCAAGTGAAAATTGTCTTCATTGTACACAATACTGCAGCCATCAGTTGCAGTTGAGTAATTAACGAAAGAGAAAGTCGATGAAGTGAATCGATCCACGCAGATAGAACCGTATGCTCTTGGAGCTGTTTACAAACCACGTAGACAGTGTGGGTTGGGGGAGGGTTTTTTTTTTGCCACAATCCTCAGCAGTGTCAAGCCTTTACTATATTTCAGGATGTCATCGATAATAATTCACAACCGTAGTTACAAATAAATACAAAATATGTTTTTATTGATCCGTATCAAGTACTAACACTTTTCAATTGTCCCAGATCGTCATGTCGATTTGTATCGATGTATGCGTGTACGTTTGACTGTATAGGTAAGTATGTCTGTGTCGCCTAAAATCGTATTTTTTTCTTCTTCTTAGTTATCATTCAAAATAAAACTGACAATTCCTGTATTTTCAGATAACTGTTTCTAAATATCCAAAAAATAAATATCAAATAGCGATAGATCAAAGATTTAAGAACGACGATATTCATATTGATTGTTCTTGCCTAGAGAGAACGAATTATAAATACAAAAGATTGGCTGATATTTGACGTTAAACCGAAATTTCTTTTCACAAACAAACAAAATCTTTGGATTTATTGCTAGATGAATGATGCAAATGAATCGTATAGCAAGCAGCAAAATGGTCCACAAACAACGTTCGATTGGCAGCATGATCGTTATTCACTCTCCGTCTTCGTAACTTCAACTTTGGAGTTACCTAGCATTTCTATCCTCCACCCCCCTCCTGGCTGGGCGGTGGCATGAAAGTCGTAACCTCTCAGTAACGCAAGGTATTTCTTTCCCTCAGAAATATTGCCTGAATGTTGACTTTCATGCAATCGAGTTTCGCTGCAGTTTTGGGCCCGGAAGGTGGAAAAAGTCTGGGTCTCCGCTTACAAATTCAACACTATCTCACACTCTCGCTCTCTTACTTACACAATATTAGTTTGAATGATGATTGTTATGTGTCGATGTGTGGGTTTGGTTTGCCGGGAAATTGGATTGCGTTGATTTTGAACACCAAAACCGGGGAGTAGTACTGTAGTGTCTATTAGTAAGTATGCTGAGATCCGAGATTAGATGAATTGTTAGAATTTCCATAAAGACTATTTCTTCGGTTTGTGTACACATAAAACATCGGTTCGATTTATCTAACTAAAAGTAATAAATAGTAAAAATGCTTCTCGACAACCGTTGGATGCCTCCGGGGCGGTTGGTTTAGACGCATTCGCCTTCCATTTCGTCGGCGCACTCTTCCTGCTCGAACTCGTCGTCGGCCGTCGCTTCCTGGTACTGCTGATACTCGGACACCAGATCGTTCATGTTGCTCTCGGCTTCGGTGAATTCCATCTCGTCCATACCCTCGCCAGTGTACCAATGCAAGAAAGCCTTGCGACGGAACATAGCGGAGAATTGTTCGGAGATACGCTTGAACAGTTCCTGGATGGCAGTGGTGTTTCCGATGAAGGTTGACGACATCTTCAGTCCCTTTGGAGGAATATCACAGACGGCGGTCTTGACGTTATTCGGGATCCATTCAACGAAGTAGCTGCTGTTCTTGTTCTGGACGGCCAGCATCTGTTCGTCGACTTCCTTCATCGACATGCGTCCTCGGAAAACGGCAGCGACGGTCAGGTAGCGTCCATGTCGTGGATCACAAGCGGCCATCATGTTCTTGGCATCGAACATTTGCTGGGTCAGTTCTGGAACGGTCAGGGCACGGTACTGTTGCGAACCACGAGAGGTAAGTGGCGCAAATCCAGGCATGAAGAAATGAAGACGTGGGAACGGAACCATGTTGACGGCTAGCTTTCTCAGATCAGCGTTCAATTGACCTGGGAATCGCAGGCAGGTGGTAACTCCGGACATGGTCAGCGAAACGAGATGGTTCAGATCACCGTAGCTAGGGTTTGGCACCTTCAGAGTTCGGAAGCAGATATCGTACAGAGCTTCGTTGTCAATACAGTATGTTTCATCAGTGTTCTCGACCAGCTGGTGAATCGACAGAGTAGCGTTGTATGGTTCCACAACCGTGTCGGATACCTTTGGCGATGGGACAACCGAGTATGTGTTCATGATTCTGTCTGGGTATTCCTCACGGATCTTCGAAATCAGCAGCGTTCCCATACCGGATCCAGTACCACCACCCAGCGAGTGAGTCAGTTGAAATCCCTACAAATAAAGTTATGCATTAACAACGAATCAAACTTCCAGTAGTAGAAGAATCTCATACCTGCAAACAATCGCAATTTTCGCACTCCTTACGGACAACATCCAACACGGCATCGACCAGCTCGGCACCCTCGGTGTAATGTCCTTTGGCCCAGTTGTTACCAGCACCGGACTGGCCAAACACGAAGTTATCCGGACGGAACAGCTTACCGTATACTCCGGAGCGGACGGCCTCCATGGTTCCCGGTTCCAGATCGAGCAGGATTGCACGTGGCACATACTTGCCACCCGACGAACGGGAAACGGCTGCAAAAGGCACAAACCAACAAAGGTGAACATGAATCGGATGAAACTTGGGAAATCATGACTCAACAACAAATGTACATTCTCTTCATTTCCCCTCGATGGGCATCGAATGGTTTTCTCTAACGATTAACGATCGCCCAAAATTGTCCAGCCAGAGACCGGGAGAAAGGCAAAAACAACTCCTCCACCGCTAAATACTGCAATTGCGTTTTTCACGAGCTCGCGAGGCACGTTTTCTCGATGGTACTTCATTACATTCTAATGATTTTGGCGAATTTTATTGCAATGGAACGGAAGTTATTAATATCGCAGAGAGAGAGGCAAGTGTTTACGCGGGGCGTGTCCGTTCCATTGATCGCCGAAAGAGCATCACGTTGTGCGCGCACGGTGCTGCGGTGAATCAGTTTTGCAAAGTGCCTCGACGCGATTCGGGTAAATAAGTGTGCAACAATTCATTTACGGTACTGTTCTATTATCGATGGTTAAAATTCGTGATCATCAATTAAGGTGTGCGCGCTTCGTTGCACAGCGGAACCAACCGGCAACTCAATGGACAACGGCGCTCGATACTGCTGGCTAGTAACAGTAGTAGCGAGGTAGAGAGATTTAATGAAAAAGCACCGGCGAAAGCTAACGGATCATTGATCTAACAAACAAAAAATACGAGATGTACGCGATCTCGCGGTGTAACACTGCTTTGCACATTCGAATCCACGTTGGACACATGTCGAGAGGTATTGCAAATTGCAAATTGCTAATTGCGAATTGGCGATCAAGATCGAGATGGGAAGTATAAGAAAACCACAAATGGAACTATGCTTGAGCTAACCTGAGGCTTCATTGTAGTAAACGCTGACACGTTCTAGCTGAAGATCCGACTCGCCATGGTAGATACCGGTTGCGTCAATTCCATGCTCCTCGGAGATGATTTCCCAGAACTGAAAAAGGAGAGAAATAAAAAGGATCCGATCAGGATTTGTGTGCTACGATGTTGGGGAGCGCGATAAGGAAAAGATCGTAGGCAATTATTGTAAAAATAATATGAATTGAAAAATACATACTTCTTGATAAACTTTTTGCTAAGCAGTTTTTGACGAGGATTGTGTAATCTTTATCGTCAGAATTCATGTATGTATTGTTCTTTTTTGTAGATTGGATTATAAGGTATTTAAATGTGAGCTTCTCTCTACTGTTCCCCGACGATCATATAACAATTTTTAAAGATTAAACTTAGTTGAACCCTTCTGAGTCAGAATGATGTAAGTCTCTATTCCTATGCCTATGCGAATTAAAAAACACTTTGTGCGCAGCATTTTACGTTTCCTGGCAACAGACAATCGATCGAAACAGGGGGTAGTGTCCGATACAAGTGTTATTCGGGATTAATAGTAAACAGTGCGAGGAGTAACTCCTCTTGTGGCTAGGCCAGCACAGTTTCCTCACCCACAAGTTCTATAGGAATGGAAGTCAAATACTGTGGGGAAGAGGTTCATGATTTACATGTGCTTGAGCAATGTTTAGTGGCTTGTATGATTTTATGAGAATCTTCGGGGCTTTATGGGGTTGTTTTGTGAGGTGGAAGTGTGGTACATGATCCTGGTGACCCGGCAAGGATGATCAAATAGCTTCAAAAACATGAAAATACATTATAAAGGGTGATACGGTCAAAATTTGGTCAATATCAACTTGACGTATTTCTTTCAATTTTGCATTTAAAAAACCTGAACACCCCTCATTTTGAAGGTGTGTGTGTGTAGAATGTTGCTCCTATTTTGATTTTGGAATTCACTCTTCAGTTGTCAAAATGCCGTCCAAGCAAGAAGAGCAGCGTATCAAAATTTTGCTCGCGCATCGCGAAAATCCGAGCTACTCGCACGCAAAGTTGGCAAAATCGCTAAAAGTTGCCAAATCAACTGTTACAAATGTAATTAAAGTATTTGGGGAACGTTTGTCGACAGCCAGGAAGTCTGGATCGGGGGGAAATCGAAAACCGGAAGCCGCTGAGACGACAAAGAGAGTTGCCGGTAGTTTCAAGCGAAACCCTAACCTCTCTCTCCGAGATGCCGCAAATAAGCTGGGTGTATCGTCTACAACCGTGCATCGAGCCAAAAAACGAGCCGGACTATCGACTTACAAGAAGGTAGTGACTCCAAATCGCGATGATAAACAAAATACGACGGCCAAAGCGCGATCCCGGAGGCTGTACACGACGATGCTGACGAAGTTTGACTGCGTGGTAATGGATGACGAAACCTACGTCAAAGCCGACTACAAGCAGCTTCCGGGACAGGAGTTTTATACGGTAAAAGGAAGGGGAAAGGTAGCAGATGTTTTCAAGCACATGAAACTGTCAAAGTTCGCAAAGAAATATCTGGTTTGGCAAGCCATCTGTACCTGTGGCTTGAAAAGCAGCATTTTCATAGCTTCCGGGACTGTCAACCAAGAAATTTACGTGAAAGAGTGTTTGAATAAACGTCTGCTGCCTTTCCTGAAGAAACACGGTTGTTCCGTACTGTTTTGGCCGGATTTGGCATCTTGCCATTACGGTAAAAAGGCCATGGAGTGGTACGCCGCCAACAACGTGCAGGTGGTTCCCAAGGACAAGAACCCTCCCAACACGCCAGAGCTCCGCCCAATTGAGAAATACTGGGCTATTGTCAAGCGGAACCTAAAGAAGACCAAAAAACTGCTAAGGGCGAGCAGCAGTTCAAGGCAAACTGGCTTTCTGCGGCGAAGAAGGTGGACAAGGTGGCTGTACAAAATCTGATGGCAGGGGTCAAGCGTAAGGCCCGGCAATTCGGATTTGGAAAAGCAGAAGCCTAACTGAATATTTTTCCTGAATGTTATACTAATTGAACTTGAAAAAGAAATTTAATTTGATTTTTTAAATAAACGATTTCACCGATTTACACGTGTTTTCCCTTGACCAAATTTTGACCGTATCACCCTTTATTATTATGTTTCCATTAGTTTTCATATGATCTTTACCATATCAGTACCATCATTGCATTAGGGTAAACCTTCTTTTGTAAACAATAACTTCAACCACCAAAAGTGTCTTTAATAAACGCACACTCCTTCTAATTAACAATGCCAGTTGGTAGAAGAAACATTCCCCTACCTGATTAAGTCATTAATTTGCATGCGTTAGCTTCTATTGGCGAGCAATCGACGGCTAAAGCCATTTATTACAAAAGCAAGGCGCTGATATACTCTTTATAGCAGATTGGAGTTTCATAAACACACACCATTTTGGAAGCGTTCATTAATTATGTCACGCAAAATAAACCTCCTCTGTCACATATGCATACAAATTCTCAACCACCCTCTTGAAAACTACGTCATGTTATCACAAGAACCTTCTAAAATAAGCTACTAAAATAAACTTCTAGAATAAGCTTCTTAACGAAGCTTCTAATGATTCTAAAAGAAGCATCCAGAAAAAAAGATTATTATAGATGGTTCTATATGCAAAATTATGTTTGCGGAATGCTTCTTAAAATTCCTTTCCTACTTTTCAGACAATTAGATTCCTTTGAAATTCTGTTTGAAATGTTTTTTTTTTCAACTCAACACTCTCCTAAGAAATCCTCAAAATTATCATCTAATTTCTCTTCTTCTCCTCAATTTGGTTTTTATTTTAACTAGAATACGATTGCTTTAATATTTTTATCGGAGTTCCCTTTGAATATTTTTTTTTTAATCTTCCTCAGTATTCCTTTGAAATAAACCGCAGAAAATACCCTTTAAACTATGCTTCAAGGGGAATTTACACATTCTCGTGCTTCTTTTAGCATTTTCATTTAAACAACGCTCCAAACTTCTCAGGTGAGTGTGACTTTGGTCGGTAGCTTCTTTTTCTTCGGCAACCTTTCCATTTGGACTGCGTGTTAACCACCTGTTCTATTATCGGCAACTAGAAATCAATCGCATTTTGTAGAGCGTATACTTCAGGATAGTAAAATTCTGGCATAACAAGATTTCTTAGACGTACAAATTTAATCAGATTGAGGCTCAAAGTCTAAGGAATCGGTAAAATGCATTCAGTGATGTGTTTTGATGAAATTAATGTTCAAATTTTGGTTGCCAAAAACAGTCAATGGGTCATTAACCCATTTTTTTTTATTCTTATAAGAATCATCTTTAAATTATCCTTAAAATTCACCTAAAATCTCTTTTGAATCACCTAAGGATTCAATTCTGATCTTTTGCAGAACTGATTTCTTGTAACGTCCCGTTAGGACTAGCAGGTTGTTGGGTACAGCTTTTCCTGCAACTAGTTTTTTTTTTATTATAAGTAATAGAGGGTTGTCGCTGAGCCTGGAAAACCGGAAATTTTATTTCAACCTAAAATATATTTTTACATGTGCTCAGGTATATGAAATTTAAATATGTACATGTACATGTGAAAACTTATTTTTAAATTAAACTTAAATTTTGAATTCTATAAGAATATCCTAAATCCATTATCTCAAATAATTCTATAATAATCTTGAATAATTCATCAAGCTCGAAATTTTTAACTTTTTCTTAGTTCGAGGTACCAAAACTTAAGAGTTAAATCTAAAAAATAGCAATGCTCTAGATTTTGAAAAGTTTTTAAACCCAAGGTAGTGCTAATGTTTTCAAATGATTAAAGTGAGAATCTTAAGTAATTTCTAAGCCTTTTACACGCAATTCTTTGTCAAATTTTACTATCTCCAAGTGTTGTTCTATGTCAGGATCTTCTGGAACGCTACTCAGAAATTTTGAGAATTAATAATCAAAATTCACTGTGAAATGTCCTTTTTGAAACCCTTTCGGAAATCTCTTAAATTCTTTCAAAATGCTTAAGTTTAACGGTAACGTTTTTTTTTCAGTTTCTCTTGGATTTTTTTATTAATTGAATGATTAATTGTCTAGGCCCTAAGTGATCATTAGAAGTACACTAGTGGAAATAAATATAAAGCCACTTTAAGAGCATGACTCCTCCAACATTAAGAGTCAGATTAATTCTTAATCGTTGTCGAGTTGTTGAATAGCAACTATCGTGGCAACTCACCGATTACCTGTCGATCTGCCAAATTTGGAAAGACGTCTGCATTGAATTGTCTCATATAATAATATTCCGCCCACTATATCACAAGAAATTGCGAGTAGCTGAGTGGAATGGAGATAAGTTAAGCATTGCGTACAGCACCAAGTCTCCCCTGGGTGGTGCCAAAAGATGAGCGCAATAGAATCATCAAGTTGCCATAAGGCACGGAATGAGACTATTGTATGGCTGGGTAGTCAAAGTCTTCCATTCGTTAGTCATTTCAGGTGGATTAGAACAGGTTTAGGTGGGCGTTGGCCAGATTTGGATTTTTCAGATGTAATCCTGGATAGGACCCTGTCATTGAACGTCGCGTGAAAGTGGAACTTAATGAAGGCCTAAGTACTTTTTCGTAGTTTTTAGTTTTCGGATTTGAAAGATCGTCGGTTACAGTGGCCTGCTTACTGAGCAGAAAAACGCTGTCCCAGGTCCTTACATATCAAAGAGATTTATGGTAAAATAGCTTGTGTATCGTGTATTTTGCGAAACTCGTTGTTGTCGTTCTCTCCGGGTTTGAATGGATACACAAATTTGAGCAACGGTATTATGTGCGTTTTTGCTTACTGAGCAGAACATCATAAGTCTAATCTCAGGCCCATCCACATTCAAAATTCGTCAATCGTTTTATTTGTTAATATGACTACATGGTAATAACAGCAACTCGGTGATTAAAAAGGTGCTCGTCTGCCTAGTGGCAAACGTTTTTGCTTACTGAGCAGAAGACCGTGGGTTTAGTCCCAAGCTCCTTCGCGTTATATGATCGTTAGGACATCAATTCAGCTTATCGTTTACCAAAACGGACCCTGCTGCAAACCCAACCCTCTAATCCAACATCCCAGTGATTCCTCGTGGAAGTGCAGAGGTGTTCTCGGCTTCCATCAAAGCGAGTGTCATGTCAACACAATCCTTCCCATTCCTTTCTTGACCTGTGTTCGGGCGCGGCCGGCGCTGGTATTGCCTAATGGGGAAGCTCACCGCTTCGAAAAAAATAATTACGTTTTGATTTTTCTAAAAATATTGAAAAAAAAAGTATCAAAAATCTAAAAAAATCACATTTTTCTAATTTTTTAAAGAAAATTCACGTGCAAAAACATGTTTTATAAGTCATTATGGCATAAAGTTGGAATCAAAAAACCACAAAACATCAACTTTTCGATTTTTCTGAAAGTCCATTTTTTTTTCATGATGGGATAGAAAAAAAAATTTGCATGTAATTTTTGACAAAAATCTAAGGAAGAAACTGATTTTCTTGGATTTTTGATAATTTTTCCCAATATTTTTAGAAAAATAAAAACGTATCGAATAATATTTTTTTATTTTTGGGCCGGTGAGCTTCCCCTTAAGATCACCAGTTTTTACACATTGAGGATGATTGCTAGTCCCAAGCATCGTCTATTGGTTCTCTGTGTAATTACAGCTGATCTGGCAGTAACAGAGTAGCAACCGTGGGCGGTCAATCAAGCTCAAGCTCAAGCTCAAGCGAAAATCTTGAAGATCATCAAAATGAACAACAAACATTAAACTCTCACCGAAAGCGATCATCAAAATGAGCGATGGTGAATTTCACAAACATCGGACTCCCCAAGGTTAACTGCATATAAGCTATCCCCCCTCGTTAAGAATATCACAATCTAATTGATTCAGCCCTACGTCTGTCCAACAGTTCAGCATCCCATCGTCAGAATGACACATCTCACGCGTTCCATGACAGTACCACGCGAGTGAGAAAAAAATATCACTTCGAGTTGAGACCCTTCCTGTAGGTATCGTGTCTCTTTTACCATCCCCTCAAGATAAAGAGGAAAACACTTTTCATCTTGATTGTTGTTGATGTTTTCTCACTTGGGATGCACAAAAGACACAGGTTCTCGTTTCCTCTCCATTTGAAAAGAAAACATGCTCACACAAAAATCCGTTTAAATAGAAGATTGAAACTCTCATCAGTTGTTCGGTTTCACTGCAAGTAAAAAAGATCCAATCTACTGCTCCCCACACCTCAGACAGCAACCGCGTACCGTCCGTGTTGTTGTTGTTGATGGAGAACAGGAAAAATAAAAAAAAAGCGAATCCCATCCAAACGTAAAGGAAGTTGTTACTCCCGAGACTGAGAGAAAATTGGAAGAAACCATTTATTAACACCTCTTTCGTTGGTTGGCGTCTTCCTCTGTTTTCGAAACCGTTGTGACGCATCTCGGCGACGGTCGCGTCGTTCGCAGACGGCACCAGTAGTGTGACTCGTGAGTTGATCGTAAATATTTTGATAAATATTTACATTCTTAATTACGGGTCGAGATCCTGTGCGTTTGGTCTAATTATTTTGTTTTTCCGCATCGCTATATTAGATATCTCCGGGCACAGCACGAACACGGGGGCGACAGGAACGGTGATTTATCCCCCGCTGAAACCAAACTCCATTTTCCACTTCCACAGAGGAGGAGGAGGAGAGGCGAAAGATCGCCACCGAAAATATTTACTTTCTTCAGCCGTGCACCTTCCCAGATGCAGATTAATCGTGCAACGAAAATAATCGTAAAAATTCTTAATTTTTATTTTTATGAATTCGTTAACAAGAACGTTTCGGTTTCAAACCCGACAGATGAGACACTGTAGCTGGGTTGTCATCCCGTTGGATTGCTTTTTAACGGTTATGGACCGCGATTATGGATTGCGTCTGTCGTAGACCTGACGGACTGCATTCATAAATATTTCCCGCACTCTGATGCGAGCTACCTTTTTCTTGCTGAAAAAGAGACGCGGAGACTTTATGGTTTTTGGAGCTGCATTCAATGTGTATGGAAATAGACGAAAGAGCGGAGGAGAAATTGTATTGTCTAATCAAAATTTATGGGATTGTCGGTTGTTGGATAGGGGCTTTTTGGATGCAGTGCTTTACATTTTTGTCACGTTCAATGAAGTTTTTCTTTTTAATTGGTCTCCCACTGTGCTGTTGGATTGGTCAATTCAAATAAAATTATGGGAGAATGTTATCCGAAGATCATATCCGCTGGGGATTGAACGTTGCTGGCGAAACTTACGAGCAACTCGGTCACTTCGCTGTTGCAGTGGACCGATGCACTATGGGCAAAAATGGGTCCAAAATTACCCAAAATTCAATATCTCAACAGCACGCTGAATTTCGGCCATGAAAAACGATTTTTCCGAAAGGAAATCGTCCGGGGAATCGATTGCATGTAGTCCCATAGACCGGACAGCCTTGTAGGTATGTGTTTTGGACCATTTTACCCCATTTTCCCCTACTTTTTTGAGGAAATGTTTTTTCACAGCTCTATTTTTCGTAAAACATAAGCACTTTATGCATGGTTTTAGAATACTATGTCTTTAAACAACAGTTCATGAGATATTAGGGGAATACGGGGTACACTTTATAAGGGAGTAAGGGGTAAAAGTGAACCCTCGCTAAATTTATTTTAATTCATAAAAATGTTGAACGATGCGATTGTTTGAATGACTCCAAAGGTTGCCTGCAATAATAAGATTTTTCTGAAAAATACTTTTAATTAACTTTCATTTGGTATTTTGAGTTCCGCCATCGGCCAAACAGTTCAAAAGTTATAAATTTTTGAAAAAAATCGAAAAAAAATTTTTTTACCGCCCTAATATATAAATAGTCACCCTAATGACAAAATAAAAAATACGGGTCTAATATATTGCGATAAGGAACAAAACTACAAATTTTTACAAAATTCTGAGAACCACTATATCGTTTGACAAAAAAAGTGAAAACTCTTTTCAAACAGATAGCAGTAAATTAAAACTTATTTAACCCCAAAAATTTCGAAAAAAAAATCTTATTCTTGCAGGCAACCTTTGGGGTCATTCAAACAATCGCGTCGTTCAATATTTTTTATGAATTAAAATAAATTTAGCGAGGGTTCACTTTTACCCCTTACTCCCCTATAAAGTGTACCCCGTATTCCCCTAATATCTCATGAACTGTTGTTTAAAGACAAAGTATTCTAAAACCATGCATAAAGTGCTTATGTTTTACGAAAAATAGAGCTGTGAAAAAACATTTCCTCCAAGAAATAGGGGAAAATGGGGTAAATAGTCCAAAACACATACCTACAAGGCTCTCCGGTCTATGGGACTACGTGCAATCGATTCGATTTTTCATGGCCGGAATTCAGCGTGCTGTTGAGATATTGAATTTTGGGTAATTTTGGTAGTCGTTTCGGCTTTCGACCAAACACTTTGGAATGTGAGAAGCTTGACAGGTAGGAATAAGAGAATGCAGAATATAGTTCTGTTGTTGCTTAATTCTACGAATCAGTCCATTCGCCGTATAAAATTATTATTACCTCTTCGAGCACCAATCCAAAATCACATTTTAAACTATTTTTGAAATGCCTTTGGTAATTTTAAACGGTTTTCTGAAGTTTTAGCTTGTTGGAAATGATATTAGTTCCCATGTCCCAACCTTTAGTTATTATGCATCTTTTGAATAATGCACAGTTTTATTAAGTGGTATTACACTTCTATAAACTATTATTTTGTGATCACAAAGCAAAAGGTGTATGTTTCGGCAAAATAGTAGAGCTATGAATTTAATTTCATTTTTTTTTATTCTATCGAGATATAAATGGAGTGCTGTTAGGACTATCCTAAAATTAACGTTGTTTGATCAATATTCATGATTGAAGTACTGATGTACCATAAATCCCTGCCGGGTATGCTCGGTTACATAGGTGTTGCGACTCACCATTTTGATAATGTTCTGTTTATATTTAGGATTGTCCAATAGCTTTAGACTCTAAAGTCAGATGAAGGGCATGTTCATCACCGTCATGATTAATTTGAGCAATGTTATAACAGTGCATCTTTCGAGACTATTTTTAAAATGTCCTAAGCAATTTTTTCATCTACACTTGAAAAAGTTATAGGGTAAGTGCACCAGTATTGGCCATTGGATCCTATTTTGGCCACACTTCAGAAAACCGATTAAATTACAATATTCATGCATTTTGTGGTCGACATGTTTATGTTTACCGATGAATATGATTTGTGCCAACAATCTGAAAGCAACTGCACATCTCAAAATTGTGAAACTTCGTGAAATTTCTCCTTACCCCGATTTTTTAAGTTGCGCCAAATTAAGGCAAAATCGAATAAACCAGTCTTTGAACTCTTCTAATTCTGGTTTTCAATTCTGGTTAACTAACAGCACGAGATGAATTTCTAGCGTTAGTGCATTGGAAAAACTTAGTACAGCTAAATGAAAATCACAAACTTCCCCAACATGGGTATTTTTAGAGTTGTAAGAAACCATTGACCAACATCTTATTTTAATTCACTCGCAAGGAATCAAAAATATACCAAATGCCATAATGACAAGCGATCAACGAGCCGAACGATAACGCTATGTAAGAAATAGAAAGGAATAATGATATAATCATCTTCTTTTTTTCGTGACAAACAGCATTTCTAAAATAGATCGCTCAGGCCGGTAGAAGGATATGATCCAATTTGTTGACAAGCAGCTTCAAGAAGTAAAGCCGAGATTATACACGTGTGTTAATGGGAATAGGGGGGGGGGGGGGGAATTATCCACGGCCCATACAAATTATAAAAAAATTGTATCGACAATTGTCTACGCAGAGGGAGGGGGGAAACCAGTAACCACATTTTTGATGTAGACACGTAGAACTAATGAGGATGAAAGAGACAGTGGTTTCTTTCCGGATGATCCAGATAACATAAATTACGATGCTTTTAGAATCAACATAAAATCCAAATAGATCATCTCACGACCACACATATAACTAACTGTCAAGTCAAGTGATAGCAAGCCGAACAATGCATTAGCTCCTAAGTAACATTGACCGATTCTCTTTGTAGATTTTCTCTTTGCGTCCCCACGGCCATGTATAGACACTTCCCAAGTAACACACAAAACATCTTTCTGAAAAAGAATTAGAACGACTTGTTGTATTAATGTATTATAAGTGATGCATAAAACATCCCATGTATTGAGGTTTAAAGATGTTTTCTTCATACTTCCTAGAATTCAACTTTTTCCAAAATAGGTTTCTTGTGCTTTTAACTTTAAACGTTATTTAAACGTGCATCTTACTGTTTTAATACCACTATAAAACTCTTGAAGAGATTCTGCACTTTCCAGGTTGACGTGGACATTGACGGTGCCATTGAGCCGGACTGTCACTTCACGCAGTCATTGGCAGTTTCTTATGAGGTTTTCGGAGGTTTGTTATAAAGAAAGTTGAAAACACTCTTTTATGACATCTCATAAATTAATGCAACTGAAAAGGTGCAGGATGTGTTATGAGTAGTTGAAAATACATTTAAATAACACTCTAGCAATTAAATGTACGCATTGCTGCTTACAAAACTTCTTTATGACGGATCGAAGCAGGCGTGTTGCACAAGAATATAATGTCCATGCCATGGCAAGAAGATGATGATAGATACTTATTATTAACCTTTTATCAAGCGGAGTTGGTCTAGTTAGGAAGTAATAAATCTTTCAAGCCAAGGACCTGTGTTCGAATCCCATGCGAAACTCATAGAATGAGTAAATTTTTACTCAAAAACGAGTAAATGTCACACAAATATCATTATTGCCGTGAAGTTTTTTTTTTACGGCAGGATTTATTGCACACTATTTCTAAACAACCCAAATTTGAATAGGATCTACTTATATCCGTAAAAAGTAGTGCTTCACAAAATTGAGTAAACAAAGTTGGAACTGACAAGATAACATCTTTCGGATACAGGTAGATGTTGTCTATTCATAATCTTGTTAGTCCCCACTTTGTTTACTCAATTTTGGGTAGCTCTACTTTTGACAAATATGAGTAGATCCTACTCAAATTTGGGTTGTTTAGAAATAGCGTTTGTATCGTTTCGACCCGTCCTTCATAAAGAAGAAAATAGAAACGACGGGATGCTACACAGAGAAAAAAAAATACCATAATATACCATACCTAAATTTTTGGTAATCTGAGTTTTGCATGCCACTCTCAATTTTTGCTGTTGTTAAAAACGGAACTAGAGATTCGATTTCCTCGTGACTATTGTTCAATAAACTACTAGTATATGAGATATTCTCAAATTTGAGTCAATTGAACTTAATTTGGTGAAGAAAATACTCACGAGTAAGTAATTATTTTTGCCGTAGTCAAATGTAAACTACTATAAGCGGTTTACTGAAAATTAGCTTATTGAACGGAACATGGAAGATGAGTGAAAAGAACTTAATTTTGGGTAATTTTTCGGTTCCGTGTATGTTTTACAAAACGGACATTTAACGTTATAAACGAAAGAAAGAGTCGATGAAGAGAATCGATTAATATATATTGGGGATGGTCCATTAATTATGTCACGCAAATTTGGCCCATTTTCAACCCCCCCCCTCCCCCCTTTGTCACATTTTTTGTATGACCCTTAATTTTTTTTTGTATGGCTCGTCACAGTTTTCAAACCATCCCCCACCCCCTCCCCTCTAAATGTGTGACATAATTAATGGACGACCTCTTGGCCTATTTGAAAAGTGACGCAAGATTTGCTTATAGGGTTTCCCATAGAGATCTCCAAGCGCAATCTCACGAACACTAAAATCCAACATCCATATATAAAAAAAAAATGAAGAAGAAGAAGAACCAAAAAGGTATCGTGATATCACAACTTCTTAAAAAGGTAGCGCGCGGTCTCACGCACACTTTTGCGCATCTGGAGAACTCTATAGTCCTCACCAGGCGGGTTCGTATTGGTGCGATTTGCGTGTGTTAATTTTGACTGCCATAAATTGCCATTTTCAGAGAAATTTTAACTGCTAAATTGGTGAAATTTTACTTTAAAATCGCTTTACAATGCAAATGAAGCGGATTACAATACTGTTGTCTTGAGAAAAGCTGTGTATTTTGATAACATTGAAAACTTTATATAACCTGTCAAATCGATTAATTCAGTTCTTGTTTTTTTAGCTAAGGTTCATGAAACTTTTTTGGATGCACCTAAACGCTAAAACATCAAGAAAAGTGAGCACAGAATTTTAACTATCTTTTTTTCAGAATTGTCCCACTGTGCGGGGATTGTAAGGAGAATTCCTGTAAAATTCAGAGGAATTCAAAACAAAATTCCAAAAAAATCTGAGAAGGAGATTGTTCCAGCCGAATTTTAAGCTTCTCTCAAAGGAATTTTGAAAATAATTTCATAAGAACTGTGAGAAACAATCTCGTGGAATTCTGATATGAATTCCAATGTAATTTTGGGACAATATTTTGGTATACCTAGGGTGGATTCCAAGAGCAGAAGAACCCTGTGGATATTTCCTGAATGCTTCTGTTATTAGCAATCTCTTAAACAATTAATAACCTTTTAAATTGAGGTTCGGCTGAAAAACGATTGTCTGCAAAGTTTTGGCTAAGAAAATTAGGACTTTTTAAAAGTGCACACTATAAAAAGAGGCTAGAAGACAATGAAATAGCTTTGGTTTTCCCATAGTAATTTACACATAATCTTGAAATGGTTTATGCGAAGTCAGTTTTTAAGCAAATGAGTTCAAATTTTAGGCGGCTAATCAGGACCCGATTTGAAACTGTGCACTGTGGAGCAAAAATTTCAAATGTTGCATCAGTCCAATGGACAGCACTTTAATAGAATAGGGATGCTACCCAGTTGACCGTGACGTGCCCTTGTAGTTATGCACATCGAAAGTATGTAATGTTACGGGATCTTTTACCGACATGCTCACCTCGACCACCTCTCTTAAACTCAAGTTTGAAGCACCATCTGTCTAAATAATCTTCCATAAATATAGTGAATTGATTTCAAAACAAGTTGCTTTAATCCTAATGGGATTTAACGATAATCAAGAAATAGGAGCATAGGTCTGTAATCCTGTATGACTTAATTGAAATCTCCTTGCATACTGCAAGGAATAACTTGTTGTCTTTTGACAGTTCATCGCTCTTGTACAAAAAAGCGTAGACCAGTTTACAACAAACTTTTATAACTTCGAATGTAGAAAGTTGGTTTCTGATCCTAGCATCTGGTTAGTTAATTTTGTGACAAAACAAAATTTCCATCTGAGGCTCTTTGGGTGTCTACCGATGTAAGGAAAAGGCCACTAACCTCCATTCATTAATTGGCAAATCAAAATGCAAATCATAATGGACGTTTATAATCTATTTCGCCTAATTGATATTTCGCACCAGGCAAACCTCCAGTCGTGTCTCACGGTAGCGCAACCAGGTGCTTAGAAAATCCTCCTAAATCGTAATCGCCCGCCGATGAGGCCGATTTCACCATACTATCGGCCTATAGCGATACGCCGGGATGGAGGCCGTAACATAATCAAAAAGCCTCCCTATGATTGACAAGTATCGCGACAGACGACGGCGGTGGCGGACACTGTTACCGCGTGTCTCAGAGGAACAGGAAACGTCTTTCGGACTGCCTACTGCATGCATGTTTTTTTCGACCTCCGTCCCAGCTACCGCAACTGGTACGCACATTGCGAACGATGACGACGACGACGACGCTCGGTCATAAGATCGCAATACAAAGTGCTGATGGGATCCAGCCTGGCAACTGCAACTTTGTCGGACTTGTAGGGTTTCCCCTTTCACACGTATCCAGCCGCAGTTGTTTGTGGGTTGGATGCACCGTTTCACTTGTTCATCCTCATCCCGGACGCGACCGGTGGATGGGCGATTGAAAGTGGGAAGGTTTACCCGTGCAGCACGTTGACTCCTCCGCCATGGCGGAGATCGCTAAAGTCTCAATTTTCAATTTCAAGAAGCCAGTCAGCCAACCAACCAACCGTCGGAACTCCGAAGGGATAAATCACACTAAACCCAGCGCGACGTGAAATGGGCACCATAAATTATAAACTTCTATAAATAAATGTGTCGTTGGTTATTTCTTGGCGGGAGTGTGAAGTTGTGCATTTGCAGTCGAGAAGTACACGCTTTCATCACTCCCGTGGACGCGGATTGGACGCACCGGCTTAATGAAGTGCATCAATCTTTCGCCTTTTCTACTTCACCGGGGCTGAAGTGTGCTCCTTCAAAATCTGTCAAACAAAGTTCGGGCCTGTAGCGATCATCAGTTCTATTTTGCCACCAAGGTGAATGGCCCTTGCACACGTTTTTCCGCCGAAAAGACTGGCTTTCGTACGCTCTTCACGCTTGATGGGCAGTTTTTCAATACTGATTCCGTTAGAACAACAGCAAATGCCAACTGTCGGTTCCATCGGCAGATTTAACTAATTATATGTTTTATTTGACCGGCCGGCATCGTCGCCGCCGCCGCCGCCATCGTGGAGAAACAGATAATGCCTTTGATTGGAGAGTAAAGACCAAATTGGATTCGATCTCGGGGGTTTCTTTTCAAACTCTAATTTCGTCCAATTCAAGGCTGATTGACATCGTTCCTCGCTCCCTCGAGCTCTCCCAGATCACGAGTGGTGGCGTTTCGTGACATACGATCTGGACTCCGCACGGTCACGGTCCACCTAGTTAGTGGATATAGGGTTAAGATCTAATTTCCGTCATTCTAAGTATCTTTGTTTTTCGAAAAGATTAGAATAAATTCATTGTTTCTACTAAAGATAAGTTCTCAATTTATATTCACCGTTGGATTTTATGAAGAGTCACAAATAGTATCTGCTTCTTGATTCCATTTCCAATTTCGTCCAAACACATTGAAATGTAATTGGATTTACTTCAACGAACGTAAGGCAGCAAAAAATGAATCGCTAGGAGTGCTTCTTTTGTTTTCGTGCACATTCTAGATTGAATTTGTATTGTAGCTTTTAAACTTAACTACCGTCGTTATCATTGATATATTTGATGCTTTCTGCTCGATATGACGGAAATAGGTGCTTATGTCAAAGTAGTTATCTACCCTATGCATGAATCATTTAGGGCAATTATCAATGCGTGACGGTGATGGCGGCGGCAGTGGTGATTCATCAGGACATGGGAACACGGGATGGCGTGATTTTGTATATGTAGCCCGGTTTTTGTCTCGCTCGCGCATCGCTGGATTGCGATAATGCGACTCAAATTGGGCTTGAATTTCGATGGCTTGTGGCAGCAAAGCGTGGCGAAACTCCTAATAATACCGTGAGTAAGTGGAGTAAGTGCGAGCTCAACTTAACGTGGTGGCTTGTGGCCAGTACTCCATGCAGGGGAAGTTTAAAAAAATATTTCTGGTGACTTTTGAGGTGAGGTTGAGAAGATTAAGTATTTTTTCGTGCTAAATGTGATGAATCGAGCTCTTGTTAAATATTATTTTGTGCAGGCACCTAGATCAGTGGTGTAACGAAGCGGAGAGGGGGAGGCGAAATGTATTATAATTATTATTGCAAATATAAAATTGTATTTTTATACCAATTATGACTCAACTTTAACACTTCCATATGTGCAAAAAGTGAGTCAGTTTAAACACAACCAATTTATATAAAAAGATAAAGTTTAGTTCGCGTTAAATTTGGGCTTCACTACACCGCTGTGCAGGTTTTGAGATCTGTTAAAAGTAGTTTGTTATCATTGCATTTCCCGTTCAGTACAAGGATGCTTGATATATACACCATGCATACAGACCTCGTGCAGAGTACAGACATTATACAGGTATTGTGAAAAAAAGTTATAGATATATAAAGATTTATACAGACATTGATATCGATCAACACCCAAAAATAGTATTTGAAAGAATTTACGTTTTAAACAATATATTGTATGTACAGCAGCAAAAATGTTGAATTGTTACGACCACTCGGGTGTCACGAATCGCACTGTTCGTTTCACTAAGTCTGAATTCAATTAAGTATCAATTTAAATTATTGAAAGGATCCATTTCAATTATTTCAAGGACAAATTATTAAAATAGCATAAGTGCTTTTGTGAAAAAAAAAAACAAACTTCAATCACCAGCTTCTCATCACTGCATTATCACCCACGCAAACTTATACCACCATAATAAAGAGGACCTTTTCTCAGCGCTGCTTTTATGCAGGTCTGCAAACGGTGGTTGCACACGTCAATTCTTGGCATAGACATTTTTCTGTAGCTCCAAGAGCGTATTTGAGCATTTGAAGCCCTTTAAATACTCGCAAAACTTCCATCAGTTCCCTGTACACCAATTAAAGGGTATGAAATCGTATTCAAAGTTCAAATCTCCAAGTGCAAGTTAAAAAAAAAATGTCTAAGATCCAACATGATGTCCTATGAGATAATGTCCTATGTTACAAAAGCATTAAAATTTTTCAAGGACGGTGAACTTCATTCTAAACGCTCAAAATATCGAATAGTATTCCAGAATGCACAATTTCCTTAATAGGTTAGTCTTAGAGTTCTCGTATTTTTAAAAGCCAGCGTTTAAGAAATGGTCCAAAATCTTTCAAGTGTACCCCTGATACTTATTTTTTTTAAAGATCGAGCTTTTAAGTCCTAGACGCATGCAAAATTTTCTATGTCCCTACATCCAGCATGGTCTTGCTTTGTAGGAGCACCTTTACCGACAAAGCTAAGGGAGGCGCGATCTTAGAAGGTTAGAATGGGCCCGTGCTCTTGCTTCTTCAATAAATACTAATTTTTCGAGAAAAAAAATATGGGATCCTTAAACCATTTGTTTTATTTTAAAGAAGCATAAAAAATGTTCACTACTATTGTATCACAAACCCACTATGATATGATATGACGATAAGGGGAGACGAGGAGTCGGAGTTGGAGTCGGAGTTGGAGTCGGAGTTGGAATCGGAGTCGAAATCGGAGGCGAAATCGGAGTCGGAATCGGAGTCGGAATCGGAGTCGGAATCGGAGTCGGAATCGGAGTCGGAATCGGAGTAGGAATCGGAGTCGGAATCGGAGTCGGAATCGGAGTCGGAATCGGAGTCGGAATCGGAGTCGGAATCGGAGTCGGAATCGGAGTCGGAATCGGAGTCGGAATCGGAGTCGGAATCGGAGTCGGAATCGGAGTCGGAATCGGAGTCGGAATCGGAGTCGGAATCGGAGTCGGAATCGGAGTCGGAATCGGAGTCGGAATCGGAGTCGGAATCGGAGTCGGAATCGGAGTCGGAATCGGAGTCGGAATCGGAGTCGGAATCGGAGTCGGAATCGGAGTCGGAATCGGAGTCGGAATCGGAGTCGGAATCGGAGTCGGAATCGGAGTCGGAATCGGAGTCGGAATCGGAGTCGGAATCGGAGTCGGAATCGGAGTCGGAATCGGAGTCGGAATCGGAGTCGGAATCGGAGTCGGAATCGGAGTCGGAATCGGAGTCGGAATCGGAGTCGGAATCGGAGTCGGAATCGGAGTCGGAATCGGAGTCGGAATCGGAGTCGGAATCGGAGTCGGAATCGGAGTCGGAATCGGAGTCGGAATCGGAGTCGGAATCGGAGTCGGAATCGGAGTCGGAATCGGAGTCGGAATCGGAGTCGGAATCGGAGTCGGAATCGGAGTCGGAATCGGAGTCGGAATCGGAGTCGGAATCGGAGTCGGAATCGGAGTCGGAATCGGAGTCGGAATCGGAGTCGGAATCGGAGTCGGAATCGGAGTCGGAATCGGAGTCGGAATCGGAGTCGGAATCGGAGTCGGAATCGGAGTCGGAATCGGAGTCGGAATCGGAGTCGGAATCGGAGTCGGAATCGGAGTCGGAATCGGAGTCGGAATCGGAGTCGGAATCGGAGTCGGAATCGGAGTCGGAATCGGAGTCGGAATCGGAGTCGGAATCGGAGTCGGAATCGGAGTCGGAATCGGAGTCGGAATCGGAGTCGGAATCGGAGTCGGAATCGGAGTCGGAATCGGAGTCGGAATCGGAGTCGGAATCGGAGTCGGAGTCGCAATCGGAGTCGAAATCGGAGTCGAAATCGGAGTCGGAATCGGAGTCTGAGTCGGAATCGAAGTCGGAATCGCACGATTAAGTTCCAAATCCACAGCCCTGCTGGTCAGTGTGGTGGATTTTGAGTGAAAAGGTTTATTTAGCATGCCTTTTTTATCTGTTTTGTGGCTCTCCATGTACCACGACGGCATGTTTTGAGCACTTTTAGACCACTCCTCGCCTGCGTGGACAACCATCCATATAAATTTTACAAAGTTCTAAAGTCCTCCTACCCCCCCCCCCCCCTAAAAGTCGACCATGTGGTATAAGGCAAGCCCCTTTTCAGGAAATCGATAAAGCTTCCCTAGAATTGGAAACGAAATTTTTGCTGGCATTAAATAGGTGTAGTTTTTCGCTTCATCCATCAAATTTTTTAGGGAAACAGGTAAAATCGTTTAAGGAGTCCCAGACGACCGAGCGGCGGGCTGTAAGTGGAAGAAAATCGAAGACAGCTGACCCTGTGAAGGCCCGGAAGGTGTTGGATTATTGACTCTGAAGGCAAAGTGTTCCGCCTGGTTCGTTCAGCAAACCATGAAACGAGCTGGGCTTCGTGTATTCAAGGTCCGGAAAAAAAAACACGGCGGCCAAATCCCGCGCAAGGAAGCTGTATCGAGAGTGGTTAACGAAACCGATGTGTGTGGTTATGGATGACGAAACCTACTTCAAGGCAGACGCAAAGCAGATACCGGGGCTGGAGTTCTACGTTGCCAAATCACAGTTTGATGTTCCGGAAGACATAAGGAAGAAGAAAGTGGACAAATTCGCCATAAAATACTTGCTCTGGCAGGCCATATGCCAATGCGGTAAACTGAGTAAACCGTACATCACAATGGGTGCCATCAACAGCGAATTTTACCGCACCGAGTGCCTCCAGAAGCGTCTGTTGCCCTTCCTGCGGTCCCACGGAGGCGAGACATTATTTTGACCGGACCTGGCATCATGCCATTACGCGCGATCGACGTTGGATTGGTACAGAGACAATAACGTTGTTTTTGTACCAAAAACCGCCAACCCCCCAAATTCACCAGAGATTCGTCCGGTGGAAAGATTTTGGGCCATAAAGAAGACCAAAGTTCGAAAATCGTCCAAGGTGTTTAAGAACAAGCTGGAGTTGAAGAAAGAATGGATGAAAGTGACCAAAAAGGTCGACTCCACCATTGCACAAAATGTAATGAGGGGTCTTAAGGGAAAGGTGCGGGCTTTCAGCGATGGAAAGGAAATTGAATAAATTAAATATGCCGAAACATAATCCATATGTATTAGTTCATTCCCTGAAAGTTTCAAGAAAATCCGACTTAAAATAAATTTTTGGCTAACACTTTTGTCTGGTGCATTTTTTTCGAGTACAGGCCTTTGCTTTCAAAGGTCCTAAATTTAATTCTTTTAATACGACTAGGATTCAAAACCCCATAATTTGAAAACAGGTTGATCATTTGCATAATTTAACCATTTCCAAATCTCAAAACACAAAACCTAACAACACATTCATTTCATGCATTCCAAAGACGGTTCTTACGCAGAACTCCCAGTCATGTCTCTGCCTCATACGTGTGAAAGCCTTAAATATTTCATTCCACACTGGTGCCTATTAACAATTCAGCATAATTAACCGTTAGATTACCTCGATAACTTACTGCCCGCTAGAAAATCGGCATTGTGCGTTGAACGTTTTGGGGTCTTCCAAAATTACAGAAACCATCCACCATATATTCTGCTGACCTGACTCGGCCCGGTATAGACCTGCTAGAAAAATTTAAACCTGTTAGTTTAACCGCACTGACGACGAACACTTTGCTTTTTGCTGTGCGTTGTACGTATCCATGTGTGACATTACCAGCCATTAAGAAACAACCGTATGGTCATGGAACAGAAATTAAACCCACTTCCTTCTTCGGGTCCACGCCCTTCGCCACGCCCTGGGACGAGACACTCCGATGCAAACACAAACATTTTGGCTCAATTTCAGAGGATTACCATCATCGTGGGGGCCCCTTAATTAAAATTATTACTAGACGAAAGCTCCGCTGCTGCGTCTGCAGCTGCATTTCCAACAGCAGCAGCAGAGACATCAGAGGGGAACGAAACTCCACCGAAAAAAAAATTGACTTCCGCCAGTGAATGCGTTCGCAGAGTCATCAAATTTCGTCTGATGGGTGGAACACCGTCCATTCGTCGTAGCAATTCGTCATGATAGGATATCGGTGTATGGCTTCTGGGTGTCTATACTGTATACCTTTTTCGAACTTCTTTTGGATTAGCAATTTGGTCCTTGCAATTAAACCTCTCGATATTTAAACCGGGGTAGAATTGGATGGATTTGGTCCAAGAAAACAATTTACCTGTAAAGAGAAATCGGAAAACAAATCGTTAGAAATCAATCGGATGAGAAAGGTCTATAGGTAGTAATTTAGCGAAATTAAATAGGTGGTTGTAAATCATTTCTCAATATTCCCATGAGACACCATCACCCATTAAAACCGCAAAATATGGTAAAATTTTCTCCTGGTCGATTTTCAAGATGTCCAAAAAATACGCAGATTACAAAACAGAACCACTTTGTGCTGGGTAATTTCTCATCAAACTCTCCAAAAGCCCCAGACGAACACGGTCTAATTTTGGAATGCAATTCTGCTTGCTCTTCCCCAGCAAATCACGGTGATGAATGTTTCCTCGGTTGGGAAAACCTTCACATAGAAAGTGATTCATTACAATCACCTAATCCACCACCCCCCTACGTGGATCGCCGAGTGCTGCTCCAGCTCAGCATCAGTGTTTTTTTCGAAACCCAAATCAAAAGAAAATGCGGTGCGGTGGTGGTAGTGTGTAGTATCAAATAACGAAATTTTGATCGTTTCCAGCTTTGCAAGAAATGAAAAAAAAATTAGAACAAATGCATCATTTGTTTTGTTTTTCAATCAAATTGGCATCACGGTCGCAGTATGGTTGAGAGAAAACGAAACCAATTATCACCTGTTGATTCGTTTGGAAGATTGCAATCAAATTATCGACCAGTGCGAAAATTTCGCTCTCTAGTTTAATGTGCCGAAACAGTCGATCCTCTGCATTTTACCTGAGCAGGCTCGGTTGTCAATTGTTTCGAGGTTTGTTTTACTGTCAATGATGAAGATGTTGGCTTGTGGATAACTCAATGAATATGGAGCAGTAAATGTCATTAAAAGTTCATGATCATTCATGACTGTCACCCAAAAATCATTATGGTTCCTGTGCTCTCAGATTATTATTCAGTGTTCACTCGGCTGTCGACAAAAGCAGGCCACTCTCGATGTGTGCTACGCGATCGTCTGTTTTCTCGACAGCAACCATTGTGTGGTCCTCCTCATTGTTCTTCATCAGCAGTTCTTTCGGTCGATGCGTCGTCGACTTTGGAAACCAACCGTTTCGTGATGAGTGTGTGAGTGCTGACCACGTTTTGTGTCCATTGCTGCAATGGACGCGCTCTGACCCTCGTTGGCATACAACAATTTGCCATACAATGAAACTACTGGAAGCGGCTCCAGTTCTGATGGAGGAGGCTTTTTGGGTAGCGGAAGATAAAGTGTTTATTGTGTTGTACCTTTTGACTATAGTTTTAAGTTGTATTGTATAGTGACCAAGAATCCTCGGCTCTGTAAAGTTAATTCGGTTGAGCCTTATCAAATATATTAATAAACAAAAAAAAAGATTAAGTATTCTTTCAAAGGTTTTTAAAACATCATCCTGACAGACATTTGCTACAGCAAGCGTATTGAGATAACGCCATGAAAGGTATTTAGTAATATAATTTTGTTTGAAATACTTAATCAATTACGTGATATTGGTTGTAAAAAGAGATCTATGGGTCGAACTCGAACCAAACTTTATGTAACACATTCAACGAATTAAATCGATTTCTCCCAGAAAATTCACCACCTCGTTTTCAATTATAATCGTTTAATTGTCCACTTTTTCCAGCTCCCAGCGAAGCCATTTCGTTTGGGCAGAAAACCACAACTCCAATTTCCTCCAAAACTTTGACGGTTTGGTTTCTGGTGTCCATAAGAGCCAAGCGTCACCGGTATTGGTTTAATCGATTCAATTGACGATATGCGGTAGCTTCTTTCATCTCCGATTTCACACGTGAGCATCGAGTTTTGCGCTTTAAATTTTCTGTCTTCTCTTTTTACACACATTTGGAATTGAAATCGATTTTCCCACCAGGGCGAAAACGGTAGCCATCAGGGCGACGAACCGTTTTAATTTTATCGGTAAAGATTTCTCCCCTTGTTTCATTCGAACAGTGTGCCGCTCATCATCGTTTTGGGTCGTTACAATGCATTTTCATTGTTAATTTACATTTTTATGGATTATTTAATTTACAAGCGATTTTAAATTTATTGTAATTTATTTGTAGCCGACCATTTTCCTTTGAAAGCAGATTTGAATTATGGGCTCGCGGGGAAGATATGGATGTCGATAGAAATTGATACATAAGAGGCTTTAGCTGGTGGGTGATTATTAATCTTATAGCTTTACATAAGCTCAGTTTGGAAAGTGTTGTGATTTTACTCATTATAAAGATCATTATTACCTCTTGTTAAGTTATTTTCTTGCTATAATGTGTATGAGATAATGAGATACTCTGATTATACATAAGGTATTGGGGGTCAGAAAGTAAGCGCACACTTTCAACACGACGAAGATGATGAATTTTAAGGGTCTTTTAAAAAAATACGTTACCCAAATAATGGCAGATCAATACTCCCTACTCCTTTGTAACCAAACATTTCCGGATTGATTTGAGATTTGGATGCAACTGTTTTTTTAAACAGTGACTCCAATCACCGATTTATCGCAAATAAAAGCTCAATCTCGCAAACTAACAACACAATCGGGTAGGACAGTGATTTCTACAGCAGTAGGTATAGTTCATAGAAATCGGAAATTGAAGTCATTGTTTACAAAAATAATTACGCCAAAATCTCAAATCAGTTCGGATTTACCAATACCCCACACTCCCCCTACCCCAGGTGTAACGTGTAACAATGAAGAAAAGATCAGGCAAAAGACGGCATATGCTTTATAATTGCTAACATAATATGGATATTCACGTAGCGCATCGTAAACATTTACACCATAGTAACAATACCAGACCCCATTTAAGTGTAATGGGGGCCTCCCAAGTAACATTTCTGGTTTATGAGGGTTCTGTAGACAATGATTTAGACTTGAAGAATGCTAAAACTAGCAATGTTGCTTGGGCTACCTTAGCTCAGCCGTTAACGGCGCAGCTACAAATCAAGACCATGCTGGAGGTGGCTAGATTTGGTTCCCGGTCCGGTCAAAGAATTTTTCAGGATGAAACATTTCTCAATTTCCCTGGGCATAGCGTATGGTTATACTATTGCAAAAAGGGTACAGGAATCGAAAGCTATTAATTATATAATAACTGTGGAAGTGCTTCTATGACACTAAGTTCAGAGCACACAAAAAGATAATATGCGATATGCAATAAGCTTGAAATCCGAAGAAGAAGAAAAAGATTTAAGTGTAAGGAAGGGTGTCTCACATCAAATTGCATCACGGAAAAAACGCTGTAGAAAATTACCCATTGGGTATTTTCTCTTGAAAATTTGGGTAGAAGTAGTTTAGAGTGCATTGTTTGCGCTGTATTTTTATCACTTTCATTTTTTGGAAAGTTGGAAAAAATTGCGTCACCCGAAAAGCAACGTCGCGAATTGATTTTGCGCAAGCACCTGGAAAATCCTCAACTCTCTCATCAGGACATCAGAAAACAACTCGGAATCGTGCAGTTAACGGTGAGTCGTGTGATTTAACGTTACTACAAAACTCTGAGCATCGAACGAAAAGAGAAATGCGGTCAGAATTGATGTTCTATTAGTGATCAGGATCACAAGCGTGTCGTGAAAGCGTTTTAGTGGAATCCCTATGCTTCGGTCAGGGATGTGGCCAAAAAGTTGAATGTGTCCAAGTCTTTCGATCAGAGAGCCAAGGACCGGGAGGGACTGCAAACGTACAAAGTACAGAAGGCTCCAAATCGTGACGTACGGCAAAATACGGTGGGAAAGTCACGGGCCCGGAAACTGTACACCCAGATGCTGACGAAGCCTCATTGTCTCATCATGGATGATGAGACTTACGTCAAGGCGGACTTCCGGCAGCTTCCAGGGCGCTACTGTTCTTCACCGCTCAGCATAAGTTTGATGTTCCGGAGGAAGTAAGGAAGCAGAAACTTTCAAAGTTTGCCAAGAAATACATGATTTGGAAAGCGATCTGCTCATGTAGCAAACGGAATGCGGCGTTCGTGACTACCGGGACTGTAAACGGGGAGATCTACCTCAATGAGTGGCTACAAAAGCGTTTGCTTCCTCTGTTGAAGCAACATGAGGGCCCTACGATCTTCTGGCCGGATCTAGCTTCATGCCACTATTCAAATGTTATCCTGGAGTGGTACGAAGCCAACGGAGTCACTTTCGTACCCAAGGACATGAACTCCCCGAACGCATCGGAGCTAAGGCCCATCGAAAAATACTGGGCTATTATGAACCAGGCACTACGGAAGCATCCCAAATCTGAAAAAGACATGAAGAAAAAGTGGGAAGAAGCAGAAGAAGCTGCAGCCAGATGTTGTACAGAACCTAATGAGTGAAGTTAGGCGTTAAAGGTGCGAGCGAACGGTTATGGTATAGAAGTTGAATGAAATAAATATGTCAGAAGCTTACTAATGGGTTATATTTAATTGTCATGGGGTGCTTCGCGTGATCAGGAGTTGGCAATTTGACGAAAATCGATGGAATAATGACAGCTGACAGGTATGTATATTGACATCATCAACGAGAATTTGAAGGCGTCGCTGTTGAAGGTTGGACTTGAGGATAGGTACATTTTCCAACAAGACAATGAGCCGAAGCAGTCCCCAGACTTGAACCCAATCGAGAATTTGTGGTTAATCCTTGACCAGCCGATTGACAAAGGCAAGGTCACAAACAAAAATAAGCTGTTTGAAGTACTCTGGCATGTCTGGCAGAATATTGACGAAAATCATTTGAACAACCTGGTTGAAAGTATGCCACGGCGTTTGCAAGCAATCATCAAGGTTAAAGGAGAACACACGAAATACTAAATTCTATGTGCATGGTTTTGAAAAATCAAAAACTTGTTTGAGAACCTTTCTGTCACTTATAATCCAAGAATTAATGACGATTTTATTGATAAATAAAAGCATATAGGGTAAATGATGGCTTCGGCAGCCATCGACTGTTTTCGGCAACCACAATTTAAACGTTAATTTCGATGTATTTTCTCACTAAAACACTTCGCTGAATGTATTTAAACGATTCCTTAGTCTTTCAGCTTCCATCCTAATACATTTTTACGACTGAACAAACCTGTTATGCCAGGTGTTTCTTCAAAAGAAACATAATCACATCAAAATACGGCTGATTTCGAGTTGCCGATAATAGAACAGCTGGTTTACACGCAGTTTAAATAGAAAGGTTGCCGAATTAAAAGAGGCTGCCGACAATAGTCACACTCACCTGAGAAGTTTAGTGCGCCTTAAAAACGTTTTCAAACCGTTTTGGACAGTTTTGTTGATTGGAATGAATAGAATAACTAGCAGCAGATGAATGTAAACAAACAGACACGTCATATGTGTGCGGGACACTGAGAAAAAAGCTAATAGAAGTGCAGAAGCTGCTTAGATTGACTAGAATACGTAAATTCCCCTATATTAATAATATCAGTATTTTTATTTCGTAAGTCGAAAGAAGACTCAAAGTACTGTATTTTGTAGAAATACACAAAATGTCTACAACTTCATATTACGAAGTTATAGCAATCAAACGATAAAAATACAATCTTTTAATGTTGTCGATGGTTTTGAGTACTTGACACTGATGAAGTCTGCAAGTAGTAGACAAAATACGTGAATCTGTCAAAAGATAAGCAATTTTAACGGAATTAAAAGGAAATAAATCAACACACTAAAAAATCTCTTCAGAAAAAAAAATGCGATATGAGCACTTTATTTTTGCTAGTACTGTACGTCAGTCTGTCTGGGGCGATGGCTACCGTATACGTGATAATGTTTAGTTAATAGTTTTAGACCGAGAAAAGAAAGGAAAACTATCCGCGAAGGTAGCCACAGATCGTCCGAGGTCAGCTCAGGTTCCGAGGGTTATCGCTGCTATCAAAAGGAAGATTCGGGTGAATCCAGTGCGTTCAATAAGGAAAATGGCAAAGGAACACTGGATCAGTGACTTTACGGCACGGAAGATCGTAAAGGAAGATTGCGGGGCGAAGTCAAGGGCACGGAAAAAAACTCACATGATTACCAAATGCATCCGGGAGCTACGAGTCGAACGATGCAAGAAAATCTTGAACTTCCTTAAGCGAAAAAATACGGTAATCCTGTTCACCGACGAGAGCATGTTTACCGTCGATCCCGTATCAAATTCCAGAACCGACCGGTATATTAGTTCTCTTCCGGTAAAAGACGTGGCCGACGAGCACAAGAGCTTGTATCTGACCAAGCATCCTGCTAGCGTTATGGTGTTTGGATTGGTGGCTTCCGATGGCAAAAAAAATGGACCCGGTGTTCATTCCAGAAGGCGACAAGGTCAACACGGAGGTCTACATCGGGATTTTAAGTTAGTATGTGCTTCCGTGAATCAAAGAACAGTACGGTCCGAAGCCAAATGTTGTATTTCAACAAGATGGGGCTCTGTGCCACACCTCGAACCGCACTCAGAAGTGGTTGCAGTAACATCTTCCGTTCTGGGTGAAGGATATGTGGCCACCATCCAGCCCCGATCTTAATCCGCTGGATTACTCAATATGGCGCGTCATGAAGGCCAAGGCCTGTTCTAAGCGCCACCCGAGTACAACAAGCCTCAGACAAACATTGACCCGTGCCTGGACAGAAATGGATCCAGACTACATTATTAGAACCTGCCGTGCATTCCGGAAGCGTGTGCAGCAAGTGGAAACTCGACTCTGAGAAACACCCTTCTTTGAATAAATAAAAAAAAAAACTCGAAAACGAAATTTTTGAGAATTTTTTTTAATTTTGACATTGCTCAATGGTGCAAACATTATCACGCATACGGTAGAGTGGTAAACTCCACATGCTAGAAAGCATCTCTCTCATCTTGGAAAACCTGCTTCCCAGTGGTGAAGTAGATACCTGTACCATGTCCGAGACGCTAGCGTTGGAGATGGTCAAGGAATCCGTTACTCTCCAAGTGGAGCACAAGTCTACGGTTGATCATGCTCTTCAGCACCTTGTTGACATAGCATGTTAACAAGGCTGGCCGAAAAACTATGATATCGTGACCCGGCGCGTCCTGTTTCGGGATCGAGACGGCTAGGTTGTGAGTCTAGTCCTCAGGGATAGTATTCCTCGACCATCCTCTGCGGAGAAGGCTAAGAATTGTGATCTTGCCTTCCGATGGTAGGTTTCCCAGCGTGGGGTACTCAACGTCAGCTGGGCCAACCGATTTACTGTTACACGCAAACCAAATTTCTCTTACATCCAATGTAAGGTTGGATTTATTACATCCTCAATTCTTGCAATGCACTGCATTACACAATCTGTTCATGTCGTGAAACATTGAAAAGTCTGCATTCTTTTCATGCAAATCTGTATGCTTTCTGAGACACATTATAGCTATAAGTTATCATAAATCAGCTGATAACAATTTCTCGCAAAGGTATAATATTTAATGATTATACATTTTGAATGAATGATCATTAGCTTGCGAATTTAACGATCATCTGATAATGCCTGTCCGATTTCTGGACCGGATAATTCTACCGAATTAAACGGAAAAAAGGGCGTTGCGGAAGCTTTCTCCAGATGACCACTTTTCAGAGTGGATTAGTGCACCGGAGCCACGAAAAGGCACGATAAAAAAAAGTGGCCAGATTAATAGCAATGCTGTTTTATGGGAGGCCCTGCGCTCTAGGTTTAAGAATCTATAATAAAGAGATGATCGACCATTCGACCCGATGGGACGTAATTATTGTCGTGAATCACAACTTAAAGACCAGCCAAGTGCACTTAGTTCGTTTCCTATTGAAACTAATCACAATGCGAACGATGCGGGTGGAGTTGAAAGCTGCAATATTGGCTTTATTGAGCGTGAAAAAAAAGTAAGCACTTGCTAATGGGGAGTTGATAATTGGAATGGATTCATATGTGGAAGAAAAGCAGACTGAAAATGAGGGATGCGTGACCTCCGATCACGCTTTTCAGCAGAAATTGCTGCCGATGTTCCTCCGGTGAATAAGAATAGAGATTAAATATGCCACAATTCCGAATGTTTATGAACTGCGTGCTTCCCACAGCGACGGATCTAAGTTGAACATTTACAGCTCCTCAGTTTTCGCATGACTAAATCATGCGTGCCAACTCCAAGACGAGCATGAAACTTTTGCCATGAATCTTCCACTGCTTTTGTGTGTCATTTACAAAGTCTCTTTTCCTCCCCAAAAACGAAGTAAACGAACCGAAACTGGTTTGATTTATTTCCCATTCCTTCGTGATGTTTTATTGCAATCGCTTGGATTCCCGCACTCTCTAAATCAAACTACTGCTGCTGCTGGTCGTTGCTAGAACTGCTGATCCTCTTTCGGAAATAGCTCATCCAGAGTGCGAGTAATTTGTTCAAACTCCACATTTCACACCGCTCTCCTCATGGTTAGTCCACAGCCTAATTGGATTAGCTCAGTTTTCAGTTTAATTCAAGTCGCTTAGCACGGCTGCAAGGAAGATCGTGATTTTTTTTTCCCCAAACTGACACCGAGTGAAAATCAGATCAATCCAATGGCTTCTTTTAGCTCCATTTATCGTTTACAATTGGTTCGATTCACCGCACTGCAATTGGCTGGCCTCGCGGTTAAAAATATCCACGCAGCAACCCGCAGTAAATGCACGCAATTGCATGCGAACAAATTAGCCACCACGTTGATCGCGAATGGAGAAGGGGGTTGAAGAAGTGAGGTCGCTTTCGGTTTTACCGCTATTAACAGACATTAAACTGATTTAAATTGCACTCATTAAATTAATTGTAACAAAACAACACAATGCATACGCGCCCCGGAGAAAAGGCCACAAGTGTGCAGGCAATCAGCGCACAGAAAAGCAGTGAAGAAGATGGCTTTGTGGTGGAAAAAGACAGCACTTGGCAGATCAGACGGTTTTCCCGTGATAAGCTGCGTGTCTTGACGTAGTGAATCTTCAGCCCCAAGGTTTTAAGGTTTGCCCAGTGTCAGACAGCCCGTTGTCAGCTGAAAAGTCTAATCTGCCTTGCCAGGTCGTGTCAAAAGTGAATTCACTGCCGGATAAATGAGCGTGGGCGTTAGGGCTTAGTTCAAGGCTCATTACTTGAAGTACAGTAAGGGTACAATTTTGGTATCGTTCATTTTTTTTTTGCTATCACAGCTTTCAAATCTGATTATCTGAATTCATCCAAAGTTTTGCCATAATCCGGAAAGTCTAAGAAAATTAAGTTCATATTCATATGAAAATGACTCATTGAACCTGACTGTTTTGCGCACCGTTCAATAGACTAAATCAATAACACAGCAATAACTCATTCTGTTATCATAACATAATTGAGTTATTTTTACGATATCTTTAAAGATTTATTAATGTTTTCAAAATATCATAACAATAGCAAATTATGCTCTGATAGCAGAATAAGATATTTTCCTGTTCTAGTACTCAACTTGCCAATAACATAATAAGACATTGATAGTAAAATTGGATATTCTTTCGCTCTGGTTTTTCTATTCGCCTCTACCCGGGAAGGGTTGATCAAGCCAAAAGGGAAGATGATTCCAGTTAATTCAACCATATCATCGATTCAGCCAACAGGAATCACTCACTTAGGGAGTAATTCATCAACAGTATTATACTCAAATCACCATCTCATCTCGCTTCAGCCTATGCGGCCAGTGACCACCATTTTTTGAAAAGGCTCAGACCTCATTCACGACTTGTTGTCAATCGGTTGCCGTCACCTTTGTTATCGAATTTCACGCTACCTTTCTTTGACCTAACAGCTGCCGCTGCCACTGCCGCGTCACTATTTATGCACTCGAATGGCTTTGATTTAATTGAATCAAATCAAAAGTGGCACCATTATTGACGCGTATAATGGTCACACGTTGGAACGAAAGCAACAACCGAAAACACAAGCATTGGGAAGATTGCTGACCGCGAACTAAGGTTTCGCGAAAAGCTGCCCGGTATCGCGGTCAATGTTCCAGTTTTGGTTCTTTTTCTTCAATCCCTTAGTTTCGGTTGTTCTTTTCCATCTCAGGACCCGGTCAATGCACGGGGTCTTATCGCCGGTGTAGATGATGCCAACATCTCGATTTTATGAAGAGCTTCACTGAATCTCCGAAATTTTAACTGGCAGCACTGCATCTAGCAAAGCTGGTTGCCGGTTGCTGCCATTTCTTCGCGCTTGGCGAATAATCTGCTTAACCATGCCGATTACTGCTATTGGATGCGTATAGAAAAGTATTTTTTTTTTTGCAAGCACGAATCGTGTTTTCGCGAAAAGATATCAAGACGCTTCAATTCGCGAAATAAACACGGCTCTCCAGTACCGTTCGACTGGAACTTGGAGTTGAGCTTCTTTTTTATATGTTGACCGCATTGAACCACACGAAGAAACAGTTCGATCCGTTCTTTGATTGACTTTGCGGGAGATTAACAACTGTCTGACAGATGGTGGTAGTTGCAGATGGGGGAGAAGCAATTTTGGAGACGGAAGTGTTCGAGGCGGTTGGAGATCAAAGTTGGGCTCGGCAAGAGCGCCGATAGAGATTAATTAGATTGTTTTGATCGCTAATGAAGAAATGGCGGTTGAGGGCGCTAGCTCATAGCAATTAAGTTGCACAAGGAGGACAGCAAATTTGATCACGGGTTATTACGTACTCAATTTTGAAATTATTAAAGAGATCGCTTTCGCTAACGGCATAGTTTCCATTCGTTCAAAAGTTGAAATTGAGTGATAGGTGCTTCCATTCACTCGAGCACCATTTGACAACCTACTCTCTGGAATGTGTTTATCTGTTTGATCATACCTTTCACCAGATGCAAAAAAAAACCTTATTAGTCGACACTTTCTTGCCCACATAACCTTTCGTAACCATCTGATAAATGTCTCGCTCCAGCTGGAATGTGCCCAACCACCGGTGTGGTTTGTAGCAGCTTTAAAATCATCACGATTGTAAAATCGCTACGTTTTAGGCATAGCACAGCGTGTCGTTGTCAGACAAGATCGCGACCACGATCAAGGCAAATGTCAACAATCGAAGCGAATCGGAATTGTCTCTCGTTCATTTTTCATAATCAGCCACTTGGCCACCGGAGAGGCAACGCAAATGTGTGGCATTTAAAGCATAAAGCTGAAACTAGATGCAAGGAAGAAGACAGCTACCAGCGTTTTATAGTCACTCTCGGGAACAATGATTCCATAATGATGATTATACTGGATCAGTCGAGCTGAACCGGTTGATGGCGCGAGCGTGAGTGTCTTAATTTGACACTTTTGCTGTTTTGCGAATAACGCCTTCGAAATCGGAATTTCCATAAATTCGACAGAGGTAGCTTTTAACTGGTATGCCACATTTGATCACTTAACGAAAAGATTACTTAACGAAAAATGAACTTAGAATAGAAAACATTTTAAAGTATTTGTTTGGACGACTTTGTCCAGACGAAAATTCATCAAAATATATCTTTATATATGAAAAACTGTCAAAAGTTACTATTTTCGTAATCATTTTTGTTTAAAGCTTTATTAGCGAGATTTTGTTTTCGTAATTATTAATAAGCTAATAATGAAAAAATTCCTCAAGACAAATTTCGAATTTCTCAAACAATATCCAACGCTTGAGTGAAAGGAAGAGGATTTAAAACAACAAACACATTTGCTATATAATAAGTTTCAAATATACTGATATTACTTGAATTACTTCGGAGGAAGATCAGAGAAACTAAAAATCTTCACTCTCTCGGAATTTCTCTAAGTGAACATAGGCTCCAAAATTAGAAGAAGAAAATTAAAGAAAATATTTCAATCATACAAAATTATGATCTTGATAATTTGGGATAAGAGTTAAAATATCAATAAATAACATCAGAAAATTGCAACCCACAATATCGGTTCAATGCCCAATCAAGCAATTACGGTTTAAAATCAATACCAAAATACTAAAGTTTAGGTCAGTGTCTGGTATCAAGGTATCATTTTTTTTAAATGGTATGTTTCCAAACTACTCCTAGAACGCTTTCGAAAATAACATAAGGTCGTAAATAAAATATCAATCAATCAACCCTAAACCTGCGGTTGTGACCCACTTTGAGACACACACAGACACAACTGGCTGATTAAATATTCTTAAATGGCGTCCACTGTGCAGTGGTCCAGAAACCTTATTTAGGTGGAATATTTTTTTTGTGCCTTCATCATTAGTTTTAGATAGTAGTAAGGGAAAGTTTTTCATTTATGTTGGCCAATCTTTTTATGTGCAAGACATTAGGGTGGTCCATAAAGTTGACTAGTTTCAAATATCCACTATTTAATTATTCTAGATCGATCAAAATTGTAGAACAAGCTATTTGAAACCACTTTTCTCAAGGAACCAATGTTATGTTTCTAATGGTTTACGATTTATACTGATTTTTAATAAGTAGCCTAGGGTTGCCCCTAAAATATCAGGTTTTCAACAATAACTTTATATACATTGATTTTTCGTAAAACATATGTTCTAGGTACTTTCTTTTTATTTTTTTGCACACATTTTTGCCGAAGCAACTTGATTACTACCTCATTTTTCAGTTTGAAAAGTTTTAAACGATGTTCACTGTTAAATACGTAATATTAAAAAGTTTATATCTAAAATAGCGCAGGATGATTTTTATACTAGAAGATGCATTTGAAAGATCACAATTTAATTCATTTACGGGGCTAAACCATTGTTCTTTATCTCACTTTTGAAAAGGGCGGCAAAAAGTAGCACCATAAAAATTTAAAAAAGAGTGTCTGGAACATATGTTTTATGAGAAATCAATGTAAATAGTTTTTAGGGGTCATCTTAAGTTACTTATTAAAAATCAGTACAAATCGTGAGATACAAATTGCTACCTTGAGCAAAGTTATTTCAAATAACTTGTCCTACAACTTTGTCGATTCTTCAATATAGTATGACTATTTACACCCTTTGTTCTCAAAAACAAAAGAAGCACACCAAGCGAACTCATTTTTCCATTCCATTTTTGCCGTCAACTGGAATAACGAAGTAATTCCTATGTGTTTCAACGAATTTGAAACCCGAGGTTGGAATCACGAAGCAGTGTTGTATTTTTAACAAAATATATACAAATTTTGATTACTTTTTCGAAGGGGCGTATCTGCTTTTGTGAACAATGCAGTTGATCTGAATTTTAATTGTGATGCTACCTTGCTTCACGTAAGCATTGCTTCACGTAAACTTGAACTTCATTTCACACATAAAAGCAACTTGTAAGCAATGTTGTTTAAAAATATAGCTGCGACTTTTCATGAAATATTTCAGAACTATACACGATTTATAATGTCAACTAAAATGATATGTGTCGCTCCATTTATGTGCATCATATTGAACAGAAATTTTCTAACTGTGTAGGTATGAGAAAATTAGCCAAAAAATCTAAGTCAACCGGTGAGAATTGAACCCACACATCCCAAATGGAATATGATAAAGCTTTGAATTTTGGATCCTGTGTGTTTGCAAATATACCTTGTCGTTGACCTTGTCGAAGGATATGTGGCCGCCATCCAGCCCCGATCTTAATCCACTGGATTACTCGATATGGCGCGTCATGAAGGCCAAGGCCTGTTCTAAAAGCCACCCGAGTACAGCAAGCCTCAGACAAACATTGACCCGTACCTGGACAGAAATCGATCCAGACTACATTATTAGAACCTGCCGTGCATTCCGGAAGCGTGTGGAGGCCGTAATTGCAGCAAGTGGAAAGAAGTGGAAGTTTAAGACTCTGAGAAACATCCCCCCTTTGAATAAATAAAAAATAACTCGAAAACGAAATTTTCTAGAATTTTTGAGAATTTTAACATTGCGTAATGATGCAAACATTATCACGCATACGATATTTACAATAATTCATGTTTTTCAAATATTACTCTTTTTTTTCAAACAAGTACTGAAGATCCTAGAGTCTTTTCGTTAGTAATATGTTTATTGAAAATTATTACATGTGCACTATATTTTTGTTTTGTGACCGAACATCACTATTTTGTATTAGGGTTACTTTGATAATTCTCGATGAATGTAGAAAAGCATGCGTAAATCTCAAACAATTAAGTTCAAGAAATATGAAACTTTGAATCAGTATATAATCAGAAATTTCATGAGCAATAAGAATAAAAAACAGAATTTGTGATGGCTATATCAGAAATACTTTTAATAAGTGATTGTTTGAGTGCCGTTTCAATCAGGCGAAATTTTTTTTTTACGTTTTTGGACAATATGTAAAACTTAACATATAAAATCTCAATACGATATCAAAGGTAACACCCTAAGGTAAAAAAATGGAAACAAAATTTGCAATTTATAAATAGTGCAGAGAGTACATTTAATCATTATATTCAATTATTAAAGTTAGTCGCATTATCAAAGATACCCCGTTTCACGGTACCCATTACCTGTAGTCTCATATATTACAGTGAGTACTACAGAGACTGATCATTTCCCTTTTTTCCCAACTTTGATCGGATACCCAAGACATTTAGCACAAACGTTGTACATGGAAACTAAACAGCTGGTAATTAGACTAAAAGCAGCTCAGACAACATGCACTCTGCCAGTAAAACACAGCATTGCAGCCGACATCGTTACAACTCTGCCGGCCACTACCAACGACGAACGATTGCAACATCAAACTACTTGCACACTTTCCCGTTCTCTTCGCATCCTTCGGTATCAGCTCCCCTCCCCCCACCATTCCCCATCGTTAGGTGAAAAACTGAAGATGGGTTGAAATCAAAGCGAGATGCACCTCTCTTTGCCACATTGCTCAACTAGCTCTCATTCTAACGCAACATAGCCGAGGGCTCTGCTGTCAGTTACCAGGGAGTATTTTTGGAAATAACGCATTTTCTCCAACGTTTACGGCCACCACGTGGTTCGATACGAGCCCGGTAATGTTCCTCTAAATTGAAAACAGCAACCACGGCCGACTGTGTAAATGTGTTTATGTGTATGTGCGCGCCATGAGTTCCTCCGAAAATCGAGGTGAACGTACGGTTTCCCTCACGACTGGCTGATTCCACCGGAGTGAGTTGGGAGTAGGTGCCTATCTACTACAACTCCTACCGATTTCAATTTACCTGAATGTTAACCCAACAGAAACATGATATTTAATTATAATTTGAACCGTGTATCGTGTTGCTCCGGTCGATTCCCACCCCGGCATCGCGATTCGTTTGGTTGTTGAACCTGCGACGCTTGATCTGATGTTGGTGCTTGTCCCCTAGATTGGTCACCACGTCCCCGACCGCGTCGCGGTTTGATAGTCTATAATGATTTATTGTCTCGCTGGATCGACGACGACGGACGCAGCGACTGAAAATCGGTAGAAATTAGACGTAATTACCCACACTCCGCGGGCGGCGATCAAAGACACGCCAGCACGCAATCTATCCGAGTCTAGCCGATTAGAGTGCACACTGCACGCGGTGTTGCATGACACTACTGCTGGACACCGACACCGGCTCTTCGTTTCGAAAATATCCTCTCTATTGAAGAATCGAAAGAACGGAAACGGTGAGTTTCCAGCGGGATGAGAGCTCAAATGATGTGGTGCTTCCGGCCCAAAGTCCCCTCAGTGAACTCGATGGTATCACAATATTTAATTAAGGCACAGCATTAAAATTTGAACCGGGCTGAGCTGTTTGTTTTGTTAGCTTGCTGACCCATATAAATTGTGGGTGTTTGGCTTCCGATCGGGTTTGACACAAACGATGATTGAGTCGATAATTTGGTATATGATCGTACATAAATAATGAAAATGACTGATGAAGATCTTTGAGGTCTTTCAAAACAGTTCATCGTCTTCGTCTAGGCTTTTTACGCTTCGATAGCGAGCAATTTTCCAGCTCTCAATTTAGTGCTCTAGATACCCTTCCACAGTTATTAATTGACAGCTTTCTTTGCCAACCAATTCATGAATTTGTATGATGATACTCTATACCCAGGGAAGTAAAGAAAATTTCCAACCCGAAAGATTTCTTCGACCGGATCGGGAATCAAGTCCACCGCATCCAGTTTGGTAATACCGTGCCTTTACTGACTAGACAATCTGAGGCCCGAAAACAGAACTTGAGACGAATTTAAAATGCCATCGCAACAGATACACGACTATTACAAAAATACCACCAAAAGATCATTAAATTGTATGCATTAAATATTTCATGTGACACTGTCAGGCGTGTTGATGAGTTCGAATTCCAGGTGTGGAGTTGTCTCCTTGGCGTCGGTGATTGGCACTCACTTGCGAAACAAAGACAGGCGGAAAATCAACAAGAATAAAGAATGAACTGCTGGACATGCAAATAGGGGAAATGGCTGTAGTCTATGGATCTAAAAATTGGGCCCATCGTTAAAAATGTCCAGGTCTTAAATTTTGCTTACAACAATGCGTCTTCTGAACAATACAAATATATATTTTTCATTGCTGCAACTTGATTGTGACTGAAACAAGTTACACACAAGTAACCACAACTGTTCAGTAACAAGTGTGCTGCTAGGGAAGGACACTAACCCTATTTCATTGAATTCACACAAATGAGGAACTTGTTAAGAATAATGGTTCCAAGTTGTAAGCAAGTTTTTTTTTATTTTCATTCTGTATTTGAAATACTTCATGACTTATTTTTTTGAAATAAACATGATGATTTGCATGCAATTATTGGAGATTTCATACGAAAAGATATGGAAACTATTGAGACCATTGGCTAAAATTTTTATTCTTACATTGCAGTGCAAATTCAAGTGAAAGGAACTAAAATTTGGCGTAATCCCCCTCCAATTGCTTCCACCATTGACGGACTCAGAGAAGGGTAAAGAAGTGTGAAAATTCGTTGAAAATGCATGCAAGTTCAAGAATCGTGAAAATATTCTGCAACTAAGCTTTTTTATTATTAAATTAATGTTTTACAGACCGAAAGTTTTTCAAATTCTTAAAAATGTCGGGTCAAATTCAAGTTTCCTAAATTCTTCCGAATGATCCATGCAGACTCGAATAAATTATGTTGAAAATCACGGATCAAACATTTTCAAGGCTTGAAATTGTTTTAAGACATCAATCATGTATTTTTTAAATTCTAGGCATTGATAAATTATCAAGATTCTTGGACGAAACATTATATTCAATATGTCAAATTATAAAATATTTCCTAGATTCCTTTAGCATGATTATGAGCATAAATATCGGTACGATTCTTAGCTGCTATTCCGTCATTGACCAGACTTAGCTAAATTTGCATACAGTGCCAAATAAATGAAGCTTGGGATTAGTAATCCATGCTCAGTGTGCAAACTCCTATGAATCAATACTTTTAAGATCAGTAACGGCGCCGGCCACGTCCTTACGGTCGCTGAGGAAAGAAAAAAAATATTAGTTCAACATCTTTTGTTGACACAGACCAAGTATACCTCTGGTTGGACTTTTTGCTAGCAGTATAGGGTGAATTATATCTGGATTCACTTTGAAAAGTGATGTAATCTTTTAAAGCATGGTGAGCAAAGGATACGAAGATGTGAGCCTGTGAACTCAGTAATGTAAAGGAGCTTGAGATTGAACCAATGATCTTCTGCTCAGTAAGCACAAATTGTTGCCACTAGGCCACCGAGCCCCTTACAGCACAACAACCCAACGACGATCATTCAGGCCAGAAGACATAAAGCCATTCAAATAAAATGACGTCTTCAAAAGCCGTGAAAAATGTTTTCAAACCAGGATTAAGACATCACATTCAAGGTTCCTTCTTTTCATTTCGCACAATTTTTTTTTTATGAGACCATGGAATCATAATACTATATGATGATATGTTATATTTGTAAAAAACAAGAAGAGGTTGTGAAGCTTGCCTTTGACTCATAAACCTGCCAATTTTGCTTTATGAGAATTGCAATAAGCAATTTTATCATTTTCTCTCACCCATTTTTCATTCTTCATTCTTCGTTCTTCACAAACAGTGATCAGAATACCCCTGAGTGTGACTCATTATAAGTCAAATTGGCAGGTTTTATGGGTAAAATCCATTCCTTTCGTATTCTTATTGTAATACAAAATATTATTATATCATCTATCGATTCCATAAGACCATACAATATATGTTTATGCAAAATGAATGGAAGTGACCCTGGTCACATATAACCCATAGTATCAATATTTACGAACCATTAAAGACTTCTGTACTTAATATAGGATCCTGGTATTGACCCTAATATCTTCTAATAAGCAAACAAAAACCTTCGCTACCTTGCTACTTGCAGTTCAACATACTATTAAGACCGACAATCATGCAAAAGTATTTTCAACTTGAACAAAAGCTTAATTCATAACACGTATCCAATCGCACTAACCGAACAATAGATCATGTCCGATCGAGATAATCTCACCACTTCTACCACCCGGAGGAAACCAAATAGGGTCAAGGAAGTCTCGTATACTGCCAGGGATGTCGTTGCAAATCCTGGATCCCTCATACTTAGGGCAATGCCGAATCACAAGCTCCACCGTTTGTGGAACGTGGCAGAGGTCACATTCCGTATGGAAGGGTCCGTTTCCCCTGGAATTGTGAGATATATTGGTGTCTGGAGTGGTGGGTCTTCCCATCATCCAGTGTTCCCTTTGACCTTTCTGATGGTTGGAGACCTGGCAGCCAACCATTCCTTCCTCGAGACACACTCGCTTGTGGTCCCTTTATTTAGGTCCAGGCCAAGCACAGTTCGATCACAAAAAGTTGTAGCTACTTGATTATGACATAAAAAGGTTGTATATTGGTTTATATAACCGATTTATGACAAGCGTGTTACTAGGGGTTTGTACAGCTCAATAAGCCAGGTGATCAGTTTCTCCGAACTCTGCAGAGCCCAGGGATCCAACTGAACGTCGTTTTTCTTGGTTCATACTCCTGGAAGCCATGGATCCTGGGATATTTGTATGTGTCAGATCCGAGGGCAGAGATGACACTTGCAATCGGTCTTCTGTCCGGCTGAGAATATTGAGCAAGGGTTTGGCAATCGAAAGCAAGAAGACTGTTGTGTTGATCGGAGACATAAATGCTGACTTTTTCCTGCGCAACCGATCCGTCTGAGTATCTAATCGTATGACCATTGTACCTTTTCCGCTGAAGCTCTGAAACCGCAGTTGCTACCGCTTTAGGATTGAAACCTTCCTTGAACATGCTCTTGATCGTTGGGTAGATTCGTATTTCGGGTAGGTTCCAACCCCTGGCTCCACACCGGTGGAAGCTTCTGATCGGTCAAATGATTGAAGAGTCGGTTTGCCTCATCTAGGAGGAAACCCTCCCTTCTAACAGAACGCAATGGCCCGGTGACATGTCCCTCAGGCAATGTGCTTGTCGAAGAGGAGCAGCCCATATTCGAAACATACGAAACATTCGAAACATGCTATATATGTTAGCTCGAAACCATAGGTTAGGCTACTGTCAATCAAGTTGTGTCAGGGAGGTGATCAGATTGGTTCGGTGCTTGCAGCTGGACGATGCTAAGTGCATGGATTCGACCCGTATGTATTTCATGAAATGGTAGTTTTTTTTTTCTATAACTGCTCAAACATCACACACAATCTGCCAATCAAGCGTAAAACTACACCAACATCCAATCAACCAGTAGTCAGACCTCAGAAATCCATCCACCTAAAGTGTGGCAGCACAGCAGTGTTCCCAAAATGTAAAAACAGCTGCCCGGGAAATTTATTGATTGTACTGTAAAAGGATCATGATGAATGTTGGCATCTTAGTAGAATACCTGTATAATGAGAGAAAGAGAGAGAAGGGTTAGTAATTTCCATTTATTTCCACTACCTTATTTGCTTATCCTTGTCAAGGATAAGCAAATAAGGTAGTGGAATTAAATGGATATTACTAATCCTTTTCTCTCTCTCTCTATATATATATATATACTGTAAAAGGATTTTTTTTAAATGGATAATCTCCCGTTATACGCATAAGAGTCCCACGGTACATAAGGATTGCATAGAACATGGAACAGTTATGCGTATAACGGCAGTAAAGCTCTTCAAATCAAGTAATTCATTAATTTAATCCAAAATTGGTTAATTTAAAATAAAAACCCTGGATTAATCCACCTATGATGAGATCTAACCCTTCTTACTAATAGAAATTCCGATAAAAGTGCTCATATGATGTGAGGTGATAGATAAATTCTAATGTGATTTGAGGTATTGCATGATGGATTTTGACCCTAGTCCGAAACTTACCACTTCCCTTTATTTCTAAGTGAATTTTGAGGAGAATTTCGGGAAGCATTACTACTCAACAAACAATTTTAGCTGTAGACTAGCTTATACAGGCAAATATTAGCTGTGTAAGCTAGTTTTTGGCAGTATAAGCTAATCTTTAGCTAAAATAGTTTGTTGAGGAGATAATTCTGAGCGAAATTCTTATAGTAATTTCAATGGATCACTTTGGAAATCTTTCCGAAAACCTAGCCTTAAGCTAAAAATCACTTTAATGAAGTAAAAAAAACGAAAATGTCCATCAGAAACGAAGGATAATCTTCATCTGGGAACGAACAATTTTGCTTAACGCGTGTTCGATATTTGAACTTCCATCAGATAATTTAGGAAACACCAGCATAACTTCTGGGATGCGTCAAGTGATGATAAAAAATTTCAACTCATAAGAATTGTTATGATTCCTTCTGAAACTGAAACGCCATTTTATGAGAAATCTTCCCTTCAGAATTCCATTATAACCCATTTCCCAGCCGCGGTTCTAAGATGTCTAAAAATACCCAATTGCATCACCGGAGAACACGCCGACGTCGGAGAAAAACGTGCGTTATGTTAATTTTCACTTTTACCTTCCATGCACCTTCCTTGCACCGCCCAAAACGTCCGGCAAAGAAAAACTGCACCTCCAGTATGAGAAGGTATACATAACCTACAAATGCATCGGCAAGCATCAGGCACTTCCAATTTTAACGACGTGACAACTTATCACCGCTGCTGTGATCTCATCCGTCGGAACGCATCGTCGTCGTCGACGGCTCGGTACCCGGCTGCCTTCCCAGAACCTCGAAATCGTTGTTCGGAATTCTAATTTTATGTTTTCCCCGTTCTACCGACCAACCGACGAAGTTGCACGTTACCAGTCAGCGCCGTCGCATCAGCTCCTCGAAAAGTGTGATAAACCATGTTCGGTTTGTCACTTTCAGTCCAAAAATGGCAGCACCATGCGTCTTGATCATTCTTCTGTCACCAGGGCAATTTCCCTTCGGTTGCTGGCGCAAAAATAAACAATTTGTCTGAGTCTGACTCAGTAGCATTCCTCCCCATTCTGGGTAGATGATTAAAGTGAGCTTAATTGCTTTGAACTCGGCGAATTGCTCAACCACAGGCTCTGAATCAGACCGCTCACTCTTGAAAGAACTCGAGCCTGGTCGGACTCATCGCTCATCATAATTGCCATAGATAAGATACAATTTTTTCCACGGGACAGCAGCAGATTGCATCAGCTGTTATTAAATTAAGCTCAATTAATTACTCACTCAAATTTGACCACCGCGTCGTTGGCTTGGCTTTCACCGCGCCATCGAGGAGGCACGCGACATCCCCCAATTCTACTCGTGCCAGTCCAGAATTAGGTTTCCTTGGAAATCCAAGTACCGATGTTCGTGAGCTCAACTCAGCATACATACCTAAAATAGAGAAGAAGGGAAATCGAAGCATTAAAACAACACGGCCAAATGCGAAACAATGTGTAATGATGGCGTAAATACATAGTTGTACACGCTGCGCGCAATTCAAGCGCGAAATTAAGAATGGCATTCTGAAAAGTTCCGTTGGTCGAACGCGACGCGACAATTTTGTCTATACCCGGACAGGCGTCGTCGGTCGCTGTGTGTGATTCAATGTGCAAGCGAATGACAAAATGCGTTGTTTTGTGTGCTGTTGGATCAGGAATGATTACTAGGTTGACTTTGTACTACGACTAATCTGTTGATTAGGGAATGGCGGCGCCGGAATGTTTGTTTGTTCGGGGTGGACTCGAATTATTGTGACTCATAATTGCTTCCTGACCGTGTGGAGAAAGAACAGAGAAAAGTGGGACCCGTTAGCCAGTAGTAGGTAGTGGGTGTTATTGGGAAGTTTTTATGGTGTCTGTCAAATTGACGGGCATAGTGAAGGGAACATACTGCGCTGTACAAAACCATGTCCGACATGACATTCCAATTTGTCACGATGTAAATTTAAAACACATGAGAAAGTAGACACTTTCATTGGAAAGACCGTGATCTTCCACTCTCTTGTGGTGGATAGAGTTTATGCAACCAAATTGAATTTGAAATATCGAACTCATTTGTAATATTTAAGGTTTTATTGCAGACAATAGTTTGAACTAATTGCTGAGGAGATGTTTTGTGAGCGGGTAATTGGTAGCGATTTAAAAAAATCTTAATTGCAGATGGTAGAAAACATAAAAGCAAACAAGTTTCACAGACGAGTAATTAAGCTTAAACCCAATTGAAGTGCGTTGTAAAAGTATTGTATTTTGCATTTCTAACCGGACTTCTCAAACATGCGGAATCGCTTATAAAAGTGCGCTTTTACTTGATATCGTCTTGGTGTCATGAGCGCTCTTTTCGTTATGAACCAAGGAAAAAGTGCGTAGAAGGCCAGAAGACCAGAAGACCAGAACTATTTAACGAAAAAGCACACTTTTATTAGCGTTCCCGCACTTATAATGTGCGCAAAGCGATATATGAAGTAAAAGAGCATTTTGTATTTGTGGGTTTCCTTCTGATTACGTCTCGTGCATAAGATGCAATTAATTTAAGTTCATATTCTATAATTCCAACACCAGTTTTTTTTTATTTGACACATCATTTCAGATTATAAAAAGAAACTGTCGTCATTGCAGTTCTCCTGCCATTTGTCATAAGATAACGACAGCTTTTCGCAATCAGAAATGATGCACCAAAGTAAACTGCACCTTAAGTTCCGTAGCAAGCAGTAATGCACACAACACACCGTGAGCAAGACAATGATCCTTCCAGTTGTCGTTGACAGTCATGAATCATTGACGATTAGAGGCACTCAAATGCTAAGGGGAACTGATTAGAACGGACCGACCTGGCAAGTCTATCAAATATAAAGTACTTTATCTCTGATTGTTTACCTAATAAGTATATTAGTGTTGACCAATTCCACGCCAAATGACGCATCGAAAAGACTGGAACTTCTCCGATTTGCATAACACTTTGCATAATTGTGTGTTATGAACAAAAAAACACACACAATTTTTTTTTTTTCAAAAATTTGGCCATTTTGGATGTAGTATTTTATTTTAAAATGGCGTTTATAATTTTTCAATAAATTGTAGCACGAAAACTTCACTTATGATCGAAATGACGTCTGATACAAAGTTGTAGAGAAAAATAAAGTCTTACTGTGAAAATTATACATAGTTTTTTTTTTGTTAGTGTTCGGAAATTTGAAAAGGATTATTTTGTATGAATAGTTGTCATAACAGCTTTTTGATAATAATTGCAGAAATTCAAAAACTAATTTTAATTTAAAAGTAGTAGTTATGAGTAATTTTGAGTAGTATACAGAGGTTTAAGCCTCGCGAGCGTATTACGGATATAGAGGAATGAATTTTACATTTGATAAACCTAAAAATATTTAACATTGAAGCTTATTTGGAACATACTTTGAATTAGTAGTAAGTTTTCTGGCTAAATTTCGAGGTTTCGTGGGCATTCCTGGCATTGCTGAAAATAACGATAGCACCAGAACGTGGTCTTGCTAGAGCATTAGAATGCTCTGTTGATTTTTCGTGAACTCTAGATCGCTGGGAATGCTTGGGAATATTTGAGGTTTGACGAAAGGGTGAACAAAGAGGTGAACACCCAAGATTTTCAAATTGATGTAGCTGTGAAGCAATTGAAAAATTTTGAGGGAATTTAACCAGTTCGTTTTTGACTGCTAATCTGGTTAAGATGTTATACTTAATTATCTTAAACATAAATCATTCAGCTCAATGCAGCAGTATGATAAGTTTTTTAGGAAAAGCGGAAGAAGTTTAGTCAAGTTTACCCCCTGAAGTAAAAGTACATATATATGAGTACTTTAACCAACGCAATGTTGACTTTATTTCTGATATGGACAATGAAAGCATCTTACTTCCAGTCATTAGGGAAAATGAAACACTCCATTTCATTTTTGACAAAATTGCAAATTTAGGACTTAATATTAACCATGTGAAAAATCAACAAAATGGTTATTTAGAGCTTTTATTAACAAATACTTATGAAGATTTCTTTGTGACTAAATCGTTAAGTCCCATATGGATAAATGAAATGTTTCACATGGATTGGAAAGCAATATTAAGAACTGCAGGAAATGTTTAATGTGCAGTTGACGTATTCTACAATGTGTTGCTTGGAATAATACTTGAAGAAGTGCCAACTAAACGAAGAAGACGTCAGAGTCATGCAAAACATCCGGTTTGGTACAACAGGGAACTGAAAAATTTAAAAAAAATCGAAAGCAAAAAGCGCACTAATTTTCTAAAAAATATAGTAGTGAAGAAACTTTGGCATACTATTTAGACATTTGCGATCAGTTAAATTTGGCCGTGAATATGGCATTTGAGAAGTATAATTTAAAAACTGAACTTGAAATAAAATCTTGTCCTAGGAACTTCTTCAGTTATGTGAAAACCAAATTAAAATCTGATAATTTTTCCATCAAAGATGCATTTGGACGATAGGGTAGGTGAGAACTCGGATGATATATGCTATTTGTTTGCAAATTTCTTCCAAGATATCTATACTACGTTTTCAGAAGAGGACCGTGACCGTGAATATTTTGAATCTTATCCAGAATGTTCAAGTGCCATCAGCGTAAGTCAAATCAAGGTTCATGATATCTTAAATGGTTTAAACAATTTAGCATGCAACATGGCTTCTTTAAAGGCCGTTCAACAACTACCTATTTGCTCGAATTAATTAATTATTCCTTGAATGCAATGGATAACGGAAACCATGTAAAAGTGTTGTACACAAATTTCAGCAAAGTGTTTGATCGAATTGACATACCTATGCTTCTTTTTAAACTTCGAAAAATGGGAATTCATTACGCACTCCTCAAATGGCTAGAATCATATTTAACTGACCACCATCAAATAGTAAAATACAAAGGAAAGACATCAAATCCCGTTGATGTCACTTCAGGAGTTCCTCAAGTCCGCTTTTATCTATTCTCTTAGTCAATGACATATCTTTCATTATTAAGAAATTGAAAGTTTTAATCTATGACATTAAACTTTTTCTTTTTTTTTAATAAAAGATGCCAAAGACATCATTATATTCAAAGAGGAAATACAGATATTCCATACTTGGTGTCATAAAAGGCTGCTACAATTAAATATAAAAAAATGTAACTCAATTACCATTAGTAGAAAACGAATCCTACCCGATATAAAAATCACTTTAGGAAACCAGATCGTAGAAAAGTGTGATAGAGTCAGGGATCTAGGTGTTATTTTGGACTCAAAACTTACTTCCACCGATCATTATAACAAAATTATTAACAGAGCTAACAACATACTTGGTTTCATAAAACGTCTCTGCTATAACTTTCACGATCCGTATACGATAAAACCATTGTACATTGCTTATGTAAGATCGATATTAGAATATTGCAGCATAGTTTGGTCTCCTTTTTCAATCATTTCTAAATCTGGAAGTGTGTTTGCAGTACCATTATTCATATGATAACGGTAGTGTTTACATGCGGGGCTTATTGTATGTGAAAGTAACCTCGGAATGGACGTGAATTACCAGGCATTCTGAAATGGGTTGCTGAATCTGCAGTAGAGCTATCACTTTCTAACTCCCGGACTAAACTTGCTTATTATTACATCAAGGATTGTTGTAAGCAAATTTCTTCCATAATACCACTGCCGGCCAGTGGGGGTTAGATTGAACACACACACACATAGTTTGGTCTCCTTTTTCAATCACACATGAAGAAAGAAAAGAGTCCGTTAAAAAGCAGTTTCTATTGTATCTTCTTCTTCTTCTTGTTCGCATTTCAAGTTTATTGCTTAGCGCGTATTAGCTTATTGCGTGCTCTCAACTTAGTGTTCTAAATGCACTTCCCCAGTTATTAATTGAGAGCTTTCGATGCCAATACCAATGCATGAATTTGTATATTGTGTAGCAAGCACAATGATACTCTATGCCCAGGGAATTCGAGAAAATTTCCAAACCGAAAGATTCCCTCGACCGGACTGGGAATCGAACCCGCCGCCTCCGGCTTGGTAATACCGTGCCTTTACTGACTAGGCTATGAGGCCCCAATCAGTTTCTATTGTATGCACTCCGCAAGTTAGGTTGGACTGTATTTCCTCTGCCATCATACACAGCTCGGTGTATGCTCATAAATATCCAAACATTAAAAGAGCGTCGTGAATTTGCTATGATTTCTTTCGTAAACGATATCGTATCACATCGCATTGATTCAATAGAACTATTGTCATCCTTAAATTTATATACACCATCTAAAGGGTGTCCACGATGAAATTGCCACACACAAAATTGATTCGCAAAATTCGAGTTTTCATCCGATTGCCATCAAATTTTCAGGGATTGAGAAATAACTATTAAACTTCATTTTACCATTTTACTCGTATTTTATTTACAGTCCATACGCAAATGCCCGCACCTTGGCCTTAACCCCGGCCATAAGATTCTGCACAACCTGTGAATCAACCGTTTTTTGCATGTAAACCCATACTTTCTTCAGTTCCTCGACTGTCTTCACTACCTTAGGTCGTTTAAGAAGGTGCTGCTTCGCCCAGTACTTCTCGATGGGAGGGTTGAACATTTTCGGCACGAAATTGACCTTATTGTCCGCATACCACTTCAGCACGTCCTTGGAGTAGTGGCATGAGGCCAAATCCGGCCAGAAGATTGTTGGGACGTTGTGGGCCTTCAGGAGAGGAAGCAGCCGCTTCTGGAGGCACTCTTTTATGTACACCTGTCCGTTCATCGTGTCCTGGGTCACGAAAGGTGCACTCCGCTTCCCGCACGTGCAGATGGCTTGCCAAACCAGGAATTTCTTCGCAAATTTGGACATCTTCTGAGTGCGGACATGCTCCGGAACGCTGAACTTATCCTTGGCCGTGAAAAACAGGTTGCCGGGGATCTGTTTGAAGTCGGCCTTCACATATGTTTCGTCGTCCATGATGCAGCATTCAACTTTCGTCAGCATGTTGAGGTACAACTTCCTGGCACGGGTTTTGGCGGACTTGTTCTGCTTCTCGTCGCGATTAGGGGCCTTTTGTACCTTGAACGTTCGAAGCCCAGCCTTAGTTATGGCCTTCTGGACAAAACTTCGGCTTAGGTGCAGCTTCTTAGCCACATCCCTAACGGAGGCGTTCGGATTTCGGTTGAAGGCCCCAACTACGCGGTTGTGATTTTTGGTGTTGTACGGAATACTTTTTCCTTCACTTCTGGGCTTCCGATCGGTGGTCAACCGTTCCTCGAACAGCTTAATCACTCGCGACACCGTGGAATTCGCGATTCCCAACGTTTTAGCGATGGAACGATGCGAGAGATCCTTGTTCTCGTGATGAATGCGCAAGATTTTATCACGCACGAGCTGTTCTTTCGACTCCATTTCCGCGAGTTTTGATCACAGGACTTTAAAACTTGCAGGATGTAAATAATGCACTATGAACTAAATCCACCCAAATTTTCATTAAATTCTACCCAACGGTTAAAAAGTTAGAGCAATTTCATAGTGTGGCAATTTCATCGTGGACACCCTTTAGGCTTTTACGAAATAGAAATATAGGGGAAATGCAGGTAATGTCGGCCTAAGTGTCCCTAATTTGGGCCCATTAATAAATTCAGCAATCGACTAAATTTTCAATAGCAACCAAAAATATCCATTAGTAACGTCCCAATAACGTGTTCATCTAGATAAAATTGATAAATAGCAGATTTTTAGCGATGGGCCCAATCTTAGATCCATAGGCCAACATTAGAGACATTTTCCCTATTTGCTACAAATCGTCATCGTACGGATTATGCCAAATTTGGACCCTTGAACCAAATGATGGACACATATAATAAGCACTGTGATAACATTGACTTTACAATGACAAAAACCAAATTAAAGCAATATTTTAATTCCTTGCATAACGTCAGCTAGAAGTAATGTTTTAACTTGTTCTCAAGACACATTATTAAAAAAACATAAACAAAGACAAAATTGAAAAAAATAGAAGAAGGGGTAAGCGGTAGGACCATCATCATCATCATCATCATAATCAAATAAAGCTCTAAAGTTAAGTGTCATAAACAGTTGCAAAAACACGTTTTTATACATGTCCACAGGCAAACAAAAGTGTTAACACACTTTTATGTGGATAGACGAGGCTTATACACGATCTTTTGCCATCCATACGAAGTATATTGTGATCAGGTGTACTCACGCTACGTTACATTTACATATTTTAAGGTCTTTTAACCAAATTTTAGTTTTGGCCCAATGTCACCACCAAACGTTTTTACATTTGGCTTATTTTTATTATTTTATTAAAATGAGACATCAATTTCAGTGGGAATTTTAAATTGCTTTCTTTGATAAAATGATAATGTTGCAAGGAAGGGAACGAAATATTTTGATTTTTTTGGCCCAATTTTACTCCCACTTACGATATATGAACTCTACCAAATGCTTTTCTAAAGTTAGTATAAAGGGTAAATGGATGTAACGTCGGCCTAAATGCCCCTAATTTGGGGCCATACATAAATTTAGCAATCGAGTACCAAAAATATCCTTTAGTGCCGTCCCAATGACGCGTTCATCTATATAAAATTGATACATAGCAGATTTTTAGCTACTGCTTCAAGATAATTTCCTTTATCCATTGCTTTAAAAGAAAATGTTACAAAAATTACTAAGTTAGTAGTCATTGAACGACCTTTAATAAAACCATGCTGATTGCTAGTAATTAATTTTTTAACTTGTGACAAAATATGTTGATTGATTATAGATTCGAATAATTTAGGAATGCAAGATAATAATGTGCAAATAGTTGTCAGGGAAAATGGATTTAATGATGGCCTAAATTTCCCTAATTTGGCCCCATTCAGTAGTCGACTAAATTTTCAATAGCGACCAATTAGTACCGTCCCAATGATGCGTTCATCTAGATAAAATTGATACATAGCAGATTTTTAGCGATGGGCCCAATCTTAGATCCAGAGGCCAACATTCGAGCCATTTCCCCTATCTAATTTAATATTTTCATGTACCAAAAGATAACATCAGCTGATATAAACCAAAATTAGCGATAATTTTAAATAGTGCCAAACATGAACTTCTGTCAATCAATCATTCTGATCGATTACTGCAATGGATCGTAGCTAAGTTTCAATCAGTTTGATAACATGAACGACATTTATCTTTAACAGCTTTGTGCTGATATAACCAAACATTGCTTTTCAAAAACAATTACTTCAATTCAATTTGGATGTCTAAAAACTATTAAAAATAAATTATTAAAAAATATAATAATTCAAATGCCTTATCCCTGACGAGTCAGGGGCTTACTCTGAGAAACGCTTCCACTGTACCAGCGCCACCAATCAGCATCCACAAACCAACAACGTGCCCAGTTCGTCTATAATGAGTTTTATGACCAACCATTGTTAATCCTATTTCCCGCTTGTTCGAATTGCTCTCCACCGGTCGTGTTCATGATAGTGTTCACTTCTTATTCACACCCAATGCACCTAACACTCAGTGCTCCTGTACCCACTCCTCTGGATAGAAGCAGAACTTTTTTCCAGTGAGAGAAACCGCATAATCCATAGTCGATTCGCCTCGAACGCCGCGCACTGGGCTAGATTTAATTTCAGGCTTCATAAAATATCCGCTATCCGCTTGTGCGAACACAGCCATTATACCGCAGCTGACTGAGCACAACACCACACGGCAGATTAAACCAACTCAAATTTGAGTTTCGTTCTCTCAAATTCGCAAAAACGTAGGTTACTCATAGCCTGAGTAAAATTTTCGTCGATTTTCCTCATATTCGAGCAGGAAAAGCGAGAGAAAATTTACTCAGTATATTACGTTTTTGAGATTGTTAGTGAAAAACCACTCAATTTTGAGTAGATCTCATCGGCCGTGCACATCAGCGCCGTCGACGTGAGGGGATCCTCGAGGTGCGCGCGCGCGTCCGGTACCGGTCAGGTTTAATGACTTTTCCAACAGATGCACCGACCGCCGCCGCACCATACTGTTCCGTTCCGAAAGCGAGCTCGCAATTTATTGTCTTGCGGAGATTGCTTGAACGATTTGAAGCAGGAGTTCACATGTCTTGAGAGAAAGAAAGGGATCAGCTTATGGTAGATTATCGCACAAATTCGTGAAATTTATTTGCAATTCATTTTTAGGAAGGCAACGCCGGGGGAAATCTCTCACGCAAAACGAAGTGTAATTAGCAGTGGTGCTGCTGATTCAGTCATTAACGTCGGGCTTGCAAACGTGGCGTTTATGGTCTTTAAAGTTAAACCCGATTTCGCTCATCTTTTGACAAGATGTGAATTTATGTGGCATGCGTTTTAACTTTGAATCAGCTGTTCACGGTCGATTCAAGTAAATCGAAGACTGAGTAAAATTGTATTGCTATCGCTCTTTTTCCTCACGAAAAAAAAGAGATAGCAATACAATTTTACTCAGGGTTTGGGTTACTTTCATCGGCCGTGTGATTAGAAGTAATGAGAGCAAAACTCTTACTAAACATAGAGTTTACAATAGGTATTCCCAATGCGGTACAATTCGCCATGGCGAAAACAATTATCCTCCGGAACATGGTTAGTTCACCTGTCGGTGAATGACGAGAGTTCGTCGTTCGTGCGCACATGTTTTGTGGTTTTCCTTCACCGCCTACCGGCTCATCGGATTCCCCACAGTCAACCAGCCAGCCAGTCGGTCATGGTGTGGTGTGATTAGCTTTCAACAGGTAAATCTTCTGGTTGTACTGTTGACGGAAAGGAAGTTTCGATTCCGTTTTTTGTTATCTCTTGGATCACCTCACGCCATGCCACAGACACACACTCACACACACACACACACGCATTCCGACTCTGGTGAGAGCTGTCAGCTCTTAAGTCAGTCATCCAGAAGACTGTTACAGGCATGCAAAAAAGCAATGCTTGGTCGGGTTTTTCGCCCCCTACATTAACTTTTGATATCCATAGCTGTTCATTCGTCTAGCAACAAAAAGGAAGCCTCACAAGACCGAGAGGTGTAGAAGTAAGAGAATTGACGAGAGCAAGGTAGAATGGAAGAATCAAAGTTCATCACCTCATGACGGCTGGCGGATGGCGGCTGGTGGCGCTTTGGGTGGTGATGTGGTTGTCGGTTGATGGAAATGCCCCCAGCAGCTGTTGTTTGTTAGGTACCAGCTGATGTGTCTTCCGGTTGAGGTTGATTAAGACAGCTTCGTAGCTACCGCATTTTACTTTTGCGTACTTGACTTTTTTTTTACCTTCGTGAGTGAAAATTGCAATTTTCTCAACCAGCAACCAGCATGAGCATCAATGTATGCCGAGTGAAAGTGTGAAACGCCAGATCAAAATCCCATATTTTAACAACCACCTCTAGTCGAGAGTCGTTTGACTTGATGAGCGTGTCATGTGCTAATCTACTACACCTGTACAATGAATATCTACAGCAGGAGGGCATATTTTGATGCGGTGATCACAATCGCCCGGGAGATTGTCAATTTTCACCTTCTCTAATAGCTCCAACACGGACGGCGATATTATGGATGGCAATTTGTAGATCATTAGCGAAGCGATAGCTCAGCAGTGAAGTTTCGTTGTTAGATGGGTATGGTTTGAGTGTTTGTTACCGATTTTTTGTCTAATGACAGCGATTGATTCCAGGAATATAGATACAAATACGCAATATGCGATGTACCTACCAATAAATAGATAATGAAATAGATAATGAAATAAATATGCATTTCGGAGAACTGGATTTAGATGCTTTTTTATTTAAACCTACAAAGCAAATCCCTGTTTATATTTTATAGTAAGCTAAAATTGTATGACAAAAGGTCGAAAGACAAAAAGTCGAATGACAAAACGTCAAATGAAAATATGTCGAAAAGACAACATGTCTAAGGTACAAAAGGTCAAATGGACAAAAGTTCGAGTAATGAGAAGGTGGACAGAAGGTCGAATGATGAGAAGTGAGACAAAAGGTCGAATGGACAAAACGTCGAATGGACAAAACGTCAAATGGACAAAAGGTCAAATGGACAAAACGTCGATGATGAGAACGAGGACAAAAGGTCAAAAGATTAAATGGGGGGGGGGGTCAAATACAAGGGTTAAATGGACGAAACGTCGAATAAAAATAGGTCTAAGGCGAGATCTTAGGTACAAAAGGTCGAATGATTCAAAGAGGGTTGTTGTCGAATGATGAAAAGGGAACAAAAGATTGAATGAACAAAAAGTCGAATGATGAGAAGGAGGACAAAAGGATGAATGGAGAAAAAAAAATCAGAATTATTAAAAGAGGCATAAAAGGTCGAAGGGTGAGAAAGACTGATAATATTTTTTATAGTGAAGCAAGCCAGATTAGTAGGATACACCACTATTGCAATACAGCCATTCCACAGCAAAACGATGTAGTAGTTCTCAGCATTTCATAAAAATTTGTAGCTTTGTTCCTTATCGCAAAACATTAGACCTACACGGTTAGAAAAAAGTACCCAAAATTAAGTTCTTTTCACTCATCTCGGCACTAAAGTGCAGGAACCCAAAAGTAGGTAAAGCGGGTCAAAGTAATTTTCATTTACTTATGTGCAGTTCGTATGGAATTTTCCACTGGCTTCTTAACCAAAAGTAAGTTAGTTGTACCCAACAGTAGGTAAATATGATTATACTCAACGTTGGGTTCCCACACTTTACTACCCCTGTTGGGTGGTTTTGCTCCTCCGTTTTTGACAACATTAGAAGGAGAAAAGGAGACAAACTAGTCAAAAGTAAGTAAAAGTGAACTGACCGTTGGGAACTTTTTTCTTACCGTGTATATTTTCATATTTTGTCATTAGGGTGACCATTTCCAAAAAAAAATTATTTTTTTTCAAATGACTTTTTAATTTATAACTTTTGAACCAAAGATCAAAAGTATTTAAAAATATTTTTTAGGAAAAATATAGTTGTGTGTGTGTATTCCCTCTAACCCCCACTGGCCGCCAGTGTTATTATGGAAGATTTCTCTCTACAATGTCGCAATTATGGTCATTGTAAACAACTTTAACCCGGGAGTTAGAAGGTGATAGCTCTATGTCTGGAAAGTCACGTTTACTCCGAGGTTACTTTCACTTGCAATAAGCCCCGCACGTACGTATTGCTTCTATCAATTGGATATAAGTTATACACACACACTTCCAGTTTCAAAATGTTCTTTTGAATCCTGGCACGTATTTAGTTTTTTTTTATTGTGTAAAGTATTTGAACCGGTCTCACCATGTTCATTTGATCCTTCAATCCGGAAAACAAGATCGATGGAAAACAAATCAAAGAAAATAAAAGCCTGATTTCGATTGCACAATTGATCCTCCTCTTTCGGTTATTTAAAAACAATTTTGCGTATATGACTTTACCAACTACCGGAACTTTTACTTAAATTCAAGCCGCAATCCAAGCAGAGCCTACTGCGAACCACTTTTCAGAAAAATGTGATTTTGTATTGAATGACATTGATTGCAATTGTTTTTTTTTTATGGTTTTCATGGTTTGCAGATAGAAGGCGCAATATGTTTTTATATGTTTCCTTCAAAATGTAGACTTTCTTATCCATTATATCAAAAACTCAGCGATGCTTTTTTTTTCATTTTTGAGTTAAATTTGTTTGAAGTTATCAAGTTTGCTTTGCTTGCTATAAATATCATTGTAGTCTAAGATCAGAAATTGAAATGAGTATAAATAATGTGACCATATATCAGTCTTTATAATTCAATGGAGTCGCATGGTAGTCTAGTCGCATCCCAAGTAACACACAAAAAATCTTTTTAAATAAGAATTCAAAAACATGTTCTATAAGTGTATTATAAGTGATGCAGAAAACATCCCGAGCTTTGAAAGAGCTCTGTAAATGTTTTCTCGCTACTTCACATATGTTTTTCATCCTCCAAGATGATCGTATTTGGCTTTGATCTTTAAAAGTTATATAAATGTTCATCATACTTTTATAATACAAAAATAAAACATTTATAATACCACAACAAATGATGCTAGATCGGTTTTCATAAAGGAGTTGAAATGATGATTCAGATGCCACTTTCAGTACTTTTCAATGATCATAGGCTTCATCTTTATGACGAACCGAACGCATTTTCTCTAGAATATGATTTTCCTGCCATTAACGAAGAACATCATAGATAGTAAGGCTAAGTTAGTCATCTTTCGAAATTAGTCTAGTTAGGAAGGTACAAAGCTATCACGCCAAGAACTAGTGTTGGAATTCCATGCTCTATTTTTTTATTATGATCTTGCATCTAAAATTTATTGGTTATTATGATGTTTTCCAAAACATGTTATAATACCATAATCTACTTTTACAAGCTCCTCCTCTCGCTTGGTTTTCTGCCATGCGTGAGAACTTGATGGATTATAAAAATGGTTTATCAAGCAGCGGAGTTGGTCTACTAGAGAAGTTCCAAAGCTAGTACGTTGAATACTTGATTTCAAATCCCCCCATGCTCAATTATGTCTTATTTTTGTTTTGGAGAATACTTTTTGGCAATTTAATTTTATGGGTTATTACGAAGTTTGCAAAACATGTTATATGTCAATTGATTTGTTTTTTAACGCTCAAAAACTTTCGTTTTTTCAGTTGTATAAAAGTATGAATTGAAGTATTTTCAAATCTAATTGAACACTCAAATTGTTTTAAGGCAGTATTTTAAACACATTTATGACAAGTTGTATTGCCTGGGAGTATTGAGTGAAAACCCAAAACTTAATAACTTCAAAAAAATATATCTCAAAAACGAAAAAAACACATCGCTCATTTTTTGACATGTGTAAAAAAGATTAAATTTTCAAGGAAAAATAGAAAAACATGTTGCACCCTCTGCCTACAAACCATGAAAACCTAAACAATAAAATCGATGTTTTTCAATACAATTTTTTATACTATTTTTAATTACCTTTCATTTTTTATTTTGATCTTTCAAATTAGCCCAGTTGTTCAAAATTTATAAATTTTAGAAAAAATCGTTTTTGAAAAAAAATCAAAACATTTTTTTTTTTAAACTTCTTGAAAGTAAAATTGACAAATTTTATACGTCATACACAAACTTTACCACCTTTTTTTGCATCTTACAAATAAAAATTATCATTATAGTATATCATTGTTTCATAAATACGAAAAATAGAATTTAGCTGAAATGAGCAATGATCGGCGAAAGATATTGACAAGCTTTGTGCAGCAAAAATTTGATCCTTCTTAGGATCTAAAAGTTATTTAAAGACACCTTTACTGAGAAATTCGAAATAAGAAAACTAGAGCAAAACAACTGTTTTTTTTTTGAGCCACCCTAACTCAATTCAAGAAAATAGCTCTAAATCGGCCAAATTTAAGAGATACAAGAAAGTTTTCAACAAAGTTGCTTGAAATTAGTTCAGCTATAACTTTGCCCAAGAATGTGTACCTTAATTTATTCAAACAAAAAAGTTAGATTTTTGATTTCAATGATAATAGGAATCACCCTAGAATTCATTGTGATACAAATGAGGGCCTAACTATAAGGAACAACTTTGTACAAGAGACTTTTAGTCTAAAGTTTCAATTTCAGGCTCAACACATGTCATTCCACCTAAATCTGTATTCTGGACCACTGTGCATTGTTTCCATTTGGAACATAGACCATTTTCACATATTGCTCTAGAATTGTTCTTCCACTCAAGCTCCGTCCATTTCCGGTCTTCGATGGCGTACTTCAGCAGAAGAAGCACCACTATCGCAATCCGATAGCTGTTGTTTCGTTCTCTTTCCACATCTTTATCTTTCTCTCGTCCATGTGCCTGGTCTGCTGATAGACGACGATTACTTTATTATTTTCATTATCGGCATTTGTTGGCCATGACTTCGCTCGGAAAGAGAAGTTGCAGCGTGTGCTTGGTACTTCGCATGTCCAACAACACTTCAAACGGACAAGGGGATTTTTTATTCGTTTCTTCGATGAGACCGGAGAAAACAGTAAGGAACAATTTTCGCACCACGATCGCAATATGACGTCACGTTTTTAAGCGAATTTATGTTTTCCCTATTGCGTTGACTTGTGATCACTGGAAGCTCCCATCAATCACAATGCTTCCATTAGAGGGAAACCAACCACTCTAACTACTTCGAACTGGTGATGGGAACCACATTATTTCCCTGGGTTCAATCTAATCCAATCGGTTTTTTATTGGTTTCCTCGGCTCGAGAGTTGAAAGTTGGCATCCGAATTTTCCCCCGAATTTTAATAACTTTATGGTTACATCAGTTTAGAGCCCATCCGATGTGGAGCGCGCCGAGAGGTGATGATCCACCAGCTCGGGCTTAATTACATTTTAAGTGTGAGAAACCTCTTCGATTTGGGGTAGTGCTTTTTCCTGCTCGTTTTTGCGATCACCCAGAGCTTGTAGCCTGAAACCAAATATACATTCCAATTTTTTTTTTCATCCTCTGATGAGTACGCGTCTTGTGGCCGCATAAACAAGCCATAATACGCTGGCATAGACCACACACCAACTGCTAACTGTTGCTGCTGCTGCCAAGGCTAACCGTCTCAGTTCGGATCTAGAGCGCTCAGCACAGGAAGGGTGTGGAAGAGGCAGACCAACATTGCGCTTCATATGCAGTGCAAATCCAGGAAATAAGGCCAGTAACATCAGATGTGGTGTGATTCCGCGAGTAAGTGACTGTCGGCCGGCCGGTCAGCCGTGTGGAAGTTATGGAATGCCTACGACGAGCGGAATTCTCTCTATTGGAACCAAAAGCCGGGTTCGGATGGGGAGATAAGACGATCTTCTCTCGTGGGGAACGCCATGTAGGTATGAAGCTGTCTCGAACAAGCGCAGAGTTCAAATGTTGCCAGGCCATCAGCGTGTGGCTCTAGAAATTGTAAAGTGCTTTTTGCAAAAACAGAAAAGAAAAGCAGTGGATGGGGATAAAGGTGATATAAAGAGCCCGAGAAAGAGGAAACATACTCTTGTGCCGAGTAGAATGAGGCTTTCAATTGATGTTATCATAGGGGAACGTTAGGTTTAAATGGTGGGTTTTGCTCATGCAACAAAGTTTGCCGAGAGATGTTATAAAGGGTAGAATTAGCCGATAAATTATGAGCTTCATAGTGAAGTCATTAACACCTGACAATAGCAATACAATGTTTATAATTATTGAGTGAATGCCTTGATAAGCCTGATGAAAAAAAGAAGGGAAGATGTGTCTAACTATTCGTTTGTGTGACAATCTTTTTATCATTCTATGAGAAGAACATATCCAAAGCAACAATTTTATTTTTTATCTGGCAAATCGACATCACCATCGAGTAGGGGAAGATTTCTCCTACTCAATGGATGTGTTGGTTTGTGTAGGCGTGCCTTGAATTCCTAGAAATCGACACCTTGCGATCTAACATGACGTCTTATTTAGGTCGCCTTTCGATTTAGGGTTTTATTCAAGATTTTTGTGATTTACTGCAAACCTATATGTAGTTCTTCCACAGCAATAATACCACATTCTTAGGTTATGTAGTGTATGACTCAAGGAACATTTGTCGAGAACAGCGTTTCTCAATCTATGCGGAGTTGATATCAGATGGGTCTTAGAATTTCAGACAATAATTAAGAATTTCATGCAATACCTAGTACCTAGTAATTGAGCTACGATAACAAGCAATTGACATTATTTTTGACAGTATTATTATCAGTAAATTATTAAAACTTGTGAACACTAAATCGAATTTAATAAACCATGTAATTTAGTAATAGAACAAACTCTTCTGCTTATTACAACGCTCCTAGTGGACGTTTTCGGAAGATTTTGACATATATTTGTTGACAACAACAATAACAATAACAGTGTATTTTTCCAGGTCATGAAACGCTCTTGTTATGGAGATAGTCACCATGCAAGAGGAGCATTGAACAAAAATCGTGCGCAGTAACCTGGAAAATCCAATCCATCCGTATGGCGCGTGCTCAAAACGTACAGGAAAACCTTGACGACGAATTGGAAACCTCCAAGTAAACGCCAGAGTGGAACTGCCAACCGTCAGCTCCATGGAAAGGTCATGAGGTCCACCAGAAGCAACGCTGGTATGTTAAATCACGATTTGAGTAAAAAGTATGATGCCGCCCATAGTACAGTACAGCGAATTCGCTACCGCGAAGCCTTACAGGCATACCGCTTCACTAGGCAACCAAATCGATCACTCAAGCAAAATACTGTAGCTAGGACCCGTGCTCGAAAGCTGTATGACAACCTGCTGACCAAGTCCGGTGGGTTCATACGTATGGTGATGAAACCTATGTAAAGGCCGACTTCGAACAGCTTCCAGGACCAACATGTTATAATGCAAAGGCTCCAGGAGGTCTCTGGCAGATTCAAATTTATTTTTGCGGACAAATTCGAACACAACTATTTATTGGATCTTTCAGGGAATTCGCAGCTGCGACCAGAAGACAAAGGTTTTCGTCACTGAGAAAATGATGAACTCGGAGGTTTTCAAAACCCAATGTCTCCAGAAACGAATTCTGCCCTACATCCAGTCACATTAAGGTCGGTGACATTTTGGCCGGATCTTGCGAGTTATCACTACAGCCGGGAAGTACAACAATGGTACAATGACAACGAAGTCCAGTCTGTTCAGAAAACCCTCAATCTGTCCAATTGTACCCAGTTCAGGCCTATTGAAAACTACTGAGCTATTATTAAAAGGAAACTGAAAGTAAAAAGTATAGCAATCAAAACGGCAGCTCAGATGAAAAATTGGTGAACAAAACAGTGGACGAGACGCTTTAAAACTAAATTGAGGTGGAGTCGTCAAAACATGGGTGATATTTGAATAATTTTAAAGACCATTTCCAAAGGAATTGTACGTCTTATCTTTAAATGCCTTTTAACAAAAGTCCCTTAAATCATATTATCTAAAACATTGAGGACTTCAAAATACCGACACGGTTCATAATATTAGATTCCTAATAGCACTAAAGTTAATGATTTTGTATAATAAGTTCAAGAAGTTCATAGGAATTTCCACAAAGCACTGTGGAAAATCAGAAATTCTTGAATAGTTCCATGACCATTTTCGGAGAAAATAATACTTTTATTTAATACCAATCCTCGTTGAACGTCCAGCGTACGGTACGAGATGTCCAGGTTTCATATATGTATTGGATTGTAACAAACAGGCCCGATGTTACTGAATCATCTTGTCCCTTAAATGCCGCACAGTGGGCCTGGCCGTTTTGATGTGTGTTGTGAATCTCTGATGTGAAACATATGTCAAATAAACAAGAAAAAATATGGAGGAAAGCCGGTATGTATGCTACCATCATTTTCCAGAATGCTTTCATGAACTGTGTTGGTGTAACATTAGATTAGAATAGATATCAATCTTCGTTAACCGTCTTCAAACATTTTCTCTGAATAATATCTTAACTTCATGTCATTTCTGGACTTACGTCGACAAACTTGCGAAATAAAAAAAACAGTCAAAAACTGTATGGTCAACTTCGTAAATACTAATGACACAAGTCCACCCCTTGACCTGATTGAAAGAAAATCACATCACCCACTATATATATCCATAATTTTAGACCCGGTTCCCTGTGTCCGACCACAGTTCCACGCGACACAGTTCATTGTTAGCCCGGACAGAAGACCTTCTCGGAGTTTCGTTCCGCTCTGCAAACCATTCTGCCTCCCCTTCCACAGCTGTTTGCTACGAAACGTATCAATTTTCTTATCACAGTTACATTCACTCGCTTTTACTTCAGCCAACAGAATTCTACACGGTTCGCGCGAACATGTTGCTGTGTTCAGACTTCCGTAGCAATTCTCAACTTCTGATAGTGATTTCACTCTCTGTCCGGGTAAGTCCTCGGTCTCCGTTCACCCCGAAAGTTCTATAACCGCAAATATTAGTCAGTCGACAGAGTCACCGATTGCGCATTTTGTTATCTATTAAACACATTGCACACACGCACACGTTCACTGTGACCGAGAATTCCGTTCACAGTTAGTAATCGTTTGATTTGCAGGAGAGGATTTGTTAGAACAAGCAGCTGCGCTTACCTTAGCACCAATCTGGTTTCCGCACTGACCGGCCTGCAGATGAACGATTTCTCTCATTTTGAAAATGGGTTTAAAAGTTTAGCAGTTCCTCGAGGAAAATGTGATTCTCAAGATCGGTATCGTGTCAACACGCGCGCACTGCACTTGTATTACTGAGGACCTGGTGTGGCACTCGGTAAGGCACTGGTTAAAGCACTAGCAAACTTTCTTCACAGAAGAAAACTCGGGAGGTAATCCGTACGGTTCGACGTTCAGCACTCGTATGGCCAATGAGACTGCTCAGCAGCTTGCTTTTGGTCCCTCACTCTCTCACAGTCTCTATATTCCAAACCGATGAATCCAAATGATCCTGATACTGATCAATGGTAGATGCAGTCTACACTCCAATTTCTCCCTTGTTGTATAAAAATGTGGAAAGCCGGAAAACACAATCCTGAAGGCGTCACTACCAGGCACAACCGTTCACAGCAACGTGCAAGCAACAACTGATTCAAAATTCAAATTCAAATGAAATTTTATCATAGAAACTCTGCTCATCGGGTGGCTAGAACTGGAGAAATAAAAAGAGGCGAAAACAACTCACGCAGCAGCACATAGGAAAGGAGCGCTCTCTCTGTTGCAGATCTACTCAGTAGTGCAGTAAATTCACTCGTACCGGCCGGCCTGCCACAATCCACCCAGCGCAGAGCCATATGATCATCCACCACCCCATGGAAGCACGTTAGCAGCATACATACCGGCTTTCCTGGTTCATCATGATCGCTGCCACGGCGATGATTATAATGATGATGATGGTGATGATGATGGTGGCAGCAATGGTATATTCAAGAGAAGGCGAGGAAATTTGCTCCGCTAGACAGTTTTTTTTTTGCATTTTGGCTGTTTTGCCCGGTATTGTAGCGTGTATGAGCATTTCAAGCGATTTGACATATCCCGAGTCATGCAGTGTACCGAAAGATGAATTCATTTTCACCAGTAGTGCTTTATTGAAGCCTGGCCCATTTATATGAAGGAAACACCGGCTATTGAGTGTATTTCGAAATTTGATTAACAAATTAGGCCGGAATAAATAATATGTTTTAGTTTTGTAATTTGTAACCCCTAAAATTTCTGAAAATCATGATTCCCCCCCCCCCCCCCCCCAACCAATATATGTGTAATTTGTGTTTGTAAGATGTATGGAGAAAATGACACGGTCTTTCAAAAACTGTTTGGTTTTTTATTGTTATTTAAATTTAATATATTAATCCATATTTTATCTGATTTTAGAGAATATGATTTATTCGGATTCCTAAACAACTTTACCATGCTCATCATAACGATCATCAGGTTTTGATTGCCGTGTATCCCTCTTCAATAAGTGTAGACCGTGAAGCCAACGCTTGCTCGCTCAAGAGTAAGAGCATGGAGGTCGTTGAATTCCTCAACGAACGAAACATCGATATCACCATCATCACCGAAACGCACCTGAAGCCTGAGATTAACGTCTTCCTTCCCGATTTCCGGCTTGTAAGGCTGGATCGAACCAGATCCCGGGGAGGAGGAGTGGCCATCTCTTTAAGGAGGAACATGTACTGTCGGATGCTGCCGAGCTTTCAGCTGAAGATAATCGAAGCCGTAGGGGTAGAAGTTTCTACTCCTGTCGGCCCCATCACCATCGTTGCGGCTTACTGCCCCAAACAAGTCAACATCAGGGACGAGTGGGCAGTAGACGAAATATTGTTAAGGGGGGAGTACACTTTGATTTTTCAAAAAATGCATTTTTTTGGCTTAAAATGTTCCTTGGGATGTATACTTTAATTAAGAAAAGACTCCAAGTCCGCCAGAATATTCCTTACCGCTTTACGAAGTGATTTCCTAAAACATGTACCTGAGAGAGCAATTTTATCTTTAAACGCGTTTATCTCGAAACGGGGTTTTTCAAACTGGCGTGGGAAATAACTCTAACCAGTTATCATCAAATTTGGATATCGCCTAGGTTTTCTTGTTCAGAATTAAATTCTGCTTAGAAATACTTAACCTGAGCGTCTGCTCACCATGGAGGTGCGGCTCAAAACGGCGTCTGTTCTCCATGTTAGGAGCGGCTGATCACCGTCCTAGTGCCAGCGTGGGACTCTAAACAGAGCTGTGCACGATGGTCCCCCGGCGAGACAGGGGGTTGTGGCAGGCCCAACAAGCCGCCATGGAAAAAAAACAAAGTTGCAAATACCGAAGAAAGAAATACGGATCGGAACAATCGGCACAGACCTACGCGACGAAATAAAGACTACGATTGGAAACTCGGAACATGGAACTGCAAATCGCTCGGCTTCCCGGGTTGCGATAGGTTAATCTATGACGAACTTCAACCACGCAACTTCGAAGTCGTAGCACTGCAGGAACTTTGCTGGACGGGACAAAAGGTATGGAAAAGCGGGCATCGAGCGGCTACTTTCTACCAGAGCTGTGGCACCACCAACGAGCTGGGAACCGGCTTTGTAGTGCTGGGTAAGATGCGCCAACGCGTGATTGGTTGGCAGCCGATCAACGCGAGGATGTGCAAGTTGAGGATTAAGGGCCGTTTCTTCAACTACAGCATCATCAACGTGCACTGCCCACACGAAGGGAGACCCGACGACGAGAAAGAAGCGTTCTATGCGCAGCTGGAGCAGGTGTACGACGGCTGTTCGCAACGGGACGTCAAAACCGTCATCGGCGACATGAACGCTCAGGTAGGACGGGAGGCAATGTATAGACCGGCAATCGGGCCAAACAGCCTGCATGCCGTATCGAACGACAACGGCCAACGATGCGTGAACTTTGCAGCCTCCCGGGGTATGGTAGTTCGAAGTACCTTTTTCCCCCGCAAGGATATCCACAAAGCCACCTGGAGATCACCTGACCAACACACAGAAAACCAAATCGATCACGTTCTAATCGACGGGAAATTCTTCTCCGACATTATCAACGTCCGCACGTACCGCAGTGCGAACATAGATTCGGACCACTACCTAGTTGCAGTATGCATGCGCTCAAAACTCTCGACGGTGCATAACACACGTCGAAGTCGAACGCCACGACCCAACATTGAGCAACTACGGGACACCGGAGTTGCCCAGGACTACGCGCAGCAGCTGGAAGTTGCACTACCCACGGAAGAGCAGCTTGGCGCAGCTTCTCTTGAAGATGGCTGGAGGGACATCCGTTCAGCCATAGGTAGTACTGCTGTAGCGGCACTAGGTACTGCAATCCCGGACCGAAGAAATGACTGGTTTGACGGCGAATGCAAACTGTTAGTAGAGGAGAAGAATGCAGCACGGGCGAGAATGCTGCAACACCGCACGAGATTGAATGTGGAGCGATACAGACAAGCGCGGAACAGACAAAACTCGGTTTTCCGAAGGAAGAAGCGTCAGCAGGAAGATCGAGATCGCGAGGCGATGGAAAATCTGTACCGCGTAAACGACACACGGAAGTTCTACGAGAAGCTAAATAGTTCGCGCAAAGGCTACGTGCCGCAAGCCGATATGTGCAAGGACTTGGACGGTAACCTTCTCACGAACGAGTGTGAGGTGATTGAGAGGTGGAAGCAGTACTATGACGAGCACCTCAACGGTGAAGCAGCAGAAAACGAAGGTGGCACGGCAACAGACCTTGGAGCACGCGCAGAAGACGACAGACTACCGGCCCCTGATCTTCAAGAAGTTGAGGAGGAGATCGGTCGGCTGAAGAACAACAAAGCAACTGGTGTAGATCAACTACCAAGTGAGCTATTGAAATACGGTGGTGAAGCACTGGCAAGAGCGCTGCACTGGGTAATTGCCAAGATTTGGGAGGAGGAGATATTACCGGAGGAGTGGATGGAAGGTGTCGTATGCCCAATCTACAAAAAGGGCAACAAGTTGGATTGCTGCAACTACCGCGCGATCACACTGCTAAGCGCCGCCTACAAGGTACTCTCCCAAATTCTATGCCGCCGTCTGTCACCATATGCAAGAGAGTTCGTGGGGCAATACCAGGCGGGATTCATGGGTGCCCGCGCTACCACGGACCAAATTTTCGCGATTCGGCAGGTTCTGCAGAAATGCCGCGAATACAACGTGCCCACACATCATTTGTTCATCGATTTCAAATCCGCATACGACACAATCGATCGAGATCAGCTATGGCAGATTATGCACGAGTACGGATTTCCGGATAAACTGACGCGATTGGTCAAGGCGACGATGGATCGAGTGACGTGCGTTGTTCGAGTATCGGGGACACTCTCGAGTCCCTTTGAATCTCGAAGGGGGTTACGGCAGGGTGATGGACTTTCGTGTCTGCTGTTCAACATCGCGTTAGAAGGTGTGATCAGAAGAGCTGGGATAGACACGAGTGGCACGATATTCAGGAAGTCCATCCAGCTCCTTGGTTTCGCCGATGACATTGACATTATGGCACGGAACTTTGAGATGATGGCGGAAACGTACATCAGACTGAAGGCTGAAGCTAGACGGATTGGACTTGCCATCAACGCATCAAAGACAAAATATATGAAAGAAAGAGGTTCTAGGGAAGACAATGTTAGCCTCCCACCCCGAGTTCAGATTGACGGTGACGAAATCGAGGTGGTCGATGAGTTCGTGTATTTGGGCTCACTGGTGACCGCCGAAAATGATACCAGCAGAGAAATTCAAAAACGCATTATGGCAGGGAATCGTGCCTACTTTGGACTCCGGAGGACGCTCCGGTCGAATAAAATTCGCCGCCGCACGAAGTTGACTGTCTACAAGACGCTGATTAGACCGGTGGTCCTTTACGGCCACGAGACCTGGACTATGCTCGTGGAGGACCAACGCGCCCTTGGTGTTTTCGAACGGAAGGTGTTGCGTACCATCTACGGTGGAGTGCAGATGGATGACGGAACGTGGAGGAGGCGAATGAACCACGAATTGCACCAGCTGCTGGGAGAACCATCCATCGTCCACATTGCAAAAATTGGGCGACTACGGTGGGCTGGGCACGTCGTAAGAATGCCGCACGACGACCCAGTGAAAATGGTTCTAGAAAGCGACCCAACAGGAACAAGAAGAAGAGGCGCGCAGCGGGCAAGGTGGATCGACCAAGTAGAAGGTGACCTGCGGACCCTTCGCAGACTACGAGGCTGGCGAACTGTGGCCATGGATCGAGTAGAGTGGAGACGACTTCTTCGGACAGCAGAGGACAACAAGGCCTTAGCCTGATTGGTAAGGTAAGTTAGAAATACTTATCCACATTTTCGATTTTGTCAAAAATGGATTTTTAATCCACGATTTTGTAAGCAATTTTAGGGTGAAAAAATGGACTTTTTTTTCTTAAAGCCACAACTTTTGAAAATTTAAAAAAAACCCAAATTTCATTACTAATCAGGATTTTTGTTCGATTTATGTTCCAGGATCACATGCAAAGGAGTATTTTCCCACGCCGTTTTCCGACTTCCGCGTGAGGACGCCCGCGCGACCTGGTGCACTGGCCACGGGGAGACGCCAATCGAGTTCAAAAAAATACAAATTGTAGTTCGAAGGATGACTAATAAATTGGTTATAACATATTTGCCCTCGCTGAGTGTTTTATTGCTTAAAAAAGTTAACGAAAATGCCTTACTTTTTGGACGTTCAAAGTGTACTACCCCCTTAAGCTAACACGACGGCGGGAAAACTACATCATCGCTGGCGACTTGAACGCCAAACATCAAGCTTGGGGCAACAGTCGGCGCAATCAAAATGACCTGTACAATGGTACAAGACTGCTCATTGTAGTCGAAATACGTATCTGTCATAAATACCAAAATTAATAAAGTGGATTTAATTGGAAGATAACCTTTTTTGCTAATTTATTTAGTTGAAAAACATAAACACGTAAATTATAATAAGAAATTAGCGGCGCCGGTGGTGTAGTGGTAAGCGTGGTTAGGTAGTTACCTCTCACCCCAGCAGGCCTGGGTTCAATCCCAGTCGGTGCCGCCGGGATGTTCTGAGGCATAACATCTCTGATCACGCCTTCCTTCGGATAGGAAGTAAAGCCGTTGGTCCCCGATTCATGAGTTGATTGGTCGATAGGTAGGGTCCAGGAGCAGCCACCCTGGCGTCGGTAGCATTGGTGCTCAGCACGCCAGGGAGGCTGCAAATAAGCAAATAAATAAAAATCAAGGAACAAAAATAATAACAAATTAAACAAAGATGAAGAAGGCGTAGTGGTTAATATCCATACCTCTCACGCCAAAGTCACGAGTTCAAATCTCACCCCGGACAAGTCACGAATGACCCAAGAGTTTTGAAGTGACTATAATAAAAAAAAGATGAAGAGCCCTTCAAGCTAATCAATTGGAATGTACGAATAATGTAAAATCATACACATTGGAAAATAAACGTAATTTGACAAGTACTGGATGCAATGCTCATCTTTTGGTGCTCGGGCCACATAACAGTCCCGTCACGTTGTTATAGCTATATTCTCACTCTCAGCTGCAAAATACGCGGTTTGTCTCTCACTATGTACAACTGCGTTGTTCGGTGTTCATCCAACGAAAACCGATGCGAATAACAAAAGTACAACAAAAACGAAAAATGTACCCATCGAGAGTAGAGAGCCAACAACACAAGAAGCCAGCGAACTGACTAACAAAACCAACATCTACTACCGACTCCTACTCCTACCCAGCAAAATTGAAAGGCAAAGCATGGAGAAAACTGTGTGCTGTAATTATATTTTTACATAGATTTAGCTTCTTTTCACAGTTGTTCTTCTTCCAACAACAGCGCCATGCTCGAACGATGTCTTCCTTTGATTATTATTAGGCTTTTGGCTTATGGTGGTGTTCCCTTTCATTTCTCGACTCCACTGACTATATATCCACACAGCAGTAGTCAGTGTAATTCATGAACTTGCTGCTGCGATCTCTTACCTCGTGCATCATGGGTTTTCGATGCCCTCCTACTTTGACAAGTAGGAATTGGCACTGGCTCTTCTGACACGTCAGGTTGATAGATTCGGATTACCTGTTTCTTATCTTCATCAATCTGAACTATTAAATCAGGTTTTGTTCGACACTGTTAAGTAGTGCTCATAAGCCTTTAATCACCTCTGTTAATGTTTACAAGTCATAAATCAACATTATTCAGTGCTTATTAGCTATGAAAGCCTTCAATGTAATCGGCAATATATCAGAACTGCAGAAAACTAAGTGATTGCCTGTCCCCTCAACGGGCCTGGGTTCAATCCCAGACGGCGCCGCCGGGATTTTCTGAGGCATAAAATCTCTGATCACGCCCTTTCTTCGGAAAGGAAGTAAACCCGTTGGTCCCCGGTCCATGAGTTGATGGTCGAGGTGTGGGAGCTACCTTCCTGGCGTTGGTAGCATTGGTACTCAGTACGGAAAATAAATCACGGAAAATAAAAAGCAAGTATTTGGATTGATTTGACAAGTTTCCAATTAATCATGTTACCGCCCTTCTGCATTAATTTTTCTTCAAATGTCACTGCTGATCTTAATGGTGACATCCATCGGAAATTACCCATACACTTAGTACCGTTAAATGTTAGCAGAGGGAAGTGCGGTCAAAACAGGTATGGTACCTCTATATATGCAGTTAGATTAACATTCGGAGTGCCTCCTTTCTTACATAGTCAACGACAAAAATGCAACACTTAAAAAATTCCTATCTGCATTGATCGATTTTCTCTTTCATTAATAGCTCAGCTGTAAAACCTTCCTGTGTTGTATTTAACATTTTGAACACTAGATAAGAACTTTATTTATCAAACTATGTGGTAAAAATACGAAATATGTTTGCATAGCAGTGGTTATCAAAAGAGAAGGTCAATGAAGAGAATCGTTCAAAGCAAAGAGGACGTTTTGAAATGTTCATCGAGAAATAAGGCTTCAAACACTTTACAGGGCTAGGTCCCAAGCAACACAAATTCATAGGATTATGTTGAGTAAACTTCTACACAACCAAAACCAGTCATACAAAGGTTATATATACGGTTTTAGAACATGTGTGTTACGGTGTTACAGTTTGGACCGTAGTTTATCCATTTTTCTGTTAAAATTACTGAAAGTTTTTCGCTTAGGCAAATGGCGTCCATCAACGAAGCATAGGTTTTTTTTTACCCATTAATGAGTATAAAAATACACATTTTTTGACTGGTACTACATTTTTAAAATGTGTATTTTTTTATACATTTTAAGCCCTCCAAATTTACACATTTTTTGACAGCTGCATATAAATATTAAAAAAAAAATGTATTTTTTTTACTTATTAACGTGTTTACGCTGATTACCATGTAGGGCTACAATGAAGCAGTGCTACACTGTGAGAAAAGACCTGCCATATATCGAATGATTCGTCATACGGTGTCTTAAAAAGTGCCAATTTCTTGTTTTTGAAACCAACAACAAGTGAAAAGGATGCTAGCATAAAGTAAAAATCATTTTTAAATTAGATGATAATGGACATGAAACTTTTATGAAATAAAGATTGTTTCCATTGTTGGAATGTACCAAACCAAACGAACATAATCTCAAATCTGAGAGATAAATCTATAATCGAAGCCCCATAACGAAAATCATTCATTTTCCTAATGAACTGTAGGTGTATAAAAATTGTGACAGCGAAATATCTGACTTTAATAACTAACTTTAATTTTTCAAATTGAATTGTGAGTTTCTGTAGGCTGTTCAAAGATGGATAAACATGTCTTTAATAAATATTTTTATTTTTTTTTATTATATGTTCTGGAACATGTCAACGTTTAATGTTCAAACTCGTTATCTGTACAAAAATTACACGAAAAAACTGGTTCAAACCTTTGACCAAAAGTTGACTTGTTGTTCTACAATATTGAAATTTTGTAAGTGGGTTTTAGGTTCTCAATATTTCATCAAAATAGCATTTTTCGTAAACTTTTTTTAAACTAAAATATTGAACAAGGAGTTTTTGTAAGTTTTACTCAATATTACTGCAAAAAATCTACCGAGTAAATTCTAATCTAATATAATCTAATACAAACGCAGCCAGTATAAGATAGCATCCTGGAAAATAATTAGGTTAGATGACGCCTAATAATTTTTCTTGTCAATATTGATGTTGGCAGCATATCAAACATCTAAGCGGCCAGGCCTACTGCGTTGCATTTGCCGCTAAGATGATTCTTTGAAATGATTCGCGTTTGAATAAAAACATTCAAACAACAAAGCATTTCTTGACTCCTCAGGGGTGGATGGATGCGTGGACAAGCCGTACCAAACGCTCTGAGTTATATAAATGAAAGTCAATATATAATATGTCATGTAATAAACGGTTTATAAAATGATAATAATGGAAAGGTCTCACCGTATGAATCCAATGTATCCAGTAATCCTGTCCAGTTGATTGCAAGCTACCAAAAATCTACCGAGTAAATTTTACCTAAAACTAACTTATTTTTCCCGACAACTTTGTAACAGACGTCATTTTAATTTGAAGTGACGTTTCCGTGCAATGACATATTGTAAAATGAACGCCATTTTGATAAAAAAAACCATAGATTTAAAATGGCTAAAATTTAGCACAAATGTGAATGATTGTCCATAAAAAACAATTATAAGAAGTTTCATGCAAATCTAAGAAGATGAAGTCTGCTCGATTCATCATATATATTTTATGTTAATTGCTTTATTTGCACAGGCTCAATCGATAAACTTTACAGAGCCAAGTTATCATTTGCATTATACATTATTAATGTCTTAAATCTAAAGTTACAGGAATTGAACCGAATACTTGCAGTCGTCTCGAGATAAGTGGAGATTTACAATTTGATTTACGCTTAACGAATAGTGATTGGAGATGGGGCGAGACATCACACGAATTAAGCCTCGACCCACCTCCAACCCTTTGAACCAAGGACTCTTTGCCACCTTAGGGATGATCGAATATAGTCATCGTCCCAAACTCCCTTCACTCCAGAGCAGTCCACACAGATTCGCAAATCGTTTCGGATCGATCTTTTACGATTATGACGAAACTTTGCACAGTTTTTTGTTATTGCCCAACATGCCATTTTACATATATGGTTCCCTAGTTTTGTACACAACTAACACTTGAAAAGGGCTTATGCAAAAATGATACGCATCAATAGAAAAATATATATCTCGTGAACGATTTGTTTGATCGAGATAGTGTCTGGTAAGAAGTTGCGGACAAGTATTGTGCCTTCCAAGAAAAAATATACACTGTAAAAAATTATATATTTTTTTTACAAAAAACAATCAAAATTATCAAAAAAATTAAAATTACTCATATTTCATATTTCTTTTTAAATTTTTTTTATTTTTATTTTGTAGTTTAGATAAAGTAATACCTACTGACACTGTGCATTTGCTGGGCAAATCATAAACAAAAAAGTTATGAATTATTGAAAAAATAAGTATTTTCCAAAATACCACCTACAATTATCGAATATCTTTAAAATAGTGTTAATATTAAAACACATTAGAATTACAACAAAAAAGCACATAATGCTTAAATAACGGCGCCGGTGGTGTAGTGGTAAGCGTGATTACCTCTCACCCCAGCAGGCCTGGGTTCAATCCCAGTCGGCACCGTCGGGATGTTCTGAGGCATAACATCTCTGATCACGCCTTCCTTCGGATGGGAAGTAAAGCCGTTGGTCCCCGGTTCATGAGTTGATGGGTCGATATGTAGGGTCCAGGTGTGGGAGCTGCCTTCCTGGCACGTCGGTAGCATTGGTGCTCAGCACGGAAAACAAGATCAACGGAAAAAACAAACCAAAGGAAAAAAAAATAATGCTTAAATTTCCCAAAGTTGTTATTTTCGAGATACTTGTAGGTTAAAATTCCCTTATCGCATATTTTAAGAAATTTTCGCCCTTTTGAAATGTTTACTCAGATTGCATATCTTTTTAAAATATTTTTTTTTTTATTTATTTTGTAGCTTAGGTAAAGAAATACCTTTGACACTGTGTATTTACTGGGTGAATAATAATCAAAAAAGTTATGAATTATTAAAAAAATAAGTATTTCCCATACTCATGCGTATGATTGAAAAACTGTGAACAGCAAAGTTTAAGGAAATTAATTGGGATTTTTGTTAAAACATACTTTCAAGATTAAACACTCATGAATAACATCTCAAAAGAGTAAAAATTGCTCAAATTATGCGACGAGTGAATTTTAACCTACGAGTATCTCGAAAATAACAACTTTGGGCAATTTAAGCATTATGTGCTTTTTTGTTGTAAATTTAATGTGTTTTAATATTAACACGATTTCAAAGATATTGGATAACTGTAGGTGGTATTTTGGAAAATACTTATTTTTTCAATAATTCATAACTTTAATGGACATTTATGTTGCCAGCTGGCGAGTGACTGTTGACCATAAATAAAGAAAAATTCTTTGTAGGCGATTTGTTGTGAATAACGCCTTCCATAGCGCCCTCTTTAGCAAGTAAGTCCACCATCTCATTGCCCAGAATCGAGCACACAGTAAAAAACCCGAATTTATCCACCTATGGTGTGATCAGACCCTTCTTACTTATTCAAGTTTATTTATTTTATTGTCATTATCAGTGACCAAGCCCCCCCCCCTCCCCGTGTCATCCAATGACGCTACGCCACTGCCTGGGGGTACCCGGAATATATCCGGGTGTAGTCTATTTGGTGAGGCTACCAATCACGGACACTAAAAGCCATCGTTGTTTACTTAAAAATATATCGTTCTTGGTTGAATTTTACCCGAATGTAGGTCTTTATCAGCGGCATATAAAATTCAATCTTCAAACATGTAAATTCCCAGGAACCAAACCATATGTTTACACATCAGTGTAATTTTGAAGCAACCTTCATCTAAATCTGAACATATTTTTTTTTATCAGTCGTGCTTCGTTGGTGTCAATCGTTCTTCAAACGTGCGTCGCGTCATGTAGTGAAAAAAAATGTCCGCGATCAAGTGTAATTTTTGTGAGTTGCAGATTTCTGATATCGAGTATTTAATCCGTCACTTGCGCGTCCACAAACAGTGGACAATTACAGAGTGTGTTTTTTATGTGGAATTAGTTTGAAATAGTTTCGCGCGTACAAAAACTATTTGCGACACCGCCATTTTCGGATGAGAAATCCGATACAGAAGCAGTTCGAATGCTCCGTCAATTCATGTGGTTTTATTGAAGCTGACTTCAAAATAATGATGAAGCACTTGAATCAGCATTTGTCAGCAGGGCAACCAGTTTTTTGTCCCTTCGAATGCCAAAAAGAAAAGCCGTTTTTCACCGTCAACAGCCTCAAAATCCAAAAAATTTATTTCCACCGGAATGGAAATTCGACAGGAATTGATAAAAGCAAAAGTTCCAAGTTTCAAGAGCCTTTATTATGTGGGGATGACCCTGTAATGATAGATTCCGGAAGTAACGGGGAAGAAATGGCGTAGAGTGTTGGAATAATTGAGCACAATGATCCTTCAAGCAAAATCGTTTCCTTATTTGGATATCTTTTCCTGAAATTGTTGTCGAAAAACCATGTTACAGATACAGCTATTGAGGAAATCGTTTCCGCTTTAGGAGAAGCTGCCATTTTGCAAGCTGATCTTCACAAAAACTGCTCTGATGTAACCGTCAACGATTCAGTTTGTTTTGAAAACCAACAATCATGCAAAACAAATCTTTTTAAATACATGTTTGGTGCCAAAGGTGTTTTCCGGTCATCGTACATGCGGAAATGAAGAGCACAAGGAAAGTTTTTATTTCTATGTACCAATCTTAGAAATTCTGTGTACAATGTGGGACGATAAGAAGACGTACGAAGCAGTGTTTCGCCAAAAACCTAAAATTCCGGGTAACCTACAAGACTACGACGATGGGTTAAAGTTTAAAAAAAGTTCATTTTTCAATCATAAAACTTTAAACATTTTTATCTACCAGGACGCAGCTGAAATGGTAGTCAATGCCCTCGGCAACGCTACCTCTCGTCACAAGTTGTTGTGTGTTTACATGGTGCTGGGTAACTTGGATCCACATCTGTGTTGCCTCACCGAAAACGTCCAACTTCTTCTGTTGTGCAAAACTAAAGACTTTTCTTGTTTTGGGGGAAACCGAGTCTTTTGAAGATTGCTTGAGGATATAAAAGTCTTGGAAGAAGAAGGCATCGTTGTACACGGAGGGGGTTTTGCAGAGAGGGTTTATGAGTCAATTTTTACCACTTTGAATGATAACCTTAGCGCTCACCAGCTTGCTGGTCTTGTAGAAATTTTTTCTAGTAGTTCCTATTCCTGTATAATAGTAGTTGCTACGTGGAGCTGAATGAGTTCAAAAGCGATTGGGCCCAAGAAGCTGAATTTAGGACACCCCAGACTCATCTGATAGATCTTAAAATGATCGAAAATAATCCATCCAGTGTTCCATATCGAGGTGTCAAAGTGAATAGCATTTTTGATGAATTGAAACACTTCAAATTTTTTGACATGGGAGCACCTCCCTGCGTTGCGCATGACTTATTTGAAGGTTGGGTTAACTACGACTTGTTCCTCATACTAAAACGTCTGGCTAAGGAGAAAAATATCTCGGCTCATTTACTCCAAGGCCGAATAAACGATGTTGCTGCAAGGCTAAAATTAAATACAAAAATATCTATCGATTTTTCCAGAAAAGGCAAAAAATTTAAGGCAAAAGTCTGCGATATTTGGCATGTTGTACAAATAATTCCTTTTGTATTTCTTAACAAATCAGATGACCATGATTATCCAATGCTAAAGATGCTTATCTTGATTAAAAATATTACGGATATCGTCACATCACCTTTAGTGTCTATAGACCAGACTTTCCTGTTACACTCCTTTATAACGGAATACTTAGAGCTGAGAAATACACAGTTTGATACTCCTGTTCGGCCAAAGCACCATTTCACGACACACTATCCTTGGGTGATTCGATCGCTGGGTCCTCTTATGTCCTATTATACACTGTTTTGTGAGCGAAAGCATTGCTTTTTCAAGCGGGCGTTGCGTAGCACACTAAATTTCAAAAATGTACTGAAATTCTGCAGTGAGCAGCACCAGTACTAGCAAGCACTTCTACATGGACAAACAAACAGATTTGAGTTGAAGTTTTTGGTTAATAGCTTCGTGGAAAGCTATGAGTATCTCCCCCAAGATGTACAGCTTCATTTACACAATTTTGCACTGATAGGTGACCAGTTCGTATACGCCGAAGACGCGGTGTACTGTGGACATAATTATTCACGAGGCACTTATCAGTTTTTACATCATGACGATTTCGGTGAATGCTTTTAATGCACTTCATATAAAGCTAATTTTGTATAACAAGGTTGAGGGTCAAATTTGGTTTTTTGGAAACAAACAAACGGTAAAGCGTTTCCCGGAAAAGGGAATCATGGGAATTTCAATGCAATGCATGCAACATCAATGATATCGTTGATCCAACTCCTCTTACGGTCTTTCATGAAAACAACAAACACTATTTGTTTATAAAACACACCATACCTACACACTTAGAAATAACTAATCTTACACGTGACGGAATCCGTCTTTGACATAAAAGATTAGACGTAAACAAACATGTCATGTAATATTAAGCGCTCCGAGACTAAAACATTCGTTGCTCGACGAAAAGTACGTTTGATTGGGCTATATTTCGCGTCTATTATAACTCAAATTTATGTCAAAATTGACGCTCGTATATGTCACCTTCAGAGCACCTAAATTTACATGAATATTTCTAAGTGTGTATAGCATAACTGCAACCAAAACATCTACCACAGCGACATGGATAAACTTGTGATCTTCAAAGTCTGCAATGCTGCACGAACAAATCGTTTGGTCATTGCTGCTTTTCCGACACTCGACAGTTTACTTGAACAAGGTAAATATCTTAAAGAAAAAAATATAGAATCTGTTAGTAACAACACTTTTATTTTCCTTCGTCTTTACATCTAGGCTCAATTGCTTTGCAAAACGATGTAGTCAGCGTATATACACCGAAGTTGGGGGAGGTTATTTTAAGAACTTTAATAAATAAATAAATATTAAATAATGTTTTTACACGCTTAGTAATTGAAAAATAAAACCGCATTGAAAATTCAAGCATGGCGTAAATTTACGCTCATGTGTAAATTTAAATCGAATACAATTTAATCTTAAATCTAAGTTTAAATTTACATTTAGATTATTTTTAAAGCAAATGTAAAGTTAAAATTGCATGTAAATAAATAGGAATAAACACGGTTGATAAGTGTGAGTTGAAAAACATGTATATTTACAAAAAAAAATTAACTGTGCATGCAAAGGTGATGACAAAAGATCTTAAAGATAAAAAAAAACTTAGAAGCTCTCGTATTTTCAAGAGAAATGAAATAGCGATCGGGTGGAAGTGAGACAATAGTTTCTAGCGTATAGTATATTGCCGCCAGCACTGCAACATATACGGAACAAGGAGCTTGAAGCATTCTAGAGGCACTATTAAAATTCGTTATAAACACCAAAACCAGCGGACGCCTCTATTAGTGATCCAGGATTCAGCATTTTGCGTTTTTATTTTAATTACATTATGAGATTTTTAGCCGCAGGCTAATTATTGACATGGAACTGCTCATTAGTAAAATGTTGTACTATGTGCTAGCCCTACCAATTTATAAGCGTATAATCAAAAGAAATTTTTCTCCATTCCCTCGGAAAAGGGGTAAATCTATTTCCCAATGAAAATTTAAATTACCAAGCCTTATTGCGAAAACAGGTTATGTGATCAATTTCTTCTCATTAATCAATTCGACCCTGTTTTGTGGAATTGTTTTAAACAATGATATATATATATATTTTTTAAATAAACGATGTCATGTAGTTAAGGATTTAAGTTAAACTTCGAAAATAATGTTTTATTGTTCCATAAATTAACCAAAAAGTAGCAATGAAGAATAGTTTAGCTTGGCACTCACTGCACAGGACATGAGATACAGTAACCCGAAAACGCATCAGTTGAAGATCTACACGACTTCCAAGTTACAGCTCTACCCAACTTTCTTCATTTCTCCAGACATTTACTGCCAGCAAACGCCCATCAAAACGCATAAATTATTATTCATATATCTAATTGGCCACGTGCATCAGCGGGCTGCCCCAGTGTGCGATAATGAAGTACCCGTGGTCGGTGTTGATGAGTCACAGTCAGTGCCAGCATGCGCTTTTCGGTTCCATCATCACCATCATCATCGTCAGCCATCTTCAGCAACAACATTCCTACACGCGTTGATACATACCCTACACCTACCCGAGTAAAGCTGGAGATCAAACTGAAATCAAAATTTGCTGTTATGATGAGTTTTTTTGTATTACTTCAGTTAATCTTGTTACGTATGGATTAACGGTTAACGGAGCAAACTGAGAGCATAATTTTACATTGTTGAATCAAACGAAAAGCTAATCCTTCTACCAGTGAAATCAATTTGATTCCTAATTCATTATATTTAATTGTTCACGGGCCTGTTGTGAATAGTTGGACATGAGTTCTCACCAAGGACAAGTCACGAATTACCTAAAATGTCTTTAGAAAAAAACAAAGAATTGTTAATTCTACACAGGTAACATCAACAAACTCTAATATCGATTTGCTATCATTTTGCTAACCGACTTTGCTCGGGTAGCGAGCATATAAGGTCCAAACGAAACAGCAACAAAAACGCTTTTCACCATTGCATCTAATCTAAATTTATGATTCAGAAGAAAAACCGCGTGCACTACCGTTTTTCTTTCGGAGACTCTCCTCCGTTGCGCCTTCTTCATTGAGCAAGTGGAGTGTCGGTTCGTAGAAAAACGAATTTGTTTCAAAGTCCTACCCTTATAAACAAATACCATAGACGAACGTTAACGCAAATGGAAAAAAAAAACTATTCCCCAAATGGTTTGAATGATACCTTGAACACGTAATGCTCTTTTATGGTTATTTTTATTAGGTCAATTTAGGAAGGAAGGTACCCGGATAACCCGGTCGGTTTTGTGTGGCTGCCCTGACAAAATTGTTGTGGTTATTTTCCGGGGCGGGGATGCTGGTTGCGTCGGCTTGGAGATCAGTTGTGAAGTAAGGGGCACGGTAGCCTACAAAGTTTATGTGCTTTTATGTGGTTGTGTGTATATTTTCTATTCTTTATTTTCAAAATTTTCCAAAATTTGTGTAAGGTTGTGTTGGTGCTGCCATGGTGATTGTATTTGGTGAGCTTGTTCCAGTTAAAAACAATCCATTTGTTTCCTGGCGGGATTACCTCGATCGCGTGTGATCTATTTTGCGGTTTTGAAAGAACATAAGAAAAGCGACATTACGATTTATCCCAAGCCACTATTGTCAAAAATTGAACCTTGTTGATCTTGGGTGGAACGCTTTGGAATGTTTAGAAAAATAGAGTGCACACTTGATCCAGTTTGGGATACATTATTGACTGCTTTAGAGAACATAATTTCATTTTAATATCTTGTTTAATCAGGGCCTTAACAATCGTTACGTCGGTCATAGCTTGTTATGATGTAAGACTGTAAGAAGCACGATGGCCTGAACAATGCGTAAAGAGCAAATCGAAGTATTGTACGTCGGGTGAAAGTAGAACTTGATGAAGATCTAAGTGCTTTTTTGAGACTTCGGATTTGAAAGATCGTCAGTTGCAGTGGCTGCTTACTGAGCAGAGTTTATTTATTTATTTATTTATTTATTTATGACGTCAACCAAATAACGCAGTCCCAGGTGCTTGATGATGAAATTTTGATCAAAAAGAACGCATCGCTGAAAGCCTAATTTTTTAAGGAATAATATATATATATAGTTTAACATCATTAAAGTTTTTTTACAAGTCTTTTTAATTACCTTTCATTTGAAATTTTGATCCTTGAAACCGGCCCAGTGATTCACAAGTTATGAATTTTTGAAAAAAGTAATTTAAAAAAAATCAATTTTTTGGACTACCCTAACGATTGATTTGATTTCTTTATTGTAAAGACTTTCACAACTACCCTAACGTTGAAATATAAAAAAAATATAAAAATTCATTTTTTTTATTAATTTCCGAGAACCACTTTTTCGTTTTGTTATGGAATGGTTGAATAATAGTAAACAGAGACTAATCCATTGTTTAATTATTTTATTAATTTAAACATTATGAAATCATGACAAAGTTACAATATCTAACGGTACTGAAGAGAGAATCTTGCTGTACTATTGAAGCTTAGTAATTTGACTACTTTAATTCCCTTATGAACCATTTTCAGCTGAATTTGTTTTGATCCGTAACAGTTTTGTATCGTCAATAGTCCGTATAAGCTTTTGTAAACCGCTAAGTATACTTCAAAACACTTTTTCTCAAAAAACTCAAGATGAAATATTTTAAACCCTTTACAGATTTGCTTGTTAAGATCAATACTAGCTTCATGTGAAAAAAAAACTGAGGTACATGTGAGCTACAAAAAAAAAATGTCTTCAGACATAGCGTGTATAGTGGCAAACGTTTTTGCTTACTGATCAGAAGATTGTGGGTTTATTCCCAAGCTCCTTCGCGTTAGGACATCAATTCAGCATAGCGTTTACCAAAACGAATCCTGCTCCAATCTTGACCCCCTTATACAATGTCCCAGTGATTCCTCGTGGAAGTGCAGAAGTGTTCTCGGCTTCCATCAAAGCGAGTGTCACGTCAACACATTCCGACCCATTCCTTTCTTGACCTGTGTTTGGGCGCGGCCGGCGCTGGTATTCCCAAGTAATAATATAATATTGGTATTTTTGTATTATAAGGCTGATACACGGCTAACATAGGGCATGCTAAGCTTTACATACAGACGCATATTAGCCTTATATTGCAAAAAGACGAATTAGCGGGCTTGTTGGTTACTTGGTTTCCTAGTTTGAGACCACCAGTCTTTACCCAAGCATCGTCTATTGGTTCTCTGTGTAATTACGTCTGATCTGGCAATAACAGAATAGCAACTATGGGCGGTTAATCATATTCATGCTCATGCAATAAGTTTTATGATATGTTTAAATAAGTTTAAACAACATAATTGTTCACACAGAGGGGAACTATTCAACGTCACCAAATGAACAAACCAAAATCCCATGATCAATTTACCATTCCACTTCCACGTTTCCCTGTCAAACGAACCACGATATTTCTCTCGCTTTTCCCCATGTCTTGTGAGGACATAACTTTGGATGATGAGCTCTAGTAACGCTGTGTGATGTGATATGTCGGTGAGCTAGAGTGCACTTTTCTCCTTTTCACCTTCTCTGTGTGTCTTTCGGTCCTATAGGAAAGCTGACATTTTCCACCTTTTGAATCTTCCATCGCGAGGCGGGGTGTCAAGTGGGCCTCGTCATGGGGCGGATTTTATGTTCGATGAAAAGAAGGTTTCAATTTGAAAACTGAAAACGCCGGCTAACGGAATTGAGCGAATGCGAAATCCAAAAACCAAATGTGATTTTATCGTTGGTTTATTCAAACAATGCTGCACAATTCGCAGGCAGATGGTGAGAGGTTTTAATGCTTGTCTTATAATTAGCTAGGGTAAATGTTGGCTTCGGCACCCATTGACTGTTTTCGGCAACCAAAATTTAAACGTTAATTTCACTATGTTTTCCCATCAACGCACTTCCCTGAATGTGTCCAAACGATTGTTTAGCCTTTCAGCTTCAATCTGATTATATTTGAACGATCGAGCAATCCAGAAATGCTACATTTTTCTTCAAATAAAGCATACGCACTACAAAATGAGGTTGATTTCGAGTTGCCGATAATAGAACAGCTGGTTAACACGCAGTTCTAATGGGAAGGTTGCCGAAGAAAAAGAGACTGCCGACAATAGTCACACTCACCTGAGAAGTTTGGAGCGTTGTAAAAACGCTTTCAAAACGTTTTGAAAAATTCTGTCGATTGGAATGGATAGAGAAGCAAGCAGCAGATGAATGTAAACAAACAGACACATCATATATGTGCGTGACGCTGAGAAAATGCTAGTAGAAGTGCAGACGCTGCTTAGATTGACGAGAATACGTAAATTCCCCTATATATTGATTGGTAGTTATGACTTTCGGTTTGGGATGTGTTTCATGTTGCATTGAATGACTTGGTTATGCAAATTAAAAACTGTGTCTCTAAATTTGTAAACTAATCAATATAATACGTTGAATATTTGATTATGATGGTCATTTACCTACCCAAGTAACAATTCAGTAACCATTTAGCATCCACTCTAATTTATGATGGTTTTATAACGGCAATGAACAATCCATTTAGTTTAAATATAGCATTTCAAAGTGTAAAACATTCCTGCTTAGTAATTCAGCTTTTAACTGTTTTAAAAACCTTTTATAGCCTGGCAAGAAAGTCAAAAACTGGCTTGTTTTAAAAATAAATTTAAAACAGTTATCAATCCCTCCTTAAAACTGTTCTGTAATTCAAGCTTTAACGTCATTAGCAATTGTTTATTAATGTCTTGATAAAATACTTTATTAACGTGTTCTATCATTATAAAAGCAACCATAGCATTTATTGTTGCTTTTTAGGCTTTTTAAAGTGCATCATTAACTCCCCAATTACTCTGTTTACAAATTGAGCCATCTTTTAGGTTCCTCATACTTAATAAATGCCAAATTTATGACAAGGAAATCTCGAAGGATAGGCGAAGTAGAACGAAAAAATCAAGTCAATTTCAAATAAATTTACTTCTTTAGAAGAACCAGCACACCACCAACGACTGACCATCTGTCGGAGAAGAGTAAAGTGAGCGGGGCCCTTGAACTCATAAAACATTGTCAAAAGTTGAAAAACATACCAGCCTTCTCCAGATCTTGCGATGACAATTGAAATAACAACCGACAGCAATCCACTGAAACTGTTAGTTTGCGGAGATTAGCTGGTTTTCGATCCAAAGCAGCGATTTTATTCGGCGAAAGACTCTTCGAAAATTTCATTCAACCGTACATCTCTGCATCATTGGATGGTGCACTTCTGTAACCATCCGGAAGAAGGGGACCTTTTTCGGGAACGATTGCGCTTCCAGCTGTTTGAAATGTGAAATGTTGTAAAACAGTATCGCAAACTATCTGCGTAACTGCCCTCAATCCATCGGGAGAAAACCGCCTGGAAGAATCCTGGGTCCCACAGCGCAACTATCGAAAGATAAACAAACTTTGACGTTTAACTTTTTGCAGGCAACTTTGCCTCCATAAATGCTGCCATAAATCTGAACGGGTTAGGATCAAGCAAAATGGCTTTAGATAAATACAATTCAGCCTGCAAGTTTTCTTCATAAAAGCCATTTTAAAACCTTATTAATTTGTTAAGGAATTCTTGAAAGCAAAACAACTTTTTCGCAAATGACCCATGAAAATCAACTTTGATGCCGCCGCCATGTTACAATTAGTTTGCTTGTTTTTTACAATCTTCGATTTTCAATCAATATTTCCTTATATATAACTATATTTTGGTAAATTTACCAATGTGCAAACATTTAAATGCGAAAATAATAAAAAAAAAATCTCGGCCTAGCTCGATTTAAAGAATATATTTTTTTTTTTCAATGTTAAATAATAAGTCAAATCAACGTTTTACGAGGGTGGACTTAATTTTTTCGATATTTTCACGTACATTTCACATAAAATTTAATATGGCACTTAAATCTAGGCCACTTAATGAGAACTATTGTAATAAATTTGGATATTCAACAAGATTTTTATACCATCAGTTTCTATTTTAATTATTTTGATAAGATCGGATTCATAAATCCTTTTCTATCTTGATTGATACTTTCCTAGTGGATTCAGCATTCGGCTAGGGGAAATGGCTCGGAAAGGGTTTTTATTGTTGCTAAATAGCTTTTATTGTAGCTTTCAAATGGTTCTCAATGCGTTCGTCATACAACCTTTTGCAGTAAATCAATCTTGTAGAGCTTCGAGAATACACCCTTCAGAACCGTCTCTAGGGTGGGCCAACTAGACATATTCTAGTCTTAATGAGGTTTTGGTGGATGCATTAATGACAAAATAGCCTTGAGCAGGGTTTTATGAATGTTGTTTTATGGTTACTTTGTAGTATTTCATAAAACTTAAAATGTTACTTGAGATCGAAGCAAAGAAATAGGCTTCCTAACCGGAACGAATGAGAGAATCAATTCCACCAGTTTAACAGCGCACCGCAGTGTCCCAGATCCTAACTATCCTGATACAGACAAGTAGCCACCTATCCGGGTCCATTTTAGTAAGTTCCGCTCCGATGTCATCCTTCCCAGCTGAACAACTCCAAACAGCCAAACAGCGAAAAAATAGTCAAATTTTAGGTTTTACCTCTCAGAATTCCATGAAACTTCGCATAACTGTTCACTAAGGACAATGAACCAAGCTTGAGACGAAATTCGGCCATTTTGAATCTCGCCTATTTTTTCAAAATGGTGTATTCGTGTGTGTATTATTCAATAAATTATAACACGAAAACGGCTCATCTAATCGAAATGACGTCTGAGACAAAGCTGTACTGCCTATAATCTCATGTCAGTTCCATATGGAAAAAGTAGGCATTGATAAAATGGCAGTTGAAGTTACGAAGTGCCGCTCATCGCAAGTCGGTCCCATTTGCGTTTTTGTCAAAACTGAGTTTTTCAGTGGAAACGGCAGCTAATCGCCCATATTTTAATAATACTGGATGAACTCAACAACTTCGTTCTGAAAAAGTTTGGAAAAACAGCAAAACTGTTTGTCTCATCACATAACAAGCAATTGTACCATAGAGGTGGGGTTACCATATCAAAAACTTGGAAAAGAGGACATTTCGTTTTAGGTTTGGAGATAAAGGAGGACAATGCTTCCATTTCTAAACATTAAAGGAGGACAATGAGTTTTTATCAATTCAGATTGTTCATAGCTTGTAGTCTTTTTCAATTCAATTCATTTTCTCGTTATTAATCTGAAAAATGCAGCGAACTTAATAATTTATTTTTAATACTAGAAAATGATCTAGTCTAGGGGTTTTGCTTGAAAACTACAGCTTTACAGCCTTAAAACCATCCCTTCTTTTATCATGTACAGAAATCAGGATACATGCCATCGCTGATTGAAACCAAAATGAAAAGGAACATCTAAGCAATCTGTTAATTTTACCATTGATTCAGCATAGGACTCTAAAGCAATACTTAAAATCCCATAGAACCAGAGCGTCAAAATCGAACACACGTTGGATTGCTGTGTTCCATTTCGTGAATTTTCACTTACATTTTAAAGATGGGAAATTTTCAAATAATCTTGGTATTTCATAAATAAGTCTTGACAAACAAACAATTCATTTTTACAAACACCTTCTTTTATGAATTTTTGAACATTATAACATTGGAACATAGTCTAAGGCTTTAACACCACTATCAGGTAGAGGAAATTTTCCCCTATTTAATGGTAGTGTTAGTACGTGTTAGCGAGCTACCAGTTACGCTAAATCGACGATCAAATGCATTGTTTACAAAATCTGATGCGTCCCTTCGAAAACGTTATCGAGATTTGGTGAATTTTCACCTAAATTTGACACTTCGAAAATAAATTTTATTGTTAGAAAATCGCAATGTTTTTTTTTCCCTTGATTTTTTTTTCCGTCGATCTTGTTTTCCGTGCTGAGCACCAATGCTACCGACGCCAGAGAGGCAGCTCCCACACCTGGACCTTACCTATCGACCCATCAACTCATGAACCGGGGACCAACGGCTTTACTGCCTCAGAACATCCCGGCGGCGCCGACTGGGATTGAACTCAGGCCTGCTGAGGTGAGAGGTAATCACGCTTATCACTACACCACTGGCGCTGCTGAAATCGCTATGTTGTTGATCATCTGAATTTCGAGGAATTGTTTATCAAAATTGATGCTTGGAAATAAGTCTGGTAGAATAGCAGGTTTATTTCAAAATTTTCCATCTGTCAATTTTAAGTGGAAATTCACCAAATGAACTACAGCCAAAATGTAGGGGGATTGAAAATTGTAGTATATTCCTGATCCCACTATCGAATGGCATATGCTATAAAAGATGAGGTTGCGATTTAATTAAACAAATATGCTCTGCAAACAACGCTCTTTGAAAACAATTTTATAAATATGTTACTGGAAAAAATGGAATTATTAAAAAGGAGGACATTTTCGGGCAAAAGGAGGATGTAGTAAAATTGTTGAAAAAGGAGGGCATGTCCTCATTTAGGATACCATATGGTAACCCTACATAGAGGTAACTTTAAGACCCGAAGGTCCCGAAGAAACGTGCTCAACTTTTTGGCTTAGCTCTGGTACTATCTTCGGTCCCAAGCTAATCGATGCACCCCTCGAAACATAGGAAAATCTACGAACCCCTCTTTTTATCTGTCAAACTTTTATCAAGCGAATCAACACAAACATAGTGTAGTACTAGAATTTCGACTAGAATTGGGTACGCTTAAAGATGTACTTGGGACCAATAGGCTAGTCAAGTAGTGAGCTAATTTTTAATCATTAGTTTCCACCGGTTAATAGTACGAAGCATACATGAAACGCCTTTTTCTCGGCTTGTTGTTTTGTGCTATGGTACGGACATGCCATGAGCGGCAATTCCTTTGTTAATATTTGAAAAATCATAGTAAATTAATTTAATTTTTTTTTTCAAGTTGAAATCATTGTAAATTAAGCATGCATATTTTGTTATATCAACGAAAAATATGGCGACCCATAAAGCAGAACTGTAACTTGACCTCTGGACGATTACTTTGCTTGGTACAAACTGATTTTAAGTTGTTTTCACATTTTTCCTTATCAAAGTCCGTAGTTTTATCACGTAATATGGGTTATCTTTAAGTGGGCTAAGTTTTAGTTGGGCTCTCGTTAGATGGGCTGTAGCCTGCCTAAATTGAAGTTAAACGTCATTTCTGACAGTGCTGATTCATTTTAGAGGGGCTCATGGATGAACAAGTATCCAATTGCTCAAGGATTGTGATGATAATAATCAATCGGTGTATCCCTCAACCCATTTTCAGCTTGACAGCTCAGCCCAACTAACGAATGCCTTTCACTAAGTGGGTTATGGGTTTAGCCCAACGAGCGAAAGTTGACTGTAGATGCCAATTGATAGTGGATAACGTTGTTACCTTAAAATTGACGAAAATCCATATGGGACTGATACGAGTGATTCTATTTCAAATGTCGGTTTTTTTAAGTTTTTGATCAACCTTTAACGATCAAGTTAAAACTATGCTCAGTTGTGTGTTATTGCCCAACATGCATTTTTACACATTTGGTTCATTGATTTGGTACGCAACTATGTACGCAACAATGATACGCATCAATTTATTTAGGCGAAATTGTGGCTAAGTATTGTGCCTTTTAAGAAAAAAATTGTTTAATAGAGACAAAAAAATTTAAATCAACGAAAAAAATAACTCAAATAACATATATAAAAAAATAAAGCCGAAATGTTTACTTCGGCAATACCTTAACCTATTATCGTCAGGGGGTAAACAAAGTCCTAGAGCACTCAAATTTGTCCAATAGATGCTCTGAAACACAATGCATCCACATGCCAAAATTGAGCTCTCAAGGACGTTGTTTACTCCCCTGTCGACAAAAGAATGAGGTACTGCCGAAGCCGTCATTTATCCTATATTTTTTGTAGTATAGATAACGCGTAACCTACTGACAATGTGTTTTAGTACACTCATAAAATAAATCACATAACCAGTGGAAAATATCCATGTGAATTTCACATAACTTTCATCTGATCCCATAATTGGAAATTGCACCACTAAATCACATGAACGTTATGTGTACAATGAAATCTATATGATTTCTCATATAGAATTTGTAATGCTATGTGATACTCAGGTAAAAATCATTGTTTTTGTTTTTGGAAAAATACTATGTGCGTTCCTAATAGAAACTAAGTGAAAACTTTTTTCAGTGTAGGACAACTCATAAACAAAAAAAACAGAATTATTTAAAAAAGTAGCATTTTACAATATACTGTAGTTGTTCAATTATCTTTGAAATAATGTAAATATTAAAAAAAAAACATTGAATTTGCTACAAAAAAAGCTGACCGTGTTCAAATTGCCTAGGGTTGTTATTTTCGAGATATTCGTAGGATATTATTCGTGTGGCATTAACATTTAGCTGTTATAAGCTGTTTGTAACGCTGTGCGGTTTTTTGTTTCGTTTTCGCTTTCGAATCGGCTGGTGAACAGAAGTGCGCGAATTAAGTTCTCGTTAAATGTCGTTTGTGCATTTAGAATTGCCTTAAAAGTGTAGCTAAGGTAGTTGTTTTAAATTCCACGTAGTCTGTTCGTTTTGTTTCAGTGAATTTTGTACAAAAAAGCGCTTTGCGCTTTTTTTGTACGGGCTGGATTTTTATCTTCGGTTCGGCTATCGCAAGGCCGGACAAGGGGGACTATTAAGTGGCATCTATTCCGTCGTCCGTGTGAAACGAATCATCAGACTCGTGCGCCAAGCGAAGGCCCGCCTGTTCAAAGGTAGCTAAACGGAGAAGAGTGAAGTTCGCTACTCCTCGGAGCGAAAGTTTTCCGACGGTCGCCAATCAACCGTCGACGAGGTCCTTTTTCCGCTACAACCTCTTGTGGACCATTCTTTCCGAGAGCGCGGACCGTTTGAGTGCGTAGCCAAGAGCGTACCACGGTCCGGATTTAATCCAAGGAGAAGGGTGGGTTTCATTCCATCCCGGGCGGTCATAGCGGAAGCTTAGTACGCGAAGCCGTGCGGCGGTAAGTTGGCCCTCTTTTCTCTGAGGGGCGAATCTCCCGGGAAAGCACGACTACAGTCGATGCTCAGCTCTCGGAATAATCTACCGATCGGCTCTTAAATCGGAAGCCTTCCGTCCAGCTGCCACTCTCTCCGCAACTCTAGTTCGGCCATACTGCGCACGGGTCACCTTCATCGCTGCTCGCCATACTGCAGCTCATGTGCGGCGCCATCACGCCTCGCCGCCATCGCCACGCTAACTGGAAGGTCGCCTTCCGTCGCCATCATCGAGTCGTCGAGTCCCCACCGTCAGCCATCATCGAGCCGTCGTTCTTCGCGTCGAAAAACCTGCGCAGGTATGTTAAAACATGTTTTTATTCATGGCCATGATTTGCTCTTTTTCCGTACACTCATCCAGAAGTCCAACCCGAATAAACGAACTCAATAATAGTGTTTAATGAAAATTAAAGATTAGTTTTTTATGCTTTAGAATGTTTTTTCCCTGGAATAAAAGACACTCGCTATCTTACGTTCAGTTTTTCCTTCGATTACCGCTCAGTTGAGTAAGAATTTCTTCTTTCTCTTTCCGTTTCGTTCATGTTCTGGGTAAGTCAGAGTAATTCTTTCGTTCCGATAATATCCGCGGTTCTACGGGACTTGGCGTTTTACTTTTGATATTAAGGTTAGTTGTGCCATTAGTAATCGGAAACCGTTCAAGAGGTTCTCTGAGATAAGGTCTCATAAATCGGGCAAAATTCGAACATGACCAGTGGTCTCTCCTAATCGAGAGTGGCGCTTAAGCCACTGAGTTTTACGAAAACCTCAACGAAAATTCGTGAACGGTTACATGTTAAATGTAGACAATTTATGATAACACGCAAAAACTGCTTGCTACATTTGTGGCTAAAGTGACAAAACTGACGACAAATGGGGGAAACGTGACCCCCTCTAATACTCCTGGAGCTGCTAATGGCGATTGGGAATAATGCACTAAACTTTAGTAGATTCACTCCCTTGAGCCACAAAATAAACTTTCAATCACTGATTTCTCACGAATAAAAGAACAATTTCGAAAAATAACAACACAATCAGGTAAGCGAGTGATTTCTCTAGTACTTGATATAGTTTGTATTAATATGAAGTTGTATTGCAAAATAAACATAGAGACAATTATCGACCAAGAATTGAAAAAAGCCTATCAGTTTCTGTGAGCAAAATTACGACAGTCCACAGTGGTTGAAATCGGCATTTTCGTGCCCTTAATTAATAGCTCTTTTATCATGAAATTAAGAGATATGGTGTCTTCAGAGAAGTGTTTCAATATGTTACTGCGCTTATTGTGATGTTTTTAGTTAAAAGATTAATCCCCCTAAAAGTGAGATCGAATATTTATTTTTTCAACTATTCAAGATACAGTGTTGGTGTCTTGCACAAAGTTGTAGAAAAATTCTTTTCAAAGAACTTTGCTGAAGACATTTAATTAATATCTTTTTTACTTTTCAAGATATGTGACGGTTATTGCCGACGGTCCCTCAAAAATGGTTTTCTCATCATAACTTTTTGGTCTACATTTTTTCGGCTTTGCCATCTTCTAGTAAATTGTAGATAATAACAAAATACACAATATTGTAGAACACCTCATTGCAGTATCTTCTGTAGAAAAAAGTTATGGAAGTTTTTGTAGATTTTTAGACCATAATTTAGGAACTTGTAACTTAGCAGGGGGCAAAATGGGGCAATATACCTATGGTGCATCTGAAACTTTAATAAATTTACTTCAAAATGATAGCAAACATCTGTGAATGTAAGTGATTGTTGGTAAACTATGATTTAAACAAAATAGTGATAGCCGTGCCTAAATGTGCATGCTATTTCATCAGAACTGCCGCACCTAGTGTTAGAGTGGTTTGAAAGCTCTATTGTGTACACGAATCATGGTAACAGTGCCCAGTTTTCAACTGTATAAATGGCCTCCATCGGTATGTAAAATATCTTAATTTGAAATTTGACTGTCTATGTTTTGGAATTTATGCCAAGAACTATTTTTTAAATCATTCTTATATTCCAGTTGAAATCGATAAACATCAAGCAGAAGAGCTTTTTTTGCAAACGCGTAACAAGTAGCAGACATCACTAAACTAAATCTAACAGCAATCCAGCGCTGGTGGTTCAATTCTCAAATCTATAGGATCAGGTTGCGAAATCTATTCAATATCATTTGACAATTATTGTATTGAGAGAGCACGCTTGTTGATTACGCTACGTCGAATAGCCCGTCGGACCCCATGCGCCCCGATGGTAACGGTGCTGAACATCCCACGTCAACAGCGACCCGGACGAATATAAAGCTAGTGAAGAAACTACCAAAACAAACATCAAGGGAACAATAGACGTAAAAGAGAAAAGGTGGACTGAGTGAAAAATTACCAGACGTGACGAACGGCGTGCTAAAATTTATCCTGCTATTTACACATTATTAAACTATCTTAATATTAAACCTTCTTATAGTTGAACTTATCTACTTACGAGCGATCGGCTTATATAGAAATTCATTAGCTAAACGGTTTTGCAAGATAAATTTGGTGAACTTAGTCTATTTAACTTACCTATCTATTTTAAACTTAGTGACCTAAAAAGCCAAATTATCTACTACAAAGATTAGATGTACGGCACTGTACCAACGAACAGGTTATCAAGTTTGAGTGGTAGTGAACACTAAAGAATTTTGTAATTTACCAATAAACCGGAACTCGGAACGGAATCTTTACAAATTTGCTCAACTACCACCCAACATCTTACAAAATTCTTTAAGAACATCGAGGATGTCACGCAAAACATCAACCCTTTCCATGTCAGAATTGAGTTCTGCCATGGGTGCTGTCAGCCATCTTTTTGCTACTGGCACGATCGGTGGTGCAGCAGATAAGGAAATTTCGGCAACCGATGCAGATGTAGTTACCAAAACCAAAAGCCTCACAATCGTGACCAACGCGGAACGCGAAGCGAAGGGCTCAACGGTAACAGGCGCAAGGCGCAATGCAGCTGCGGTAAAAGGAGTTCCTCCCCTTCCTAGTTCTCAGGTAAATTTTGACGTTGCCAATCTTAAAAAGGCTCAAACCAAGGGAGCCAAACCCAAAATGCATACTGGGACTCATGTCGTAGACATTCCCGTCCGGTCGATGAACGCTGTCGTTTACGCGAAACCCAACGCGCGTTATGATCCGAACCTAAACGTTCGAGGTACTCGGTTCAGTCATTGTGAAGTGTGCAATGAACGTGACAATAGTAGAATGGTGCAGTGTGATGGTTGCGATAAGTGGTATCATTTTTCTTGTGTAGAAGTAAGTCGCGACATAGCGAATTATTCCTGGATGTGCCCACAGTGTCATCCACACATGTATTTCGATGCAAGTAATCTAGTGCAGCAGAGACCAATACTCCAGCAGATTCATCCGGTAGATCCACCCCCCAACGTTATGAGATCAACGAAGTCCATCGGAAAGGCAAGCAGTAATCGCAGCAAACAACGCAAGGTTGATCGACTGTTGCAGAAGCTGGAAGAGCAGAAGCAGTTGGAGCAAAGGTTCCTGGACGAGAAATATCGAATCATTGACGAAGAAGATGACGACGACGATGGAACTGTGGTGAGTGATGATGACGTTGGATCCGAGGAGATTTCGAAAGTTCGAGGATGGTTGAGAGATACGGAAAAATGTGGTGAAGATTATGATTCCGGCCTTGTTGAAGAAGATATGTACGATGATCAACCGCAACGTGTCGTTCAACAGGCACCGATAGGAGAGCAGGCAGAACCACGATCAACTCTACAGGGTTTTGTTCCTAATCAACGGTCGACACCTCGAGAGCCAGTTCAAGTCGATTCAAGATCGAGAAGCCGTATACAGGAGCCTCCAGTGACAGCAGACCTGTTCCGTCGTCCACCGGCACATTATCCAGTGGATCCATTCCGCAAGCCGCTGCCAGCTGTTATTTCAGATAATCAGCACCGCCAGCCACCAGCACCGATTCCAGAACTTCATATACGACCACCTCCACCGCCTGCTTTCGAAAACCAATTCTATCAACCTCAAATTCATCGATCAACGACAGCTTTAGAAGGAAACCAGGCTCAACAACCGCAAGCTCATTGGAAAGCTACTCATAACTACCGACCACAGGATTCACGACAGTTTTCAGCTTCAGGAGTTCAGTTCCATCCATCATTGCAAGCCTCTCAGGCAGCTCCAGTTCCAAGAGTCCAGGGCTCACGGCAGATACCCACAGCTGCAAATGGTCAGTTCTGGTCAGAACCTACCTTCGTGCCGGAAAACCAGTATACACAAACTTCAGCATCGAGGAGTCGAATACTGCAAGGAGATACACCATTCCAAAACTCCCACTACCCGGAGCCAGACCCTCGTGATGTCGAAGCGAACGTGTGCATCCTAAGCCGTAATCAGGTGGTTGCACGTCAGGCCGTATCTAAGGATTTACCAGAGTTTTACGGAAATCCTGAAGATTGGCCTCTGTTCTTCTCAATGTACGCTTCTTCTACGCAAATGTGCGGCTTCTCTAACGAAGAAAACATGCTTCGACTTCGGAAATGTCTGAAGGGAAAGGCTTTAGAGGCCGTTCGATGCCGACTACTCCATCCATCCAACGTTAGCAGTGTAATTTCTACGTTGAAAATGCTATACGGTAGACCAGAAGCAATCGTTCAGGCATCCATTAGAAAGATTCGGTCGTTACCATCGCCACAAGTGGAGAAACTTGACACATTGGTCAACTTCGCATTGACAGTTGAAAACTTGGTAGCTACGATAGAGGCATGCGGAGTCGAGGATTTCATCTACAATGCGGCTTTGAAAGTTGAACTGGTGGAACGCCTTCCCCCCGGGTTGAAGCTGGATTGGGCAAAATATTCTAGGAATAACCCAGCACCAAACCTATTACACTTCAGTCAGTGGCTGTATTCAATAGCGGAAGATGCTAGTGCAGTTATGCCAATTGCATCTAACACGCAAAGAAGTCGTGGAACAAAGAATGACGGATTTATAAACGTTCACTCTGACGCAGAACCAGAACGATCCCGATCAATGCCAGCAAAGACACGCGCTGTCCAAGGATCATCTTTGGTGCCAATCACAGAATGCGCCACATGCAAAGGTAGCTGTACCACAGTTGCCAAGTGCAAACGATTTGCCGAACTAAGTCTAGATGCTAAATGGGCAGTTGTACGGGAGGCAAAGCTATGCCGTAAATGCCTGCGGAAGCACAATGGTTCATGCAGGCAGCAGAAACCTTGCGGAATTAAAGGATGCACTTTTTTGCACCATCCGTTGTTGCACAACGAAAAGCAGGAGGCACCAGCTACTGGAAGCTGCAACGTCCATCAAGCTCAAACCAGCGAAGTGCTGTTTAGAATTGTTCCCGTGTTGCTCCATGGTCCATCGAAGGTTGTCCGGACGTACGCGTTCATAGACGACGGTTCTGAGCTGACGCTGATGGAGGATAGCCTAGCAGAGGAGCTAGGCGTGAAAGGACCTCGATCGCCGCTGTGCTTAAAATGGACAGGTGGTACCAAAAGAGTGGAGAACGCATCCCAGAAAGTAGAGGTGCAAATATCAGCTATCGGAAATACTTCGAAGCCGCACAGGATGTCTAACGTACATACGATTCAGAACCTACAACTGCGGCCGCAGACATTAGTGTACTCAGAATTGCTGCAACGGTTTCAACACCTCGGCGGACTACCTGTCGAATCCTACAGCAACATCTGTCCTCGAATCCTGATTGGTCTTGACCATACATCGCTTGGGCATGCTATGAAAAGTCGAGAAGGAAAGCCTTACGAACCTATCGCAGTCAAAACACGGTTGGGATGGATAGTTTACGGGAGTTGTTCACGAACACAGCAACAGCCAAGCTACGTGAATGTCCACACGATTAAAGTGTGTGAATGCAACCTCGAGTCTGACGAAAACCTGCACGCTGCTATGAAGAACTACTTCACGTTGGATAGTCTTGGCGTTGTCAAACCAGAAAAAGTTCTGCGATCAACGGAGGATCAACGTGCCATGGAGATGCTTGAGAAGCTGACAATCCCAAAAGAAGGGCGGTACGAATCGGGTCTCCTTTGGAAGTACGATAATGTTCGCTTTCCATGCAGTAAAGGAATGGCTTTTAGAAGGTGGCAATGCTTAGACCGACGTATGCAGCGGGATAAGGAGTTTTCGGAAACTGTGATGGTGAAGATGAGCGAATATGTGGCTAAAGGATACGTTCGAAAGCTAACGGAGGACGAACTCAACGAACATCGGTCTCAGGAATGGTACCTGCCCGTATTTCCTGTTGTGAACCCCAACAAACCGAGTAAGGTGCGGCTAGTATGGGACGCAGCTGCTCCCGCGTATGGCGTTTCTCTCAATTCGCTGTTACTCAAAGGCCCTGACCTCTTGACTTCACTACTTGCAGTTCTTGTCCAATTTCGAGAGTTCCGGATCGCAATTTGCGGGGACATCCGGGAGATGTATCTACAGGTTTTACTGAAGCAAGATGTTCGACTGTGCTTCTTCTGGAAAGACAATCAAGTCAATGCGGATCCGAGTGTGTACATCATGACGGTGTTACCGTTTGGAGTATCGTGCGCTCCAAGCATTGCGCAATATGTAAAAAATACAAACGCTCAGCGATTCGAGAAAGATCATCCGACAGCCGTTCGAGCCATCGTTGATCAGCATTACGTCGATGACATGCTCGCAAGTGTCGAAAGTGAACAAGAAGCTATAGACCTTGCACGGAATGTTAAGAAGATTCATGCGGAAGCCGGATTTGAAATGAGAAGTTGGATTTCGAACAGCCCGGCTGTTCTGGAGGCGTTACACGAGCGAACGACGGAAGAGAAGGACCTTAATATGGGAGAAGGATTGACAACCGAGAAAGTACTCGGAATGTGGTGGAACACGGCCACTGACTGCTTCACCTTCAAAATCTCTCCACGATATGATCCTGAGCTTATGTCGGGACATCGAAAACCAACGAAGCGTGAAGTGCTCAGAACGTTAATGATGATCTTCGACCCTTTAGGGCTCATTGGTCACTTCTTGATGTTCCTGAAGGTGGTACTGCAAGAAATTTGGAGAACGTCTGTCGGTTGGGATGACCCCATCGAAGAAGCACAATTCGAGTTGTGGATACAATGGCTGAAGGTCCTTCCTGAAGTGGCGAAAGTGGAAATCCCGCGGTGCTACAGGACGACCACATCTGCTGGATACACCAACGAAGTACAGATGCATACCTTCGTCGACGCTAGTGAGAAGGGCTTCGCCGCAGTGGTCTATCTGCGATATAAGGAGGGACTCACCATCGAAACAGCGTTGGTTGGATCGAAGACTCGTGTGGCACCAATCAAATTTCTGTCAATTCCCCGTTCGGAGCTTCAAGCTAGTGTAATCGGAGTCAGATTGGCGAACAGCATAGAGCAGTCCCTGTCCATCAAGGTGAACAGGCGCTTCTTTTGGACCGATTCAAGTGACGTCATCAGCTGGCTCAAATCTGATCATCGTAGGTATAGTCAGTTTGTCGCTTTCCGAGTGAGTGAGATACTAGAAGCTTCGGAGGTCAGCGAATGGCAGTGGATCCAGACAATGAAGAACGTTGCGGATGATGGAACTAAGTGGAAACGGGCGCCAGACATGAGTAGAACTAGTCGATGGTTTAACGGGCCGGAATTTCTCAAGACCCCTGAGGGAGAATGGCCTATGAAACTACACATCGATAGCACCACCATGGAAGAACTGCGTCCCCATTTACTCGTTCATGTTAAACAACCGGAGCCAATCATCGATCCTCAAAACTACTCTAAATGGACTCCACTTCTACGTCGGACCGCATACGTGTTTCGATTCATCAGAAACGTGAGTACAACCAAACCAGAAGAAAGAACCGCTGGACCACTGACGAATTCAGAGCTGACCATGGCTGAAAACTATCTGTTCCGGTGTGCTCAATGTAGTGCTTACGCAGATGAGATAGCGATGCTTTTGGATATACGAGCGTCCAAACACTCCACGAAGACTATACCCAGAAGCAGTCCAATATATCACCTTTGTCCGTTTTTAGATGAACATGATGTACTCCGTGTTCGTGGTAGGACCAGCGCTTGTCCATTTGTTCAGCAGGATACGGTGAATCCAATCATCCTTCCACGAGATCATCAGATTGCACATCTCATCATATCGCATTACCACAGCAAGTATCATCATCAGAACCACAACACAGTGATCAACGAGTTGCGGCAGCGATACAGCATCCCTCGTCTAAAGGCTGCCTACAACAGTATTCGTCGATGCTGTCAGCAATGCAAGCACGACCGTGCTCAACCACAACCACCGGTCATGAGTGACTTGCCACTGCCTCGTCTGGCTGCCTACGCTCGTCCGTTTACTTATATGGGGGTGGACTACTTTGGTCCATTTATGATCATCCTTGGACGCCGTCTCGAGAAGCGTTGGGTACTTCTCGCCACTTGTCTTACCACTCGCGCCATCCACTTGCAAATCGTTCACACTATGACTACCGATTCATGTATTATGGCATTAAGAAACGTCATGGCTAGGAGAGGTGTACCAGCAGTCATATATAGTGACAGAGGTACAAACTTCCAGGGGGCAAGTAAAGAACTCGAAGAAGCTATGGCGAATTTAGATCGAGAGCGGCTTGCAGCGGAGTTCACCTCCTCACATACTTCCTGGAACTTTCTTCCTCCCGCCTCACCACACATGGGTGGAGCATGGGAGCGACTCATACGAACTGTCAAACAAAACCTTGGGAAGCTGAAAGCCAACAGAACGTTATCCCATGAAGTCCTCGAAAACATGCTACTGGAGGTTGAGAATATTGTCAACTCTCGCCCATTAACCAGTATTCCTCTCGACGATGACCAGTCACCAGTGCTAACTCCCAACCACTTTTTACCGGGATCAAGCAACGGGTTGAGACCTTGGGTACCGTTCGACGACAGCTCAGAAGTACTCAAAAATTGCTGGGAACTTTCTCAAGCCTTGGCCAACCAATTTTGGAAACAGTGGCTCCGAGACTATCTTCCTTCCATCACTCGTCGGACGAAATGGTATACGGAGGTGAAGCCCATCAAAATCAACGACATCGTTGTCATCGTGGACCCGAAACTTCCTCGGAACACCTGGCCTAAAGGCCGAGTTATTGAAATCAAGCAAGGTTCGGATGGACAGGTGCGAAGCGCTACTGTGCAGACTTCCGGAGGTATCTACGAGCGCCCAACTGTGAAGCTTGCCGTGCTCGACGTAGGCGTTGGAAGCAATGCACATCAGGATGACCAGAAGCGCATTACGGGGGGGAGTGTTGATTACGCTACGTCGAATAGCCCGTCGGACCCCATGCGCCCCGATGGTAACGGTGCTGAACATCCCACGTCAACAGCGACCCGGACGAATATAAAGCTAGTGAAGAAACTACCAAAACAAACATCAAGGGAACAATAGACGTAAAAGAGAAAAGGTGGACTGAGTGAAAAATTACCAGACGTGACGAACGGCGTGCTAAAATTTATCCTGCTATTTACACATTATTAAACTATCTTAATATTAAACCTTCTTATAGTTGAACTTATCTACTTACGAGCGATCGGCTTATATAGAAATTCATTAGCTAAACGGTTTTGCTAGATAAATTTGGTGAACTTAGTCTATTTAACTTACCTATCTATTTTAAACTTAGTGACCTAAAAAGCCAAATTATCTACTACAAAGATTAGATGTACGGCACTGTACCAACGAACAGGTTATCAAGTTTGAGTGGTAGTGAACACTAAAGAATTTTGTAATTTACCAATAAACCGGAACTCGGAACGGAATCTTTACAAATTTGCTCAACTACCACCCAACAACGCTTGTTGGTAAAATTATATCCCTGGTACTATCTACCAGCAAGTGTCCATAAGGTTCTTATACATGGGTCTTCCATAATTGACAATTTTATGGTACCAATCGGACAACTCTCAGAAGAAGCGCAAGAGGCAAGAAATAAAGATTGGAAAAGGTAGGTACAAGCTTCGTGATGTAATTATTTTTTTGAAATATTTTTACCCATCTAACACATACCGAGAATTCAACACCCGAAAGCATTCAAGACAACCCAAATAACATTACAAGTTTTATTGAGGTTTTAAAGCACTCTACAAGTGTAAATCATGGTCAACAGAACCCTCATAAAACTCAAATTGTTACTTGGGAAGCTACGAATCGTGATCTTCTGAACATGCTACTAGTGTCTTCTGATCCATTGATCACAAGTATTCGAGGATGGCCGAAGAAAACCGAAAAACCGGATGACGCGAAAAGCCTTTTGAAAAGTTTTTCTTACGATACTGTGAATGACAACGAAACCAAAAGCGAGGACGACAGCGATTCATGAAATAAACATGTTGAAAAACTTTTATTATCAATTAAATTTAATTAAATTAAATTGAACCCAATTAGCGTGCCGTATTTTTCTACTATAACGAAGAAAAAGTTTTAACACGAAACATACCTTCCAAAAGCTTACATTCACAGATGTTTGCTATCATTTTGAAGTAAATTTATTAAAGTTTCAGATGCACCATGGGTTTATTGCCCCATTTTGCCCCCTGCTAAGTTACAAGTTCATAAATTATGGTCTAAAAATCTACAAAAACTTCCATAACTTTCTTTTCTACAGAAGATACTGCAATGAGGTGTTCTACAATATTGTGTATTTTGTTATTATCTACAATTTACTAGAAGATGGCAAAGCCGAAAAAATGTAGACCAAAAAGTTATGATGAGAAAACCATTTTTGAGGGACCGTCGGCAATAAACGTCACATATCTTGAAAAGTAAAAAAGATATTAATTAAGTGTCTTCAGCAAAGTTCTTTGAAAAAAAAATTCTACAACTTTGTGCAAGACACCAACATTGTATATTGAATAGTTGAAAAATAAATTTTCGATCTCACTTTTAGGGGGATTAATCTTTTAACTAAAAACATCAAAATAAGCGCAGTAACATATTGAAACACTTCTCTGAAGACACCATATCTCTTAATTTCATGATAAAGGAGCTATTAATTAAGCGCACGAAAATGCCGATTTCAACCACTGTGCAGTCCTTTGATCGCAAACCAAAGTCAGGCTATAACGGCGTCGGTGGTGTAGTGGTAAGCGTGATTGCCTCTCACCCCAGCAGGCCTGGGTTCAATCCCAGTCGGCGCCGCCGAGATGTTCTGAGGCATAACATCTCTGATCACGCCTCCTCCATCGGGAAGGGAAGTAAAGCCGTTGGTTCCCGGTTCATGAGTTGTGATGGGTCGATAGGTAGGGTCCAGGTGTGGGAGCTGCCTTCCTGGTGGCGCGTCGGTAGCATTGGTGCTCAGCACGGAAAACAAGATCGACGGAAAACAAACCAAAGGAAAAAAAAAAGAAAAAAAAAGTTAGGCTACGTAAACAAACGGGTAGGGGGAAGTTACCGTGGATGTTGCGTGAGCGGCCAAAACAAAAGCTAATAGGGCTGATTGGGCTGATTGGGCTGAAGCATCGTTCCATTCAATTGACGATGTTATTTCAAATTCGAGAATTAGCGATGATGGAATTTCTTGAACCTGCGCCGATGGTGTAGTGGTAAGCGTGACTGCTTTCTCATCCCAATGGGTCTGGGTTCAATCCCAGCCGAGGTCGGCTTGATTTTTCTGAGCCATAAAAATCTCTGGTCACGTCTTCCTTCGAGAGGGAAGTTAAGCCGTTTATGAAATCTGCAGGCTGACAAAATCGGGAAAAAAAAGCTGACAAAATCGGGGGTTGACAAAACCGAGAGCTAGCAAAATCGGGAAAGCACTGTGTTTCAAAAACTTTTGAGGATTACGGCTGAAAGACAAATAATGAAGCAATTGAGGATGGGTTATAAAAAAAGTAACGGCTTAAGATATTGCCCCATTCGCACTTATAGTTGGGGTAGTGTTAGATTTATAGTGGAATCAATTAGAAACCAATGGATTCGATAATCAACTTAATATTCCAAGAAATAACGTTAAAGCATTTGTCTTGAAAGATATAGCTTGGTTCAAGAAAATAAAGGGAATTGAACTCACAATCCAAGCCTTTCCAAATTACAACAGAAGCCGCTATCCTTACAACCACAAGACCAAAATAACATGATAGATACTGCAAGAAAATCTCGAATGGGTCGTCGGTTAGGAGTACTGGGCATTGATACTGCAGATGCGAAAATTTCGTTTGTACATTTTGCTAGACTTTGCTGACGCAAAGCGCAACCATCCAATCCAGATGGTTCATCAAATAGAACAACATTATTGCGGGTGTGATGAGTGCACGTAAATTCGTTAACAATGAATGAGCAAACATCAAACACAACTTCCCATTCCCATTCCCAACTGCCCAAAAGCGGAATTGATAAAATGAACTTGGTTTGTATTGTTGGTATTTGATTGCCAGTGTTGTATATAACCAACGAACAACTGATTCTAAAACTGAGAAGAAATAGGACACCATCAGATAATTTTTGCTTACTGAATGTAAACGAAAGAGGTTTCTAGTTTCTACAGTGCATTAAACACATTAAAAATTATGCAACTTCCCCTAAATGTATAGGTATATACAGTGAATCAAATGTGTGTTGAATGCAAACCTGGGCAGTTTTTTTGTTTATATTGCTTCATGTTTATTTACACATCGTGAATTTAAGTTTGTATAAGCCTTATGCGACAGGCAGACTGCTTCATTCTTTATGTGGTTACTTTTTCGTTTTTCCATAATTTATTCCAATCGTCTTCTCTCACTCATCATCACAGAACGCAGACGATGCAAACGAAGACGCACATGTTTGCCATTTGTGGTGCATACGGAGGACTTGTTCCATCGTCATCGTTGTCATCTTTGCTCGGCCGGAGTTACATTCTGATTATTATTGTTAGACCATTTCTCAAAACCTCAAAGTGTCATCACCACGGCATTGAAATCCACCGGGGATAAAAGAAATCGGCCCACATGCGAATATGATGGTGGCGTTAGAACGTTTATTGGAATTGGTATATCATAGTATAGAACAGGGACATTCGCATTCCGTACATCAGTTTTACGGGATAGACGCATTTTACACACAAGGCACGTTTTCGACTTCCTCGAGGAGGTTTTTATCTGAGCAGTGAACGAACATGGCTAAATAAAGTTGAATTAAAATCACGACGAAATGCTACATAAAGAAAATTTAGTATGACTGGTTCGTGTTGTGCACGATGGATAATGATAAAATCATGAGGTATTATTCATGCGTAGCTAGAGAGGTTACAAATTCTCATGAATAAACGAGAGAAAGAATGAACTTCATTCGAGACTGTGAATGAACTATGAGCAGGTTGGTGAGATTGATGATGATTTTTGCGACTACAATGCTTCTCTTTCGAATTGAGCTCCCTTCGCTTATCAGAACCAACATCCTACAAGAGTGTATACCATTTCCGTGGCCTTATTGGATTTGCTCAGGCGAAAAGGACGAGGGTTTTTGCTTGGTTTTCATGATGTATTTGCGTTTGTTCAGAAGAACCCTTTGTCGAAACTATTGTCTGGTGTTAGAAAAAAATGGATGGAAGGGGGAATTCTACACGCATCTGTTCTGAGTCTAGCCGACACAAGATCCAACATGAAAATCAGAAATCGGCATGTGAAAGAATACATCGAAAATAGAATAGAATAACTCAACAGTGTTTGCGTTTTTTCTATAATAAGCCTTCCAGTTGGTGTGTTACTGGGTTGAGTTTAAGTACCAACAGTTTCACGATCATGAAATGTGCGGTAAACAGTAAATTGATAGAAAGGAGAAACAGAGCGAAAATGTGATTAAGTAGAGATTGAAATAAATTATCGCTAAGTGAACCACGGCATGTGCGGCACGTCATCGAACTCTGCGATTCATTGCGCTTTGGTGGGCCGGTATGATAAAAGTACGGTTTGAGGCGATTAGAATCCGCGATTCCTATCGAAAACATTCATTAGAAGAGTGAAAATTCTCCTACGCTTTTCCATATTAATAAATAAGTTTAGTTGAGTTAAGTTGATGTGGGTTGTTTGAGACTGGACAGCAATTTTTGCAAAATTATATACTTTCTTCATTTTTTTGGGCTTCCCAATAACCTAGGCACTTTCAATTCCCTGCCTGGTCAAGAAATTTTTCGGGTTGAACACTCCCCAAAGAACCGTCTTGTTTCTTTTTCGGTGACATTTCTGTTGCTGATTCACGATTCAACTTTTCATCAGGATATTGTAGAAAAAAAACTGCTTTCCTCCTCAACCGACTCATAGATCCGCCTGACGACTACAGCGGTAGTCTGCACCACAGTCCACCGGGTCCACCGTATCGAATAGCCCGTACCCCACACCGGCCTTGCTCAAGTCGGCCAACTTTATACTCCAATGGAACGTAAACGTCTTCCTGCAGCGCATCCTAGAGCTTCTTTGACAAGTTGATCTCCCCTGGATCATCGCATTGCAAGAGGTAAACAAAGCCTCCGTCGAACAGATGAACCATTCCCTCGGCGGATTGTGGAGGCGAACCAGCCTAAGGCTGAAAGCCTCCTAAATAAAGCTAAATAATAATAATAATAATCCCTCGGCGGAAGATACAACTGGACAAATAAAAGCGGTAGAAATTTCCGACACTCCGTAGCCATTGAGGTACTAAACACGGTACTTTTCCGGGTTATCGACTTGGACTCACAATTACCTATACTCGGGATCCAACTTACAGAACCAGTGAACATCACCGTTGCCTGCGTTTATTTGCCATGTGGACAAATCGGGAACCTCCCTTAGCTCAGTCGGTAAAGGCGCAGCTACAAAGCAAGACCATGCTGGAGGTGGCTGGGTTCGATTCCCGGTTCGGTCTAGGAATTTTTCGGGTTGGAAAATTTCTCGACTTCCCTGGGCATAGAAGTATGATTGGACTTGCTACACAATTATACCAATGCAAAAATGGTACAGGCATCGAAAGCTCTCAATTAATAACTGTGGAAGTGCATCTAGAACACTAAGTTGAGAGCACGCAATAAGCTAATATGCGATATGCAATAAGCTTGATGCGAAGAAGAAGAAGAAGAAGAAGAAGAAGAAGAAGAAGAAGGCGAAGACGAAGAAGACAAATCGGGAACCTCAGCTGTCAACTCAACGAGACCCTAGTGCAATTACCTGAACCACGCATCCTAGTCGGGGACGTCAACGCGCACCACTCAAATTGCGATTGCCCTCGGTCGGACCTTCGTGTCACGGACCTCGTAGACATATTCGAGAACAAAGAACGACGTAACAGCCGCCAGTTGCCATATCGCTGGTAAAACGCTGTGGAGCGTTAACTCTGACCTGTACGGTAGTGACCACTACCGCATACAAATTCAACTCTCGGCGATATTCGTCCCGGCGGTAGCCTGGAGGCCACGATGGTGGTATAAACAAGCGGACTGGGAAAGCTACGGCACCACAGTGGAGACTCTACTACAGCAGCGGAACCCAGACAGTATCGAGGACCTCTTGGACGCCATATGCGAAGCAGCAAGGGCCGCCATCCCCAATACTAGCAGCGTGCCGGGGAGACAAGCCCTCGGCTAGTGAAATGAAGATATGAAGAAGGCAGTCAAAGCCCGGTGCAAGGCACTTCGGACACCACGATAGAGAGGAGGCCCTTTGTCACTATCGTGAACTACTCAACCAATGCCAACAAGAAAGCCGTGATGCCAAGCGATCCGGCTGGATGGAGTTCCTGGAAGGGATGAACGCATCGCAATCCTCGGCTGACCTCTGGCAGCGAATCAACGCCCTCAGTGAGAAACGACGCACGACACCTCTTCACGTCCAGGTTAACGGTTCCACGGTTTCCGATGCGGAAACGGTAGCTGATGAACTCGGTACCTGCTTCGCCGACCTTGCAGCCATCGAGAAGTACACAGCAAAAAAATCTGAATTTTACTGGTGACGTAAACATCCATGCATGCAAACATTCATGCATGTAAACTTCCTTTTCACGAAAACTAACAGCTTGCAAGAAATGTTGAAAACAAAGGTGGACAGTTGCATACAATATATGGCATATTGCATGACATTACTCATAAATTTACACGATATATAATGTAAACTTGCATGATATATGACGCTCCATTTATGTGCATCATAGTAACGGAAACATACACTACTTTTTTAGCAGTGTACGACAACAAGTTCAAGCCATTGCAGACCCCCCGACACCACCAGTACTGGTGTACCCAAGTCTTCTCTTGGCAGGAACTGCATCATGCCCTTCGCTGCAGCAACGGGAAGTCGGTGGGACCCGACGAAATCGGATATCCTCTACTCAAGAGGCTACCTGTACCAGGACAGCTACGGATGCTAGACCTCTTCAACAAGCTCTGGCTCACCAACGGGTAACCAGCAGTATGGAAGGAAAGCCCGCGAAGTCAGCAAGTTCCGTCCAATAGCGGTAACATGTTGTATGGCCAAAGTCCTGGGGCGTATGGTCAGCATGCTTTCCGACAAGGTTTTGGCACCTATTTCGCAAACCTAGGGCAGGTTCTCCAGAACGCCTACGACAGCGATCTGCACACCAAGATAGTATCGCTCGACATATCAAAAGCGTTCAACAGAACGTGGACGCCCCTCTTCCTTAAGCAATTAATCAACTGGAGTCTTAACGGACCCATCGTTCACTTTATCCAGAACTTCTTGTCCAACCGCTCATTTCGAGTCGCAGTCGGCAACACCAAATCCCGGCTCTTCCCCGAGGAAACGGGTGTCCCACAAGTATTGGTTATCGCCGTTACGCTGTTCCTCGTGGCGATGAACGAAGTCTTCCGTCGACTACCGAAAAACATATATGTTTCGTCTATGCCGACGATATGTTCATGGTCACCACCGGACCCTCACCAGTACGTACGGCGCACGGCTGCCAACAAATATTTTCCCCCAGTGGCCAGGGTCCACTGACACGGAGACAAAAGCTAGCAAACCCCATTACCGAAAATCAAAAGCCAGATTAAGGACAGGTTCAAAGCCGGAGACAATTCCGTGGCCATGAAAAAGACTGTACACAGATAAAAATTCTGAATTTTAATTGTGATGTAAACCATGTAAAACATTCATTCACGTAAACTTAAATTTAACTTCACATAACCGAGCAACTTGTAAACAATGTTGTTTACAAAGATGGGCTTTTGTATACAATATTTGCTACATTGCATGAATTGTGCTAGAACTTTACATGATATATAATGTAAACTTATATGATATAAGACGCTCCATTTGTGTGCATCATATTGAACAGAAATTTACACTACTTTTCGAACTGTGTAGCTGAAATGGTAGAAGAAAATACCCCACGCACACTCACCGATACACGGACGGATCACGCTCTCGGGCCGGGGTCGGTATCGGTGAGTGCTTCATAACTTAATCGATACCATTGAGAAGATGAATGCACCAACATGTGTTGACAACTGATACTTTAAAACTCTTTTTTTCAGGTCGGCCAGCCACTTTGGGTCTATGAGGTGTGCTAGGTACCGAGGGACCAATACGGAAGCGAAGGAACCTTCACTCAAGAAAATTTGACTCAAAACTAAGGCAAGTGGCGGTACTGCTCAATAATACTGGACCTATTTTCATAGTAAGCATACATCTATTATTTCGAGCATACACACAAACTTAGAAAAAATCATGTGAATTTAGGTGCGTCACGAGCGTCAATTTTGACATAAATTTGAGTCATAACAGACGCGAAATATAGCTCAATCAAACGTACTTTTCGTCTAGCAACAAACTGTTCAGTCTTAGAGCACTTAATATTACATGACATGTTTGTTTACGTCTCATCTTTTATGTCAAAGGTGGATTCCGTCACGTGTAAAATTAGTTATTTCTAAGTGTGCACTTAGAAATTATTATTTTTACACGAGACGTAATTCAGCTTTGACGTACGTAAACAAACATGGCATGTAAAATTAAGTGTCCTGAAATTGAAATATATGCAACTCGACGAAAAGTGCGTTTGATTGAATTGATTTTCTCGTCCTTTTCAACTGATTCTTATCTCAAAAGGGCCGCTTGCATGTGTCGCTCAGGGTACTGAAATTTACATGTCTTTTTAGTAGTGTGTGTGTACAGTTATCTCCGACATACTTAAAAATAACTATTTTTACACGAGACGTAATCCATCTTTGACGTAAATTATGGAACGTAAACAAACATGTCATGTAAAATGAAGTGTTCCCAAACCGAAACATACGCAACTCGACGAAAAGTTGATTGATTGAATTTATTTTCTCGTTTCTTTCAACTGATTCTTACACAGTTCGAAAAAGTAGTGTAAATTTCTGTTCAATATGATGCACATAAATGGAGCATCACATATCATATAAGTTTACATTATAAATCATGTAAAGTTCTGAGACATTTCATGCAATGTAGCAAATATTGTATACAAAAGCCCATCCTTGTAAACCACATTGTTTACAAGTTGCTCTGTAGCATGAAATGAAATACAAGTTTGCGTGAATAAATGTTTGCATCACAATTAAAGTTCAGAATTTTTATCTGTGTATGTCATTTGGGCCACGTGCATGTGTCGGTCTCAGGGCACGAAAATTTACATGACTTTTTGGTAGTGTGTAGGTATCTCAGAAGCACATGTTCACTGCTGGTATCGGTGGGGGGCCCCGTGATGTTGCTCTAGCTGCACTGCTGCTGTCGATGCTGCCCGTTGATTGTCGCGCGACATCCAACGCTGTTGCGTTGGTCGTACTAATGCACCGTCCCGTCGTCCAGTGTTGCACATAGGCACTTCTGCAACACTCTCGTTGCACCACAGCTCAACTGCGATCGTCTGTTGCTACAATACAGCTAGTGCAGTTTTTCTCCGATATATCGTGTCTCACACTGTCTCGCCGCAATCCCGCTCTGCTGTAGACAAGATCGAGAATCTTCGGGATGCGTCCACTGGCATGCACTGCTTCGAGGGATCAGGGGTACGAGAACGTTCTCGTCATCGATGAAGGAAGTTGGTGGCTCAGCGTGGTTGTCTCCGGCTTGGCGGGTTCATCAGCACACAATTGTCGTAGAGCGAATCAATTGAAGTGAGGTGAGGCCACGTTAGTTGGTCAGTTATCCGGATTTGAGTTAGTGGGGGCGAGTTACCTGATGAAGACCTTTTGCTACTTCGTAGTTCTAGTGGTTCTCGATCTCCCGCTGCAAGTTTCTTCATGCTAATATCGAAGCCACGATCTTTTGTCGACTTATGGCGGTAATGGCCTCGTTCGTGTTGTGGAATAAATCATATCGATTCCCGAATTGCTTCCACTCGTAGTACCACCATGCAATTAATTTTCACCACGAGCACTTTCTGTGCCGACCACACACTGGCTCTTCCAATATCACAATAGCTATACTATTGTCCAATATCACAATAGCTATACTATTGTGGCGCATTTTGTCGACATCATCTCGAATTTTGTAATCTCAGGCCTTTCCTAATCCAAGATTTGTTAATGGAAATGGAATGTTATTATTACTGATGGCTTCCAAATTTATTTGCCTTTCCATACGTATCGTAAGATTTGATAAAAAGAAACCAATCGTTGAGATATTTTCAAAAGTCTAACACTGCTTCTTGACGCCAGACTCGGCCTACGGATTCTAAACTCGGCCTAACGCATTGAAACGCCATTGAAACGCCAATTAATTCACTTCGGCCTATCGGATGAAGATAAAACGTGATTCGGTCGGAGCACTTCTTTTGTTTTTTTGGAATAATGGATGCAAACCTTCATATCACGCGTTCTCATTGACTTCGTTCCTTAGCTTATAAACTAAAGTATCGTACCAAACGCACAATTGACTTGTTAACTCTGAAATCAAGGATTTATTTGAAGTTTTCTGCTCGATAGGCCCAAAATGGGCGATTAGGCCGAAGTAGTGCTCTACCCTATCCATTTTTGTTCATTTAAGAAAAGTTTGCATTTTTAATGAGCTTTGAAATAAACACAAGTTTAAACATCTTAAAAATTTACTTTTTTGACGTAGGATTACGTCTTTCGGCAATATATTGGAGGTGCAAATTCAGAAAACCAAAATCGACCACGTTACGAAAAGTGGTCAGGTTTTGACAACTTATAACTCTGTCAATAGCGGATGGATTTTAATTCTAAACAAGCCAATAGATTGAAAATTTGTCTACGAGTCTGCTAAAATGAATACTTTGTCAATTTTCAATAGGTCACTATTGAAAATTGCATAAATGTCCAACTGTTGCAATGGTGATCAAATTATCAACGATTGCCTGCAAAAAGGTTAGGTTAGGTTTTCTTTATTAGGGAGCCTTTCAGCCTGAGGCTGGTTCGCCTCCGTTGCCTGCAAAAAGCTCTTTCCCCAACACAGATTCCAAAATCGAATTCCATACGTTTTCGCCGAACGGTGCTTATTTAATTACACAGATAAAAATTCTGAATTTTAATTGTGATGTAAACATTTATTCACGTAAACTTAAATTTAATTTCACACAACCGAGCAACTTGTAAACAATGTTGTTTACAAAGATGGGCTTTTGTATACAATATTTGCTACATTGCATGAATTGTGCTAGAACTTTACATGATATATAATGTAAACTTATATGATATATGACGCTCCATTTGTGTGCATCATATTGAACAGAAATTTACACTACTTTTCGAACTGTGTACCATGTGTGGAGGTGTCTGGTCGGTCGTCATCAGCAGCAGCAGTGCTTTCGGCATGTGGCGTTGTACATCTTTCTTCAGTACACAACGAAAAGCTGCGCGCTAGCAACGAGCTGCAGCCTACAGCCCACATGAGCGTCCATTCGCCGAAGTAGGGTTCAGTTGCTCGTAAGCCGCTGTGGGTCGGGTTCAGTTGCTCGTAAGCCGCTGTGGGCCATCTATGCCAAGCGCGTCACCCTCGTTCCAAACAACATACAGCTCACCAGGCTCATCCGTGTTGAACACCCTAATAGCTCAGCATTTCTCAACCATCGCGACAAAACGGTTCTTTTCAGGGCCACCATAAATGATTGTTGTTTAACAGTTAATTTTCATTGAACGTTCGCTCGCCTTGCTGCCAGCTACATCACCCCTAAGCTTATATGGTTGATCGTGATAGGAAAATTTTACATAAAATTCCTCCAATCAATTTTTGCTTTTTTTATTATCTCTTGAATAAACCAAAAATTCCTTGCGTTTTGTGCACGAAAATGCGTAATTTTGTCCTCAGAAAACGAGGCGTTTTCGTGATTCCCTAACACAGTCGCCGAATATTGATACCGAGCACGTAATCCTTCGTCAAATCTACGATCGTGTCTTGGATACTATTTTTTTTAATTATTTTTTAGATAAGGCTCAATCGAATTAACTTTACAGAGCCGAGGATTCTTGTTCAGTATACAACACATCTTAAAACTACACACTTAGAAATAACTAATTTTACTCGTGACGGAATCCATATAAACAAATATATCAATATATATATGTATACAAATATATAAATATAACAAATATATCATGTAATATTAAGTGCTCCGAGACTGAAAAGTTCGTTGCTCGACGAAAAGTACGTTTGATTGAGCTATATTTCGTTTCTGTTATGACTCAAATTTATTTCAAAATTGACGCTCGTAATGTCACTCTCAGAGCACCTAAATTTACATTATTTTTTCTAAGTGTATATAGTAAAAAGGTACAACACAATAAAAAAAATTATCTTCCGCTGTCCAATAAGCCTCCTCCACCAGAACGGGAGCCGCTTCCAATGGTTTAATTCTATGGCAGATTCGCCAACGAGGGTTAGACCGCGTCCATTGCAACAATGGACGCAAAACGTGGTCAATACTCAGTACTGACTCAGTACTCACACATTTATCACGAAACGGTTGCTTTCCAAAGTCGACGACGCATCGACTGAAAGAACTGCTGATGAAGAACAATGAGGAGGACCACACAATGGTTGCTGCCAAGTAAACAGACGATCGCGTGACACATATTGAGAGTGGTCTGCTTCTGTCGACAGCCGAGTGAACACTGAGGATACTATTTTGTAATTAAAGTTTTTAAAGGTGTTTTTTTTTTTGACGAAAATTTGTATTTTTTTAGTATCCAGATTCATACACTGCCTAAAATAGCATTAATGTTGTTATATGCATATATGTTCATGACTTATATCCCAAATATCACATATTCATGGAATTATGTTGAGTTAACTTCTTTTCAACCAAAACCAGTCATACAAATGTTATATAATCTGTTTTAAAACTTGCGTGTTCAGAATGGATACGTTTGTGTTCCGTTGACGTAAGTGTTACAGATAACCCATGGGCAAACTGTCAAATCCACGCGAATGCAAACGCAACGTATCCATTGTGCATGGCCCTTGAGTTTCGTGCAAAACAAGTTTTATTAATAACACGGTGTTACACGCCAAAAGATAGTTTTTTAAGTGACCTATTGTAGGTTGTTAGTCTAGTCGAGTATACCATGAAATCACATTTTAAATTGTTCTAACACTCTCAAAATTCAATTTTATTGTTGAAAACCCGATTTTGGGTTAATGATCGCATATTAACATTAAGGCGACAAAAAAAAATTTTTTTTTCATTAATCTTTATTAAAGAAACTTTCAGCCCTGCGCTGGTTCGTCTCCGAGATAAAACATGATTCATGGTGTACTCGTCCAGACTAACAACCGACTCGAAAAGTTCACTCGAAAAGTTCAATCTGTTTTTTTAAGTAATTTATCGATTGGTTGTGTAATTAGTGGTGACAACCAAATTATGCACTCTGTGAAACGCCCAACCATGCTACATTACTCATGCATTTTTACGTCTACTCCTTCTTGTGCAGATTTAATTTGCAATCATATAAATATTGCAACCCAACCAGTTGTTTCACAGGTTGCGTAGATGAATATACATATTGAGTGATGAGGAAATTGAGAAATCAATCCATTTTTTAAGTCCAAAAATACCGTCATCGGTCGTTCCACATGCGCATATGCATCAATCGATTCCACTGGGTTTCCTTCTGTAGAGCTCAACAAACTTTTGGAATAGCATCCGCAAAAAAAAACAATAAATGATCAAACAACTCTTCACCGAATGAAAGAAAACCTTTCCCTTCAACCATGAATTTGGGAACGTCCACCTCGTCGGAGGACGTCATATCTGCTTTGCACAAACATGTACAATGCTTTTCCTCAGTCGATGGCGATTTGGAGATGATTTTATTTTTTATAATATTTCAAGCCTTCTTTTCCTCTCGCTGGCTTGACTTTCTGGTATTTATCAATTAAATTAATTACTAAGCACAAAGTATAAATAAAACACCACCGCGACTGAGGTAGAAGCGCGGCAAGAAATATCCCAGATATGAGTGGAAACTATTTCTCCTTTATTTTCTGCTCACTGCTGTTGCGGTAACGGAAACTTCGCGTCGGACTATGGGTTCGGATCAGGCTGCCTCAGCTGGTGCATGTGCTCTTCAATTAAAAACGATTTTCGGTAGAGTAGCGAACCGTTGAAGCAATGCGATGAACCGTTTCCTGCCTTTCTGGAAGCTGTTGTTGTTGTTGTTGATGTTGTTGTTGCTGCTGCTGCTGTTGTTGGTACTCTTCTCGGTGTGGCGGATAGTCCACGGTGGATTAAGTCATGCATCACACAGGAACTTACGAGCGAACGAATGGAACCAATTTTAAGAAGAGTGTACGATTCCGGAACGCCCGCCCTTTGGTTGCGTTTAATGAAATGCCGATAATTGTAGGTGCTCGGCTGCAAAAATTCTCACTAGTTGCCTATATGTGTTACGTCCGATGAGCAGGGTACAGTTAAAATTCACTTTCGAATCCATCAGACTAGGTTTAACGTACCGGTCGGTGGGTGGATCTTGTGCAGAAAAGTAGCTACGACGATCGTAGTACCTTCGTGAAAACCCCTGGAGTAGGAGTTAACAGTAAAACTAAGCCTTGAAGGCTTCGATCAGAAATGGAACTCAGCATTTTAATCTTTTTAATAGGATCATCATGGAGCACCCCGAGCAGAGAATGGAAACAAAATGAAAGCAAAATTTGATATTTTGATATAGGCGTTCGTGATAACATATTTAGCCTACCGTGTGGTCGAGTTAACAGTAATCATAACGAAACTTAGATTTAAATGGTACATGAAGGATATTAAAAAGATAACAAATCATGTTTTCTTGATAACAAATCCATGTATGCGTTTTGATATTAGTAATTTCGTAAATAATGAACCAAATATGTAATCAATACGTTATTATAACTATAGTAGGAAAACAAACAAAAAATAAAAATAAAACTAAATTAGTTATTGTTTTCAAATTATGAAATCAAATTTAGTAATCTGAATGTTTTGAAATCTATGGGTTGATAACAAGATTCAAAATCAAAAATTGTTATCAATAAGTTTTCATTTTTTCAAAATAAAATCGAACCTATATTTCAATCAGTTCTATCAATATCTATCCGTAATATCGATTTGTAAATTCAATGCACAGCTAGATTAATATCAATAAAGGTTGTGAAATATTACTGCAAAAATCATACTGTCTTTGTGATGTTCATAAAGTAAACAGCAAGCATCCTGATTGACTCGTAAGAAGAAGAAAAGAAAAAAAAATGTAGTTTTCAGTGATACATGTGAATGCTCTTTTAAAATATAATATTTTTTTTAATTATATTTTTTAGAAATTTCAAAATATGAATCCAACCGAAATAAAAAATTGCAAATCAAAATATGTTATCCAAATTATTTCAAAAACATGATTTGATATCATTTTGATAGTATTTTCACAGACAAACAGACATAACACTCGCAAGTTGTTCATCGAACAAGCATTTAACGGTCAATTTAAAAGTATCGTAGTTGGTAGTACCGCCACCGGTGGTGCGCATAGTCAATTCCCTTGCGTTTGACGTTTCCACACTACCGCCATCTGTTCAGCGTACTACCCACCACAGTGTATTCAACAGATGGCGGTAATGTTTTTGCGACGATGTTTTACAGTGAGAAATATGCAATGTGTTATGTCTGTTTGTCTGTGGTATTTTGATCTCCGACTTTGCTGGGATTGTATTTCTATGGTTTTTTTACTCAAGAAAATGGCTCTAGCTCTAGCCTGTCAGGTGGAGGAGGTGTTGTACTTTTCGGGTTGCAAAAAATAATCATAATGGTGAGAGATAGAAATAACAATTAGATTGATTCGGCTCTAATAGGAAGATAATGCGCGGAAATGAGTTGGTGTAATCGGCCAACAAACCAGTTCATGGTGAAGCTTTTTAGAGTTTATGAAAGCTATCGTTCTTTTCTCATAGCGCCCCGGACTAATTGAACAGCAATGTACGTACGCCAATTTCCGATTGGTTTCCCCACTTTGGTTGATGTGCATTCCTCGCGGTCGTGATCATGCTTAAAACCATATCATTTGAACTGCGTGGTATGTACACATAAAAAAATCGGAACATTTAATTTCATCCGTACGAGTAACCCTTTATTAATTTTCTAGCAAATTAGCAACTTGCAATAAATCTTGCATACAAAAATTGCCGTTTTCATACAATATTTGATCTTTAATGTAAATTTGTATGATACAGTGGTATCCCAATTTTGTGAGCCTCTTCTCAAATTTTAGGCTGACATAAACCGGGAAAAATATTCCCCATGCATATTTATGATCAAAATTATTTCAAAGTAATGAAATTGTTATACTTATGACTATTAGTTGGAAAAACTCTTCCAAAAAAATCAAATGAAGCTACCACGAATAATTGCGATTATTATACAATTATTATACGATGATTACATACTAATACAATACAATACAATGATTACATCGTTACACAATACATACGCTGGTTACATACTTCGTGCTGCACATTAACATCTTGAAGATGCTTTGTTTCTTTGGTTCCACAATCAAAGGCGCTTGAACAAAACAGTTTCTACGACGATGATTATTATGAAAGCCCAAGCGGTAGCTAAAGGTTGCAATGTTCCAGAAACGTTCAAATTTGGATTCCTATCTTCGAAGTATGGTATGGAATAATTGTAATTGAGGTAATTGTGTTTCTTGTGTGTTTTAGGGTGTCGGAAGGTGTTTATGTGTGTTTCTGCATGTCGACCTAGCTGTCAAAACGTTTATTGAAAATTAATGCTTACTGGCATTACATCCACTTTTGTTTATAATCAGAATGCTTTTTTTTTGCTCTCAAAAAATTTACCAATTTAATCATGCACAGTGAAAGCACGGAATTCTAGAAATAATGCACACGTTTATGTAAACAACTTACAGGAATTTAAATTCGCATCCCTGATCGTCATCCGCAACACCTATCTAAAAGAATGTGCTGTGTATGTATGTCTGGAGTTCCACTCCGATCTCAAAAAGTACTCCCTCAGCCGTCGCATTCTTATATCATGATGCTTGACATCCTGGCTCAAACCAGTAAAGTCCTCTCGAATCCATCCCAACCGAATTCCAGTCGCAATCAAGCCCAGATAACCAAACCGAGCACGCCCCTTTCTAAGCAATCTCTGGATCTAAATTTCGCAAAAAAAAACGAACCTATTTGTAAGCGGCAGCTAGTATGATGGATCTCTCTGTTTTGGTATTGTGTATATGAAATCCACGACGAAAAGGCATCAACCACATTAGAAAGAAATATATGTCTTCAGCTACCGATCAATAATTGATATCATCCGCTTCATTCATATACAGTTACAGATATTCTACACACTAATCGAGTCAGTACGGTTTTACCGAGTTTTTGAATTGCGGAACTGTTCGGTAATAGTTTAAAAATCTGTGGAAAATTTATTAATGAGAATATTTGTTCTGAACTTGTACATACTTAGTTCTGTTAACCCCATTTAATGATAGAAAATAAAATTGGTCGATTTTATTGATTCCCTACGGATAACGATCATTTGAATTTTTACCGACTTTTTCAGCAATTCAAAAACCCAGTAAAAAATACTGACTCCTGTAAAAAAATCTTAGTGTGTAGCTTGTTAGACGTTGAAATTGTCTGTTTTTCAATGTTGAGCTTGATGTTGAATCTTCTTTCCTAATTGCGGGGGTGAGGGCTACTTCAGTGCAATCAAACCAAATATTTAGATGCATCAACTTAAAAAATCACGTTTAAAGTTTTTAGTCGCTAAATAATATTTAAATTTGGCAACACTGTTCTTGGTAATGTAATCGTTTTTTTTTTCTTTAAATATTATTTCACACAATAAGTCATAAGAATGAATCCACTTATTAAGAGGAAATGGAAAAAAAATTAAAAAAAGTTTTACCCTCATAATGTATGACTTTCATTCATTCAAAATGCAATATCTCAGGAACTACGCAAATTACTTTTTGTCGTTAAGTGTTTCTTATGTAAAAAAAGATGAAGAACACGATGGTGTCCTTAAAGTGAAAATTAAACGACACTTATTATGAGAAAACTGCATTTAAAGTTTTCAAACAAAAATAAAAAATATTTGGCAACACTGTACAGAAACAAAAGTTACAGATTTAGATTTCTTGTCTAATTTCCTTATGAAAACAATGCCTAATGCAATTTGTAGCTTTATTTGTTCTGGAGATATTAACAAAAGAAGGTAGTGCTTTCCAAAGAATCACGAAAAATGGAAAATGCGCCCCTTGACCGAGGGGTGCTCCGATTAGCATAAAACTTTGGATTTTTTAAATTTGAACTTAAATGAACATTCCCTACAAATTTGGTCCAAATCGGAAGAGGTCAATTTCATGTGCTGTGTACACTTGGCGCGGAATGACCCATAAGTATCGACATCGACTTCAATTACAACACTAAACTTGTTATAAGTGAAGCGTGGATTTTCAAACATGTTCACTACTTTAACATCATTTATAGCGATGTCTTCATTTTGACTTTTTAAGTAGTCAATGAAGACATCGGAGGAAAACTGATCGCTCATGCCCACTATTTTCAATCTTGGCACCGAAGTGGGAACAACAGCACTATATTTTTCACCCAGATTGCTTTCAATACCACACGCAAACCAAAAATCTATTACAATGAATGTTAGTTCCGTTTCCTATCATCCTCTGTTCATGAACATCGCAACGAATGTTAGAAATTGACCATGCAGGCGATGTAATGGTTTTTTGTCTTTTTTATTTCGTGTTCCATCTACGCTTTCGACTATACCAGTAAGCTTGTAGAACGACGCACACACTTATCTCGAATCTCTCCAGCAGAAAAAGCATACGAAGTCGAGCATGCGAGAAAATGAGCGGTTCATGTTTGCTTTTAGGCTAACCATATTCAGAAGCATGGAGAGACCAGTGGAGAAAGCTCAGGTCTGATTGTCGCAACATCCGTGGTTCGAGTCCAGTCGGCAACCTTTTTTCTATTTTTTTCGACATAATTAATTTCACTCACTAATACACTCCACATTTTTTGGTCTCCAATTTTCTTACATCGGACCGCAGCTAGGTATATCGCATCCTCGGTTCATGCGGTCTCCACTAACATCCTCTGATGATGAATCACACATAATTGTAAGCGAATCTTACATCCCCCGGTTGGGTGCAGTTTTTACATCATTTAGATTAGCTCCTGTTGCACACTCAACAATAATAGAGCCATCTTTACCATTCCTAAAATTACTGATTTTGTGTGTTTTTGGATCCAACTGAGTTTTCAAAAACTTACGAGTAACTTCGCAAGCTTGTTTGGACTCTTTAGGTTTGATCACAATGACCGGACTAGTCTTACGATTGCTCTGTTTGTTACTGTTACTGTTAATGTTACTGTTACATTTGGGCCTGGATGCACTTCAATCGTGGTGAAAATACGGTGTAATATTACTTTCCAAAACGGACAAAATTATCATTAATAGTGCATGAACTGACATTATGCTGTTTTTACAGCATTTGTTTATTTGTGTGGTCATAGAAATTACATGACATTGTCGACATGATTGAGGTGCATCCTCTTGGATGTAATATTAAAATTTATTTTTTGCTGTTTTCATGCCGTGTTTTAATGTCACGGCAATCAACAATTTACAATTGGTTGTTATTTAAAAATCCCGTAATCTAAGCGCATTCAACAAAATTTTAATTTCCATAACAGTTTTTCCAAACTTGGATCCATAATAACTTAGTTCCAGGAGTTCGACGATTTGATGCTGAAAAACTGATACCACCCAAGGCCATTTTGTTCTCTTAGATAACTGTTCAGTCCATCATCTAAACGATGAACTCAAAAGTCATGATGGGTTGATCACAATGCACTTTCTGCCTGCCAACGTAACCGCTGTAATTCAGCCGATGGATCAACATGTGATCCAAAATATTAAACTACAGTACCGAGAAAAGCTCTTGTTCCATGTGATGGCTCGCGACAAGGATAACAACACACATTAATGACTGAAGCAGATCTCGTTGAAAGAAGTCTGTATTTGGGTACATGGGCAATGTGATTCAGGAAGCATGAATGAAAATTGGAGCATTGGTTGGAGGAAAAATTGTTCATGAACAATGGCGCAACTAATAGGCTGGAAACTTGTGATGAATGATCAGCAGGTGATCAATGAAGAACAGCCAGAAGATCCGGAGTAAAATGAGTCTCATATCTTGGAATTCAACCAGTAAATCCAGGAGCAGCATAGAATTAATAAGAATGTTCGATAAAATAATTGATTAAGCTGAAGCATCTATGTTATTTATCCCCGTCGAATACAAGAATTTGTGATAACTAAATATCTTGAACATTTAAAGTCAGTCAAAACTTTTATGAACAATGCATTTTTATTACAATATGTAATGCTATTTTTTATCTAAGATTAAATGTTGTTGACAATGAAACAATGTTTTTTTATTACAATAGCAAAGAAGACATAGGTTTCCATGGTAAAAATTATGTTACCAGCAAACAGCAGTTCAAAACTAATAACTCCTAGTTGGGAAACAGGGAGTAAAATGTACAATTGATCTTTTAAACGGTTAAATTATATGCATAGGCATAGTCAGAGGGGGGCAAGGGAGGGCAGCTGCCCCCCCTAAACCCACCAACACAAAGGCTTTCGGTGAAATGGCGTTCGGTAAAATGGTATTCAGCCAAATTATCTATAGAATTTTTTTTCGCCCCTCCCTAGCTCGAAACGTGGCTACGCCCTTGCCCACCAGTAAATTGAGCTACTTGACATTTCATTATCTTGCGTCGTTTTCTGGTGTGCTCGTATGGATTTCATTCCGGATTTCAAACATGAAAAAAGAGAAATAAAATTGTTGTAAAATATAGAGAAAAATCATGGATTCAATAATCGAGAAACTGCGGGAAACCGGTGTAGGGGCTCAAGAAATGTTCCGTAATTAAAATTTCTCATTAAAATTGTTTGTTTTAGCTGTACAAATCTGAAGTTAAAATGGCGGACCCTCCAATTAATTGCATGTCCTGTACCCGGATTTACGAAGGGCTTGAGTCGCCACGTAAATTGGAATGCTCAAAGAGGCGAGTTATCCACAGATTTTTGTCATTATGACTGCACTTATGCTCGATGCCAAATGCAAATCAAAATTTGTCAAGTTTGATTCGTCACATTAAGGAAATTCATCAACCGGTTGAACCATCTAGCGCGTAATTCCTTGTTTACTGATTTTTCCGATGACCTTAATTCCGATGACGTATAATTTCTAACCTCCATTTCCTCACTCAATACTCATTTTTCTGCAACGATTTTTTTTAAACCAACCGTTGAATAAGTTGATTTATATTTAGATTTAGATCGCGAATTGGTTGATTTTCGGGATGTGAAAGATTGAACATAGAATTTAATTTGGAAATCTTGAAGTTGAAAAAATTGAGGCGCAGAGAAAAATGTTCAAAGTCTTAGACAAATTTTAAATCCATTTTAAAAATCTAGAATCTGTAAAACTTCGAACATAGACAAATTTTCATGTTCTGGAACGAGAAAAATTTTCTCGAAAAATCTCGATCTCGAAAAGTTGTAAGATTCTGGCACAGACAAACAGACATAACATATTGAATATTTCTCATCGTAAAACATCGTCGCTAAAACATTACCGCCATCTGTTGCGTACACTGTGGTGGTAGTACGCTGAACAGATGGCGGTAGTGAGTAAACGTCAAATGCAAGGGAATCTACTATGCGCGCCACAGGTGGCAGTACTACCAACTGAGATACTTTCAAATTGACTGTTAAATGATTGCTCGATGAACAACTTATGAGTGTTATGTCTGTTTGTCTGTGATTCTGGTATACATTTTAGAGCTATTGGACATTTTTTTGCTGGTACTAGGTAATTCGCGATCTTTAATTCAAACAAATTAAGAAAGCGTAGAATAGTTGACGGTATGTAAAAATATGTTAACAGTTCGAGAAAAATGTAATGTTTCTAAAATATAGAAAAGATTTCATGCTTTTAAACATAAAATTTATCTAAAATCTGGGATTGGAAATTTGTTGATTCCGGACTTGTAGAAAATACAATTTTATGGGCTTGGGAAAGAACTTCTGAGAAAAAAGGAGATTCTGCTGCATGATTTATCGATGTTTGCCGATACTAAAGCTTCCGGCTTTCAAAGATTTATCGAAATGCAGGTCTTTGAAAAAATCTCTAGCGCTTGGAAAGTTTCCTAAACCATTTTTCAACAAATTAGGCTCGGAAAACTTTCAAGTTGATGAAGAGATATCGGAACCAGAGTTCATCTTTTCGAAACCTCAGAAAATTTGTGATATCTCGAGATCATATACAATGGAAAAAAATGTATATCCTATTTTTTTTTTTCGAAGATAACGGACTTGAAACAAATACAGTCTGGCCATTCTATTTAAGAATTTAAAAGTCTGTTGTTTTGTTTTGTTTTCAGTTGTCTAACCTAGTTTTCCCAGTTTAATTGAAACAGTTAAATATGGTAAAATACCCCAAGTACCATCACAAGTTTTATCGCATAATAAAACCCAAATCCTTACTTGAAGCATAGATTATTATTTCGCTTAACTGTTAACCCTAAAGAATGTGATATGTGGTAAGGTCAAAATATGTTATTCTCAATTGGGGATTGGAATTGAGAATAGAAATAAAAGGAAATTCCAATAATGGTTTTTGAAATAATCTTTAAAGAATCTTTACAGCGGCTGATTTGAGAATACTTATAAAAATTTCAAGGAAAGTATTTTTTATTTATAGTAATTTTCACACTCTCGGACCATTCGTGCTTTATCAAGGTGAGATTTGCACTCATGATTTCGGAGTGAGAGGTATGGATTCAGATCTTTATGTTTTACAGACTAACCTCGATATTCAAAGATGTCCTCATTTTGGTATCTGGTTAGCACACAGTGCAGAAATTAATGTTTAATTTATCTCTTTGTCCGGTGTCGAACATTTTCATGCCAAACATGATCGGAGTTTGCAAGGAGTTTGAGACGGCATGAATCTGCTTCTCTATCTTGAAGTAGCTAGCTTCGTAACAGGATATGTCTCGCTCAGCCTTTATACTAGAGCTACTTCAATCGGAAAACTGTAGCCAAAGAATTCAAGCAATGACACCATATGCCACCTTATGGAATTCTATAAATTTAGTTATCGTAGCAACGATAAAACCACCGCTTGATCAGGGCGCGAACAAATTGCGAGTGAGAGAAAGGAATAATATGAAACTTGTAAGCAAGAGAATATAATGGTGTATGTGATATAAAGTTGATTGATTCCAAGGATTCTTCAAGACCAAATTATGGTCTACAAGACTAATATAAAATCAAAATTGTTACTTAGGATGAGTTAGAGATGAACTAGCCTAAGGCTAAAAATCTCTTTAATAAAGAATCAAAAAAAAAAAAAAAACGGTGCAATTTGGGTTTTGCCGCATTTTTCGCGGTAAATTCGAATTCCCGGTTTTTCCCGGATTTCCCGGTTGGATGGACACCCTGTAAGATATGTTATTTATATTTATTTAGGGTGGAGAACGGTTTCAGAGTCCCCCCCCCCCCCCATGGATTATCTGCCAAATTAACGCGAACGCACGGCAACCGGATGCAATTTGCGTGGCCCTTGAGACTCCATAGATTTTCCAAGCAATTTTGTTTTGTCATTGTCCACTAGTAGGATAAGTGCAATAATTTTAAACATTTTTTTAACTTCAATCCTTTGATTCAATCAAAAATGACTCGAAAATTACCAGGCTAAAAATTCGCTTTCAGGTAATCAACATCAATCGTGTCTTCAGAAGAACAGACCAGGGTCAACAAATAATGGAGTCCTTGAAGCAAGGAAGTAAGCCTAACGGCAAGGTTTTTACGAAAATAAAAAAATATGTGTTGTGCGATTTCCTTAGATCAACGTATGGGCCGTAAGTTCAAGCTGTTAAGTTCCATTGTTCCTATGCTTAATCAATTTTTACTTTTCCAGGCGTCCTTCAGCATTTCAAAAAAATCTCATGATTTTGCGATCAAGCAATGCCGATGTACCTCAAACACTGTGGTTTCACCAACATGCTCGAGGCCAACATAGACATACTGGCAGGATACATTATCATCTTGAGTATCTCATTCGTAAATCCACAGATAGAAAGATTATCCGCTGCAAATCCACGGATGAGAAGGCAATCAAAATTGAATCTTCTGACACGATGGATAGTGAGGATCCTGCTGAGAACGTTGAAGAATTTGTTAATTTGTTGTATCTTGTTTATCGTTAGTAGCTACACAGAAAAAAACAGACGAGACACTGTGATTAATGTTCTGGTTCAGATTATCTTCTTCATATGCATGGAACTGAGAGCTTTCAACATTTCAGCATTAAATAGTCTTTCATATAAAAATTGCATAGAAACGGGGACGATGTGAGTTAAATTTCAGTATTGGTGTTCACACAAGGGTTTTTCGAGTTTATTAACCAGTTTTTTTTTACTTAAATATAGGAATAAGTGTGTCTTTAATCTGTTTCTCAGTGATAGTAACGTTTTTTAGACACGTCATGGCTCTTTCTGCTTTAATTTATTTTTTTCTATTTCTACGGCTTTATCATAATGCTCCAGATTTTTGGCGAAATTTTGTGGATTTACAAACCAGGGTTTTGAAGACTTACTCAGCTATACTTAAGCATGTTCAAAGCGGTAATGATAATCGAACGATTTTTTTTTAATTTAATTTAATTGAAAACTATTTATAGTTACTATCAGAACACTTGGGATTATGCGTCTGAAAAATCCAAGTCGTGGAATGAAGTGGACCATAAATGGCACTGATGACAACAATCCACTAAGTGGCATCGTCGAATGGATTCACATTTGTGCTTTCAAAAATGTTCTCATTATTACTGGATTTTGTTCCATTTCTATGGTTTTACTCAATCATGAAGTACCTACCTATTTTTATATTTTTCCCATTTTTTACAGCATGATGAACCGATCCCGATCGTCAAAAGCAACAACCCCATACTCTACATGAGAGGAAATTTTCCGGAGGACAACTCTGATGCAGTAATTTCATGGAAAGGCATCACCATTCCCATCAACAAAGATTTTTCATATAGTTTTGAGTTGATCTGCCAATCCATTGTGATTTAGCTGGAATTAAGCCAACTGACAAATAGTTTTTTGTCTCTTTAATGGCGACGATAATGGGAGTCAACACCCTCACCACTACGGGAGAAAAATTCTACATACCTAAACATATAAACGCAAAGTGCTGTGGATTGTGAGATGCCCGATTACCCTGGAGGGATCGTTTCTGCTTACTGTGTAGAAAATCGCGGGTTCAATCCCAAGCTCTCCATCATAACTCTTAAGGGGGGAAATATAAGTAAATTTTTTTTTCAACGATTTTTATATTTTACTTTAATTTTTTTTTTAAATGCTACGAGCACGACGAAGAAGTGATCTATGGCCCCGGTATCGCCGATTAACCGTAAGTTCCAGAAATCATGTTTTTACACAACCCAAAACTTTAAACGCGTTTTTCTCGAAACGGTGTTCTCCAAATTGGCGGGAAAGATAACTCAAAAAGTTCTCATCCAAATGACTTGAAACCTGGCGCATCTTAAAGGAAATAGATTTTTGATCTATGTGAACCACTGATATCAATAATAAATAATTTTCAGGTCTGCCTAAAGTGGAAAAAAAACAGTGAAAAATTATGCGGTTAATCATTTTTTTTGGGTTTTAGAACAAAAATCTTTTCTGAATAAAGTTCAATTGATAAAAGTAAGTTTTGTTCATTTTTCAGGTCTCTAGAACGCCCGTCAATTACCAATCCCCACCGGAGGCGACCTCCTTCCGATGTGATCCCAAAGAGCCACAGAGATCACACACCAATGAAAAAAATCTCAAATGTAGAGGAAGATTTAAGCAATTTAATGCAAAAAACCCCAAACGTTTGCGTTGTTTCATTTGCTCACCAAAAATTCCGAAAATTGTCGAGTTTTTGACGTCTTACTTGTTTTCCCCCCTTATGGGGAGGTTTACTTGGATTTTTTCAAAAAAAATTATTTTTTTGTATAAAATGAAAGCTACAAGTGTGTAGAATATGTGGCCAAAAGGATTTTACGATCCGAAACATATTTAGCGAGTTATGGCGCTTTGAGTGAACCTTTGTCATGCGCGCTGAGGGACGCAACAAAAACTTTAAACGCGTTTTTCTCGAAACCATATTTTTTATAACAACTTAGAGCATAGGGCTTGAACAAATGATCCGATTTACAATCGGAAAATTGCGCTTTGAAGGATACTATTTTTTGTTATTTTTATACCTAAAATGAAAAAAATTGTTAGTTACTATTTTTTTAAGCAAGGTCAAAGTGAGAAAAAAAGGGGTAAAAAAGCACTAAATTTTCAAATGTCCATAATTTGGTCAATTTTTGTCGGATTTCGTTCTAGTTAGGTATAAGCCATAGGAAATATTATCAACTTGAACCACAATAAAAAAATTTCATTTCAGTTCACCACCAGAGGGTGTGCACTCGAAGATCTGCAGCAAAACCTGACTGACACTCCTCCACGCGAGCCGCCATTTTGAGCCGCCATTTTGTTTTTTTACCTTCAAAAAATTTCCAAGTATTCAGGAATAGTGGACAAATATAATTATCGAAACCGGAAGTTCGTATGTCTTTTCATTCTCCTGAAAAAAAATTCCAAAGTTCAACTGTTTTTCAGCCAAATCCAAGTAAACCTCCCCTTAATATACATTATCACAAAACAAAATGAAAATTTTCTTTCGATAGTCGGCTATCGGGAGATTAAATGAGCAACACATAAACAATATATACTTTTGGTTGCATCGCCAACTTGAGGCAAATCCTAACCAACTACCCTACCCAACCCCTCCAACTCCGTAGCACTTATGAGGATGTCGCTAAGTCGGTGGTCTCTCGTTAGGTTATCAACAACTCCTTCCCTAACCTTCCTGGCGTCGGTAGCATTGGTGCTCAGCACGGAAAACAAGATCGACGAAAAACAAATCAAAGAAAAAAAACTGTTTCAATCGTGATCAAAATTATCACCGATTGCCTACCAAAAGCGCTTTCCCTAACACAGATTTCAAAATCGCTTATTCAATCACCGTGTGTGGTGTCTGGTCGACAACATACAGCTCGCCAGCCTCATCCGTGTTGAACAACCTAATAGCTCAGTATTACTCAACCACAACGACAAAACGGTTCTATTCAGGACCACCATAAATTATTGTTGTTAAAGAGTTAATTTTCATTGAACGTTCTCTCGCCTTGCTGCCAGCCAGGTCACCCCCAAAGCTCTTTTATAATGTACCCAGCAACCAAACGTTTGTGGTCAAAAGCGTAATAACAGTACCAACGTAAGTGGTACACAAAAATTCTCGCAATGACCGAATACCACACGACCTTGTCAATTAACCAGAAACACTTCGAATTAAGGTGAGGTTTTCTCCAGGACGCTAGAAAAAACGAAAAAATCCCGAATTTATATGATTGACCGCGAATATCTCGCGATTGGAAAATTTTAGCAAGAAATTCCTCCAATCAATTTATGCTTTTCTTTTTCGCAGGATTACGTCTTTCGGCAACATATTGGGGGTGTAAAAGCGGATGGATTTTAATTTTAAACAAGCCAATCGACAGGAATTTTTTCTACGGAGCTGCTAAAATAAATGCTTTATCAATTTTCAATAGTTCACTATTTAAAAATACACAAATGTCCAACTGTTGCAATGGTTACCTGCAAAAGGGGTTTCCCTAACACAGTCGCCAAATATAGATACCGAGCCAGTAATCCTACGCCAAATTTACGGTTGTGTCTAGGATACAATCTCTTAGTTTTTTTTTATTTGTTTTCCGTTGATCTTGTTTTCCGTACTGAGTACAAATGCTACCGACGCCAGGGAGGCAGCTCCCACACTTGAACCTTACCTATCGACCCATCAACTCATGGACCGGGGATCAACGGCTTTACTTCCCTTCCGAACCTATAGCCTATAGGCCTTTTGGGATGAGACGCAATCACGCTTACCACTACACCACCGGCGCCGCTAACAGTTTCTTATTAATGCACGGCGGATTTCACGATTTTGCGGATTTGAACTTTCAGTCGCGAAAATCGCGGAAACATTATTAAATGATGTCGCGAAAATCGCGAAGGGACTGATGTGCTGTCACAAAAATTGTGGTATTCATTGTAACCTTTCATTTGGCTCTCATTTTTTTACCGCTTCAAACCAAACACCCTGCAAATAATCGAGAAATGATCTCAATTCCATAACTCACACACCAGATTTACACGGAAATTCCCTGGGGTTTGTCCAATTTGAGACATTTTTATGTTTCTTTTTATTTCCAATATGAACATAGCATTTTTCATTGTCAAATCATTAACGAATCGTATATATGCGAGTAATTGCCATGTATACCGGATATTCTAGGTTCTCCAAATCGTCCTGGAGTTCAGTTTATTTTTTTTTACTATATCAACCAAGACTGCAATAATGTCTGTGGTATCGAAATATGCCCAAACAGATTCAAAGTGTCTATGTGGATCGTGCCCAACCTATTGCTACGTATACAAGATGTTATAGGTTCTGAAATCATTCTGGAGATCAGATTATTTTTCTACTAGATCACCCAAGACTAATTCAATGTCATTAGTATCGAAATATGTCCAAACAAATTTGCAGTGTCTATCCTGCCAACCTATTTCCGTGTATGTCAAATGTTCTAGGATTTCCAAATCGATATTTCGATACTACAGATATTATCCTAGTATTTGTTGATCTATAGGCTTATATGTGGGCTTTTGTATACAATATTTGCTACATTGCATGAAATGTCTCAGAACTTTACATGATTTATAATGTAAACTTATATGATATGTGACGCTCCATTTATGTGCATCATATTCAACAGAAATTTACACTACTTTTTCGAACTGTATAGTAAAACAAATCATCTGAAATGCAACACAATTTGGAGAGCCTAGATCATCTGGTATACGTGGAAATAAATCATACATTATCCATATGGACACTGTGCATCTGTCTGGAAATATTTCGATACTAAAGACATTGTCCCAATCTCGGTTGATCTAGTAGATCAAATTATCTGAACTCCAGGACGATTTGAAGAATCTTGAACATCTGGATTACTCGGAAATAGATCATACATAATCAACATAGACACTTTGACTCTGATTGCACATTTTTCGATACTACAGACATTATTGCAGTTTTGGTTGATCTAGTAGAACAAATCAACTGATGTCCTGGACGATTTGGAAAATCTATAACTTCCGGTATACATAGTAATAAGTCGTTCATGATCCAAAAAGTCACATTTATACGATTCGGTTATGATTTGACAACAAAAACGGCTAGGTTCATATTAAAAATAAAAATAAAAATAGAATATCATGAAAATATCTCAACATTGGACAGACCCCAAGGATAATCCGTGTAAATATAGAGCCTCGACGTGACCAATAAGTGTGACTTATGAAACACTGGTAATTTCTCGATTATGTGCAGGGTGTTTGGTTTAAATCGGTAAAAAAATGAGAAAACTAGAGCCTACCTACAACATTTAGGACAGCAAAAAACGTCAGGGACGCAAAAGTTAATGTTCAAGAAAAGTTGCATTTCAAATAATAGTATAATAGCAGTTTTTATTTGAAAATTTACGTGCTGCAAACATTTTTTTACTATTATGTACCTATGTTAATTGGGTAAGGAAGAATTTTGAGAAATGTGAAATTTAAAATCTCAAAATTAAGCTGAAATGAAAATTATTAGTACTGCTATTATCTTGAACAATTTTACCTGTTGCCTCAATTTCCCGCAGGTACTTTCAAAAATATAATTTTTTTTTTTTGGTTTGTTTTTTGTCGATCTTGTTTTCCGTGCTGAGCACCAATGCTACCGACGCCAGGGAGGCTGCTCCTACACCTGGACCCTACCTATCGATCCATCAAATCATGAACCGGGGACCAACGGCTTTACTTCCCGAAGAAAGGCGTATTCAGAGATGTTATGCCTCGGAACATCCCGGCGGCGTCGACTGGGATTGAACCCAGGCCTTTTGGGGTGAGAGGCAATCACGCTTACCACTACACCACCGGCGCTGCTGTAAATTTAATATTTTGTAATCGTAAAATTGAACATCGTTAACGCGAACGTTTCAGCTCAATTGATCATAAGTTAACAAAGTTACATAATTCATTTTTTTTTTCAAAGGTTACAAATGATACTCCTTTAGCTCAGTCGGTAAAGGCGCAACTACAAAGCAAGTCCATGCTGGAGGCGACTGAGTTCGATTGCCGTCCGGTCTATTAATGTTTCGGTTTGGAAATTTCTCTACTTCCTTGGGCATAGGCATAGAAAACTCTAAATTATAATGTGAAAGTACTTCAAAGATCACTAAGTTGAGAGCAGGCAAAAATCTAATATGCTATAAGCAATAAGCTTGAAATGCCTTGTAGTAGTTTGCAAATGGTAAATTTAGGAAATGAAAACAGTTTTTTTTGTCGCGGATTAGTATTTGAAGTCGCGGATTTCTTTTGAGAAATCGCGGATTTTGCGGATCAAATTGAGAAAATATTGTAACAGCCCTGTTAATGGTAATACATACTCATCAAATGGGTAACAATTTTAACCCATTATTGAATTGAGTCAGTTGGTGAAATTGTACTCATTAAAGGCTTCTTTCAAGTTATTAAGTTGTAAAGCAGCGTGGTGAAAGCTCGTCTAAACACGAGAAACTTTTTCGAAGCGTTTCGAAAGTTTTATTCTGCTTCCACATTTAAAAGCACACTGACGATCAGATAAACTCAAACTGGAGTCACGCAAAAGTGAGTTGAATTTTCCAGGTTTACCTGGAAAAACTTCTCGAATATGAGGAAAATAAAGGAAAATCGATAAAAGCTTAGTCAGTCTATTCCTCAAGTAAAGTTTTGGATTTTATAAACATTCGAGAAGAGTAAATCCTCTTTTCGAAAATGGTTCGACTCTATTCAATTTTGAGTTGGTCTGATCGTCCGTGCAGAAGGCATCATCACAATTAATTGCACGCGATATTTCATACTCCGGCATACTTGCACACAATTTTACTTGCACGGAACGAATTATTTTGTATATATACCAGCTTTAAACGAAAGTCTTTATATTGAAGCTTTCAAGTTCGTAAGCTTTCACTCGCTTTTGACGAAAGCATTGAGCTTTCAACGACACTTAACACTCAGAGAAAATTTTAGGTGAAATTTTGAGGAATATTTTCAATCGTCATAATAAGATACAATAGAATAAAAAAATAACAAGATGTACAATATTAAGTGTAAAACTGTTGTAATGTTAGACATTTTAAGTAAAAAAGTTTTCGATTTTTAGCATGGATGTTTTCTCTATCTAAAAATGAATTTCTGTCTGCCTGTCTGACCCTTATAGACTCGGAAACTACTGAACCGATCGGCGTGAAAATTTGTATGCAAGGGTTTTTGGGGCAGGGAAAGGTTCTTATGATGGTTCGAGACCCCTCCCCCCTCTGTACTGGGGGGCTCTATACAAATGAAATGTCTGCATAACTGGAGAACTAATCAAGCAAATCGAACCAAATTTTGCATGTGGAGGTCATAGCCCCTTAGATAAGAGGAGGGGGGGGGGGGGTTACGTACAATGTAGCATGCTTTTTTAATTGGCGCATAAACTCAAGCTAATATTGAATCCCAAGCAAGGCCGGGCAGACTCAACTAGTTTGCTATAAACGTTGAAGTGCTAAAGTTAAACTTTAGTTAACAACAGGATTTTCAATAACTACCTACACTTAGACATTTTTACAGAAATCTGTAAAATTTTACCGAAATCTCAACAGCTGAAGCTTCCGGCAGTTTCACAGATTTCCTGTAATTTTACACAAATATCTGTGAATTTTTCACAGATATCTGTAAAAAAAAATTACAGGAAAACTGTAAAATTGTTTACCAAACGTTCAGCTGTTGAGATTTCGGTAAAATTTCACAGAAATCTTTGAAATAATCTTAGCAGGGCTTACCACACCAGAGGCGACGGGATCGATTACCAAGTCATAGAAATTGAAAATGGAAAAGCTTGGAAAATATCTCGACTTCATACAGCATTCTTGCCTCACTTATCACAAATGCCAAATAGTGTACACCTTACACACCTCTCAATTAACAATTCCAGATTTTCCAGGAATAAGCTTTAACCGGAGCACACTCATCGTACGTCTTTGATCAATACAATTATAACTCCATCACACGTTATCTCTTGGACTGATACAGAAAGTTTCGTATCAAGCACCACTAATTAGTGAAACTTTCGTAATGGACCGTAAACAAAAATTCCGGAGGCCTATAATTTCCCATCATCGCCAACCTCCTCTGCCGGCGTAAATCAACCGGACCCGGCTAGCACTTCATTACTAGCAAGGTGGTAAATTTCGTCGCAACATTGTTTAACTATAAAAATCCAGACCTGAGTGAAGGTGTGAAACTCTGAAAAGCATGAAAGGGGAAAAAGACGCAGAGTGGACCATCATAGCATATTGCATACACACGCGAACATTTAATTTCAATTAATTCGATCATCATCGCTCTTCCCTTGGCGTCACGACCCCGCATCGTCTCCTTCTTTCTCTGGATGCAATATAACCGCACTGAATGTATGAGGAATCAATTATATTGAGCCCACCGGAGCCGGTATGTTTCAATGACCTCAATATGGCACGTTTTGTGGTTTCACCTTTTCGTTTCTTGATCAGACCTAACCGAGTGATCAACGCCAAAGAAGGTTCCAGCGAATAAATCAGTTCATGTGACCCCGCCATCACGATTTAAATCCCTTCAGTTATTTATCACTAATTACTCACCGGATCTTTCTTTTCTTTTGATCGTCGTCTTTATACAATATTTTTATCGTCAAATAAGTTTGCATGTTTTTACATCTGTTACATTAGTTGCTACTTACGAGAAACGTAATGATATGCGAATAACTGTAACAATCAAATAGTATATTACTTTTCTTCGAAATCAAACGCACTGAGATGGACTTATACATGAAATGTTTAAAATATAATTGACAGGGCTTTCGACGACTATGCACCAGTGAGGAGGATACGTGAGTGAGTAATGGGCTGTTTACACTTATACTAGTTCACTAGTATAATTGTAAATACCAACTAGCACGAATTAAAATTTTTCCTGAAATCTCATGCTGGTAGATGCTGACGCCGATAGATTATGTTGGTTACTTTTTAGTACAGTTCTAGTACACTAGCGCCAGAATATATGGAATCACCACATAAGCACAAACGAAGTGACAGACGACTAACTGGCGAAGAAATCCATTAAAATAATGTGGTTCACTGTAATAGAATTTTCTTAAAAGCTTGTGCCATCATCCACCAGATGGGCTAGTATTTTTGTTTTGATTTAAACAAAGTTTATTTTGTGTGCAATGATCTTTGACAGTGTGCAAAGAGTGTATCATTTTGTCATTTTTATGCATTTCAGCTTTGAGTAGAGTGAAAGAGATAGAACCAAAATATTCTAGTACATTTGGTGTTGCCATGTGGTACAATCCAATAGTAGTGTTGTCATCCATGTGGTACACTGAAAAATTGCAATAGCAGGTTCGTCACCAAAGTTTTCGAGCCGCTTCGTCTGTCACTTCTTTTGTGACATAAGTATTCGAAGACCTCAAAATAGGACATATTTATGCGGTTAACCATTACAAATTTTGCAAATCTTTCTACCAAAACTATACTAGAATCTCACAGTCGGATTAATGTTCATGTTAAAGCATTAGCTTATTATGTTTTTCCAAATGTATAAGTTACAAAAATAGCTGATTTTTTCCCCAACGAAGCGAGAAAAAAACGTGCCTAGAGCTCGAGTCACCGTTTTTCGATCATTAATTGGAAGCCATGCCAGCGTGAAGTAAAACAACGGACCCAATTTGATTTAGAACAACAAACTCCCAACGGAAGCTATGGCTTGAAAAAAAACGGCGAAAGGCAAAGCTCAAACAAAACCGAAAACCTATTACAATTCCGTGCACTATTACTACTTTGCGTATTGTTCGGAGAGAGGCAGACGGATCAAACGAAGGCAAATCAATTACCTCACCATACAGCCCGTTTGCATAAATTATTCACTGCGAAAGGTAGATGATCTCATTCTATGACTGAATGTTTAGTCCGCTTCGCAGCCCAGTTCAGTCTGTCCACTATCATAGCGATTCTTGCGAATACACAAACACACACTGATATGCGCACCTTGAGCGATGATGAGTGATGGAGTAGCCCCAAACAAACTGATGGTCATCTAACAGTCAACCGGGCGGCCGTTGCGTTGGTGAAAAAGCAGTGTAGGTTAATTTGCACCTCTTGGAAAAGGTTTGCCAGCTACGCTGACTTGGAAGGTTGAAACATTAATACTAGGGTGGTTCAAAATATCGATATTGCTTTAGATTTAGAATCCATTGAGCGGGGTGGAGCAAAATCTATATTTTGAACCACCCTAATAAATACATACATAGTTCTGTGTTAAGCTTTGTGTATATGAATTGTTTTAGATTACATCTGGACGAGGAAAAAACAACTGTGTAAGCTGCCGACCTTAGGCCCTAGTGCTCCACTAACTGGACCAATCTAATCGGTCACTTAAGTGCTCTAAAACATTCGATAACAGAAAAATATTGATTTTTCACCTAGCGAATAGCATTCGCTAACTGCAGAAAATATAAAATCAGTTAAGTAGTGCGTTTAAAGTGCAATGGTATCTTACTCACTCACTCATTTATCCTGCACAGCCCTATTGGTGCACACAGAAAAAAATTCTGAATTTTAACTATCGCGTAAAATCTCCCTTCGTTTAATTTTGAGCTACTGTTGGCATAAACAACGAAATTTTTTACAAGCTTGCATACAATATTGCTAATTTAAGAGATATTGCGCCTAAATTTACACGAAATATCATGTAAATTAATGCCAAATCTAGCGTTAATTTTATGTGCGCTATATCTCGCAGAAATTAACATGAATTTTTCAAACGGTGCATAGGGCCAACGTGAAAGATTTCCATCCTGGGCAACTGTTCGCTTTTGCCTTGATCACATCCTTGACATCCTTTATTTCTTTGATGAGGCTCCGCCACCATGAGCGCCTGGGTCTGCCTCTGCTGAGATGTCCAGCGCATGCTTGCAGATTTCGTTTCCGCGCCTTCGTAGTGTGTGGCTGACCCATCTCCACTTACGTTCTGAATTTCTGGAGATATCGGCTTCTGATGACATCGGCGATGGAGCTCAGCATTCGATATTTAGTTGTGAGACTACCAGGCAAATTCGGATTTTGGTGTATTGACTTATCTGGTTAGATATCCATACATTTCGTACACTCGCCAATGTAGCCCCAGCCTTATTGGTTCGTGCACCTATGTCGCTATTGGTCCCGCCGTCTGATGCTATCTGGAAGCCAAGATATTGGAAACATTCGACTTTCTCCACTGCTTGCCCCACTACTGTAAAGTTGGAAAAGTTGTCCATGTTGACATGGAACGAATTGGTCTTGTTGACGTTGATGGTGAGAGGAGTACTCGGCTAGGTCGTTGAGCTTATTCTGCATATCAGAGCGCCGTTGAGCTAATAGCACAACATGATCAACCAAATCAAAGTTGTAGAGGTGCATCATAGTGATAGGCTTCCAAAGCAGTCCATGGTCAATCACCAATCACCTACCACAGTAGTGGTGATTGTATACATCCTTACCTTACATCTGCGACTACCCGGATAGGGTCGGACAAGGCTCCGTTATGCAGGACTCTACATGTGAAAGCCTCGTACTGCGTACGCTTCAATGAGGCTGACGATTCTATCCGGGACTCCATTGCATCGCAAGGTGCCCCACAGTTTTTGGTGATTGAGTCCGCTTGGCCGCTTTTTCGTAGTCGCTCTGAATCCCATAGACTGATATGGTTCCGTCTGGAAGTAATCGAGCTCCGTAGCGTGGGTAGATCACCTTTTCGTGGTACGTTACGGGATGTAAGATCTACCACCGATTCCTAGTCCTGACTACTTCAAACTAGGGGAACAGGATTTTTCAGTAATCAAAAGAACACATCTTATAGCGAATTCGTTTATTATTCAGTTCCAACCTGGATCGGGTATCAAGATTGGGTCTGCTTGTTTTCTGACAAACGTCAGTTTGCTCGTTTGTTTTTAAAACCTAGCTCAGGTTGAGGTTCACACTGACAAAAAGTTCGGTTTCGCACTGGGTTGGAACTGGTGTTAACCCCGATAATAAACCTATTCGCTATTAGTCCTTGTTACTTTTTATGCCTTGTTATTAGTGATAAGTCCTCGGGTTGCTTGGACCGAGGATGATCTTGAAACAAGGAAAAATGAGTTAGTTAGTCTTCATCTATATGATTCCTTATCTTTCATTCGTTGTTCCCTAGTTTGAAGTGGTTAAGACTAGAGTTCTGATGCATGGTCATTATCAATGCCATTCTTTAATTTTGTTGCTAAGGAATCCAATTTTGACTGACATAGGGCCTCGCCTTTGGAGGGTGTTCCAACACTCCGAAGGATATAAATAGCGGGACCTTTCAATTAGAGTCGGATCGTTGCGATAAATGGAAGAATGACAACTGTAAAAAATCGAATACTTCATCATATCTCAATAGTGCTGGAGTAATACGACATACAATACAAATTCACAATACACAATAGATCAAATTACTGGTCGCAGTGGTGTTAGGTCCTGAACAGAGAAAAAAACGTAATCGAGCTTATTACTTACGGAAATGCGTTCATCCTGGTTTTGAATTTGCCTTTATACCTGTGCCATGTTAAAAATTATACTTTTTAACTTTCACTGTAACAAGCCACGGTCGCACTTTTCCCAGGTTGCTGGTGTGTGTTAACCGTATAAACAAAGCCGTTCTACGATTTGACAGTCTGTTTGTACAGAAGTTCAGTAAGGGGCTGTTCATAAACTACGTAGACAGTTGGGGGGGGGGGGGTTGACAATTATCCATGGCCCATACAAATTTAAAAAAATTTGTATGGTCAATTGCCTACGCAGGGGGAGGGGGGAGGGGGGCAAGAATACCAAAAAAAACTTTCTACGTAGTTTATGAATAGCCCCTAAACAAATTTTCGATTTACAGTGTGTTTGGTACTTTTTTACCGAAGCGGCGTTTGCCACATTTTACAGTTCGTATTCTAAAGTTTTTTACAGTGTTCGGCAATTAAATATTTAGATTACCAAAATATCGTCAAAATTTTACCGAAAATTCATTTTGTTTACCGAAAAATCTGTAATATTCTGCATTTACAGATGTTTTGCGTAACAAAATTACATAACAAACTGAACAAACAAATTGTCGCTGAGTGTGCAACATATAAAGCATAATAATTTACAGAAGTTCGGTTCTGTTTTACAGTTCGTACTGTAATATGTTTGACTGTGTTTGTCAATTTAACATCCAGATTCTTTTGGTTTTCCGAAAAATCTGTAATATTCATCCTTTACTGATTATTAGAATGAAAAACGTTGGTTAAAGATGGTACTAAAAAAAATCCAGCACTTTCTTTTGTGTATAACTTTTTATTACATAGGTAAAAATTAATGAAATTTTGAGTAAAACTAGTTTAGAGTGAAATGTTAACATGCGCAAAGTCTCGTCACAATCTGTTAAGTGGTTATCGAGATGACTTCCAAACAAAAAGTGCTTCGACAAAAAATTATGGGAAAATCCAGGCCAGTCCCACAGGTGGATCACGAAACAGTTTGGAATCGACAATTCGACCGTGTTCCGTGTAGTAAAATCGTTCAGGAGACCCAGACGACTCAGCGGCGAGTTGACAGCGGAAGAAAAGCGAAGAGGACCGACCCCGCGAACGCAAGGAAGGTGAAAGATTACTTCTAGCGCAATCCGAACCTTTCGATTCGGGACGTGGTCAAAAAGGTCAATTCTTCCGTCTGGTTTGTCCAGCAGACTTCATGCCATCAAGGTAAGGAAGGCGCCTAACCGAACCGATAAACAGAATACGGTGGCCGAATTCCGCGCCAGGAAACTGTACCACAAGTGGTTGGTGCTGCCAAAATACATCGTAATGGATGACGAGACGTACATTAAAGCGGTCTCCAAGCTGATCCCCGGCCTGGAGTTTTTCGTCAACAAGTCCCACCTGGATGTTCCGGAGAAGTTCCAGAAGAAGATGGTTGACCAATTTGTCAAGAAGTACTTAGTATGGCAGGCTGTGGGTGCGGCAAATTCAGCAAGCCGTACATAACGACCGGCAAGGCAAAATATACAAAGAAGAATGCCTCCAGAAGCGCCTGCTGTCCTTCCTCCAGTCCCACGAATGTGACACTTTGTTTTGGCCGGATCTGGCATCGTGCCATTACGCGAAACCGGTGATGGAGTGGTACGAAGCCAACGATGTGGTTTTTGTGCCGAAGAAGGCTAATCCACCAAACTCCCCTCCCTTTGGCTAGTTTTTGCACGTTGTTGCTGGTGGGCAGGCTTAATTTCATGCTTTATAGCGGAGTGTTAGAGACGGTAGGTTTATGGCCGGCGTTGCTGGCTCATGCCGCGATAGAATGGCGTTATGGGCAGGCGATGGGGATTACTAAGCTTCCCCTCTCTGATGAACCACTGCATGAGAGAACCAAAGATCTAGTCTGGCAGTCATAGTATCACACTTGTTACTCCTTTGTTTGAGAGCCGCGTCGTAGTGCGCTTACGTATAGGCACTGGCGTTGGGTGCGATACTGGCGGGTTTTGCTGTAAATCACTCATATTTTATTTATTTTTATGCAGATAGATTTATTTTGGTTTGCAAAGAAATTATAATATTGAAATATTTCAGAAAGTTCCCTACAGTGCTCTTTCTATTTGCTTGACAAGCTTTCATTGTTGTTTTCATTGAACAATGTTAAACACCATTTTTGTACATGGTATTGTAACTAATCTTATGTGTGCTTCATTTTGATTTGGGATAAGTGTTTGAACTATGGCTCGGGATTTCCACTGTGGCGTGCTTTTACGTTTTTTGTGGTGCAACATACTGGAAGCGTGTGAGCATAGTTGGAGCATATATCCTATTTAATTAAAAAATCAGCTAGCAAAACTAACTTCAAAGTGTCACTTGAAGGTGTCACCTGGGTCGAAATAAGATATAATAAATATAGGTCAAAGTCAAAAGTACTTGAAACACGTTTAATTTTTCATTACAAGCACAAGTGCAGGTACTTAATAAAGCATAGGTTATGATTGATTAGGTGAATTAGAGATTTCAATAATTTATTAAATTAGACTAATGAGATATCATCATATAATCATCAAACGAACATAAATAAGAAAATTCAGAAAGTCCAATAACATTAGGTAGATTAACAAAAGAATTAGGATGTGGGGTCCGCTTAGGGAGGCAACTAACCTTTAAAATTGTAGAATAAATCTTCCTATTTAGTCTTGAACTTCAATAAGAAAAGACGCAAGCAGACCAATAGCATTAAGCAGATAAACAAGGAGAGAAATAGTTTAGGAAATAATTAAAATTAGAGGTATGTGACAATTAATAACATTTAATCTTTTGTAGGTACTGTTTTCCCGTGAGTTTATTGTACTCGATTACTATATTATTCTATCAATACTCGAAATCTCTGATATATGCGGCTAAAGCATTTGAGTTAACTTATTTCTTTTTGTTCAAGTACTTACATTTGTAAACAGCTATGAACGAAACCCTACGTGACTGTAAAATAGATCTTTCCTTATGTGATATTGATGTTTGTTTAACTGTTCGCGGCTGTCGGATTCAACGCGCCTACGTCTACGGAGCTTACGCAGAAGTGGTTCGCAATTCAGTAGAGCTTGCCAAAAGTTTTTTGAGCTTATGTTTAGAATTTGTTCGGTACGGTCGCAAAATTTTTATATGATTGATGCATGCGGTAAAATAACTAATTTGAAACAAAGCTCAAATTAGAATATCTAAGGAGGAAACCAATATGAATCAACTTGCCAACATAGGCTATCACATTTATTTTGGTGGCACTCTTTAAATGCTAATAAACCTTTTTTCTTTTTTTTTCGGTTCGGTTGTTTCGCACGGCGTTCGGAATTCACGCGGTTTTCGTAACTTACATAATCGAGATATATTTCGTTCGAAACGGATTAAATTCGTTCGGATTACTACGCGGATGTATCTACGCGGACACGTCACAGCATTTTTTCTATAACTATACACAAGGAATCCAGTGTTCAAGTTGCCAACATAGGCTAGTCCTTCTGCTGTATTGTCAAAGATAGAAGCAAAATTTATTCAAATGGGTTAAGTCTTGAAAACAAAACTGTCACGCAGCTCCAGCTTGATACCCAATAAAAAGGAGGCAAATCCGCCAAACTCACCTGAACTTCACCGAATAGAAAAATTCTGGGCGATTATGAAGGGCAAGCTCCGGAAAAAATGACAAGGATTTGAAGAAAGAGTGGATGAAAGTGTGTAAGAAAAATGGCGCAAGTGTTGCACAGGATTTGATAGGTAGCGTTAAGTCCAAGGTGTAGGCATTTAGCCTAGGAGAGGAGGTTGAATAAATCAACTTTGCAAAAACAGAGAGTTCCAAAAATATACGACTTGAAATAAATTTTGGTGATCATTTTTGTCTGCTGCATTTTTTTCGAGAACAGTCTTTTGTGTTTAGATTTAAAAAAAAACGATGATAAGTTGATTCTATTGTACTGCTTATAATCCCATATCAGTCCCATGTGGAAAAAATAGGCATTGAGAAAATGGCAGTTGAAGTTACGAAGTGCAATTCCCATGTCAATATTTGAAAAATCATAGTAAATTGATATTTTTTCAAGTTGAAATCAGTTGCAATTAAGCAGGCATGTTTTGTTACGTTAGTGAAAAATATGACGGTCCAAAAATAAGAACGATCTTGACCTCTGGACGATCGAGTTTCAAGATGAGACTGATATGCGATTACTTTGCTTGATGGGAAAAAGTGACACATTTTTCATGATCAAAGTCCGTAGTTGTACCACGTAATATGAAAGTAGAAACCAATTATTGATAGTGGATAACATTGTTATCTTAAAATTTACGAAAATCCATATATGTCTGATATGCGATTTTAGGCAGTATACTGATCACAAAAACAGGAACAGAGTAACATGCAACACATGCGGTGATTGGGAGTGCTCAAAACATCGCACTGTTATACTCACAACCATATGTGAAAGTTGTGTTTAACAATAAGAATGTGAAAATTGTTATTGTTTGGGTTTTCATAAGGAAACAAAAAAACATGAAACAATTGTTATATTTTAAATATTTACTTAATCGTTGTACTTCGGTGTCATTTTACGGTAGGTTTCTGTACTAAAGACGAAATATTGGACATTAAATTTAATGACTTACAACATTGCTGAACATTTAGAAGCTCCATATTGTCATCTTCTAGATTTAGTTGAATGATGCACTAATATGATAAGTCACTTCTTACTATTCTCTCAGTTCCAAGTATTTATAAAAAACACGGAACTTTAGTATCAGTTTCATTCAATGAGCATTCTCACGGATGATCCAGATCGTCCGGAGGAGCAGTTCCGTAGCCATTCGGATTCATGTTTATGTGATGACTTCAAATTCATTCTTATATCACAGTTCCACGAGTTTTCGGAAAAACCGCTTATCTCTAGGATCAGTTTCATAGATGGATAACTTTTACGTATGTTCCAGATCTACCGGAGGACGGTCTAGGTCCATTTTTATGTCACGACCCCAAATTATTTCTTATACCACAGTTCCTAATGTTTTCCAAAAAACCACGGAGCTATAGGATCAGTTTCGTGGATTGACCACTTTTATGGATGTTCCGGATCTTACAGGAGACCGTTCGTTTTCTCCAGGTTCCTTATATAGGAACCATGTCTATATTCTGGTTAATTATGATAATCTAAAGCCACTTGCAAAACCCATAAACACACCTTTAAAAAAAAGGTGTAACGACTCTTTTTGCTTTAAAAAAAGTAGGTGAACCTATTTTCAATCTATTTTCAATCAAAATAATCAACAAACACTAAGAATTAACGTTTGCATTAAAAAATGGGCTTTTTTCGGATGGTGATAAAAAAAGCTAAGACAGATAATTTCTTTTGATAAATTTCACATGGAAGATAATTATTTAAGCTTACTTGCAAAAAAATTCTACGCCCTTGCGAGCGGCCTTCCGGCAATTAACCGGAACATTCGCCATGGCGGACGAAAACATGCGTGTAGGCATGTTTTTGAGTTCTTTCTTCGTTTTATTTATCAATTCCTCCTCAGTTTTCGCGACAAAATTGTTGGAGTAGATCTTACGCTTCAGGTTGGTCCAGAAATTCTCGATGGGACGCAGCTGGGGGACGTTGGGTGAGTTCACCGACTTGGGTACCACATCGAATTCAGCCGCTCCATCTCCTCCAACGATCGCTTCGAGTAGTGGGCCGAAGCCAGATCCAGCCAGAACACCGCGTCTTCACCCTTATGGTATTTCTTGATGAACGACGCAACTTTCGACAGGCATTTTTTATAAATTTCCCCGTTCACGGCCAGTCCGGAGCAAAAGAAGAGCGGCTTTGACATCCCCTTCTCGCTGATTGTCAGCCACAGCAGCACCTTCTTGGGGAACTTGGTGTGTGAAATAAACTTCACCTCGGAGCTCATTTCCTTCGTGGGGGAAGTAAAATACGAAGTGCCCTGCCAGTCGTTGCCATCCAGGGTGAGATAGGTCTCGTCGTCCATCACCACCACCACGTCGCGATTCGCCGGGAAAAACTAGTTGACCATCTTATTCAGCCAATGCCGCTGCGTCATTGCCTGCAGTTCCGAAACCAGTGGACGTCACTTCCGCTTCCTGACATGTATGTTCATGTTCGCCAGGTACTTTTTCACTGTTTGGCCGGTTGCACCGACCTCCCGCACGCAGCGATGTAGCCACTTTTCCCTCGGTCTTCCTCTTCAACATCCTTTGGAGCGACAAGAAGGCTCAGGGTCGTCGACCGTCCGGAACAGGGCTTTCTTTCGATGCTCTGATTGTTGTCTAATAGTGCCAAGATGTTGTAGATGCCGGAACGGGCGTATCCGGCGTCCACAAAGTGCCGCACGATGTCCGTTTTCGACGCGGTGGGGTGCCGTTCTTTGAACGCGCACGCTTCTGAACGGAGTTGCTTCACTGTTTTTGCCATCACGGTTAGAGTTCGACTGATAGAGCTGTCAAATTTTGTCTGCTGACTCATGGGCTACTATGATTGATGCTGCATGGGTAGTTTGGTCAGGGTGAAGGTAAACCCATGAAAAATCCACATTTTTTGTCCATTTTTTTAAATGCAAACGTTATATATATATATAACTATAGTATTAAAACAAGTTTTGAAATTCATCAAGAAATGGTTAAGCTATGTCATTGCAAACTTGCAATTATACGTTTTTCGGAGGCATCGTGTTCGGAATATTAATCTAACAATAAAACTTTTTTTCCAATGCTACCGACGCCAGGGAGTCAGCTGCAACACCTGGACCCTATCCATCGACCCATCAAATCATGAACCGGGGACCAACGGCTTACTTCCCTTCCGAAGGAAGGCGTGATCAGAGATGTTATGCCTCAGAACATCCCGGTGGCACCGACTGGGATTGAACCCAGGCCTGCTGGGGTGAGAGGTAATCACGCTTACCACTACACCACCGGCGCCACTGAGATAACAACGTTATCCACTATCAATTAGTTTCTACTTTCATATTACTAAAACTACGGACTATGATCATGAACAATGTGAAATAACATCAAGTAACTTTGTCCCATCAAGCAAAGTAATCACATTCAGTACCATCCTGAAATTTGATCGTCAAAAAATTAATTTTAATATCACATCAAAGTGGATGCACTTCAATCGTGTCGAAAATATGGTTTAACGTTACTAGCCAAAAAGGACAAAATTATTATTAATACTGACATTACGACCTGAACTGACATTACGCTGCTTTTACTGCATTTGTTTATTTTTGTGGCCATAAAAATCACATGAGATTTTCGACATGATTGAAGTGCATCCTCTTGGATGTAATATTAAAATTTGCTTTTCCTGTGAATGCAATCCATTTAATAATTCAAATTCATCAGATACAGAATTATTATTAACCAATAATACATGCATCTCATTTTCTTAGAAATCTCATCACTCCAAAAGCTTGTATTGCAATCAACAAATGAGTTATTGTTTCGCAGTCGCTATTTTTTGTGATGGAATGCATACTTCAATTCTATCTGTACGAAGATCCATATACGGAACACATCTGTTCAAGATCAGGTCCCGGTCGACGCACAAATGGTCTGCGAAGGGAATGAAAACAACAGTGACGTAATCTAAGAAAAAGTCATTTGCTCACGCAAAGTGGATTCCCTTCTTAGAATACGACAGTACATTTTACGATCGCAAACATTTTCATGCATCCTTCGCACGCAGGAGGATGATTCGTAATACACGTACCTACAGCTTATAAGTAACATGCCTAACCGGTTGAAACGACAAAAATGTGGGCGAAAGCACTAAACCAGCGAAGATGCATGGGGGGACTGCTTAAGTTGAATTGGAAGCTTTGTGTTTGTACACACAACTTCCCAAGATCTATAAGATAAATAAAGTTTATTACGAAATCGGACCGGGTAATATCCATCCACATCATCCCCACATGTAGACGCGCTTGTTAATGGATTTGTCGTCATCGAGCGCTCGTGCGATTTCTTTTAAGTGGAAGTGTGCACAATACAAACAATCTCAACAACAACAACAACAACAATAACAAGAGCCATACGAGATGTCGTTTTGCCTTTATTTGGTGAAAAGGCGAAATCTCTTGGCCCAACGATGAATCAAACGCATATAAATAAAATGCTTATGCCACTTTGGCGAAGAAGGGAATATATGACGAGACTTATCGAAACCAGAGGAGGTTGGGAACTGTTCTGTGTGCGGTGTTTTGATTTACGAGCGACTGATGGGCGGCGGCCTGCCTACCCACTTCTTACTTTTATGTGAGGATTCTACACGAATAAATATATTTAAATGACGAATGGGTTGTAGGCATCGATCAAACATTGACTAGCTGCTGGCCCCAAGCTGAAAGTGAAAACCATGGATCGAATGTTTGAAGGTTTCGGTTAACATTTGTTAGTAGCTACAGTTAAGCTTATCGGATATTTGGTGCTATTTAGAGGAACATTATTATACAAGATATTTGCTCCGTGTTGTGTAGTAGGGGAAACCTCCATACACAACAATAGGCTTCTAACGCTGCTAACGTACCGCAACAATAGGGTTGTTTCCCCTATACAGGAATCCATTGAGGAGCACTATGGGTTGTGCAATCCACCTATAACTTCATTTGAAAATTATGCAATTAAAAATGGATAGAATTATCCATCCTAATTTTGGTACACAACATTCTTAGATGTACAGATCGGACTCGATTATCTTTATTAGCTTTTCGAAACGAAAAATGACTATTATTGTTGATTTACCACTCTAAAGAAAAGTGTTCAACATCTACCATCACGCTAAGGTTCGCATAAGTATATAATGATGCATTATCAAATCTTGGTGACATTGTTGAATTCAGTTAAAATGATGATTGCATTATGAAACATTTCTACATTTCTACTAACGTAATCGTCCCCCTAATGCTTTTCGATGACCAGAAATGTAAATGGATGTTGAACAAAAATATTATATTATATCTTTTTTTCAAATTAGTTTTTTTTTATTTAAAGCAAATAGGGGACATGGATGTCGGCCTAAATGCCCCTAATTTGGACCCATACATAAATTCAGCAATCGACTTAATTTTCAATAGCGACCAAAAATATCCATTAGTCCCAATGACGCGTTCATCTAGATAAAATATATAAATAGCAGAATTTTAGCCAATAGCCCAATCTTAGATCCATAGGCCAACATTGGAGCCATTTCCCCTATCTAAAAAAAAGACACTACGGATCCGATTAACAGTAAAGAATTTCTTTAAAAAATACTAATAATAAACAATAATTATAAGATAGCAGCGCCTCTCACCCCAAAGGTTTTGGGTTCAATCCCAGTCGGTGCCGAGGATTTTCTGCGGCATAAAATCTCTGATCACGCGTTCCTTTGGGGAAGTAAAGTCTTTGGTCTCCGGTCCATGAGTTGATGGGTTGATAGGTAGGGTCCAGGATAGGGAGCTGCCTCCCTGGCATCAGTAGCATTGGTACTCAGTACGAAAACAAGATCGACGGAAAAAAATCAAGGAAAAAATAATTATGAGTTCTTTATCACGTTTTTCTTCAGCTCCTCGACGACGAAAAATTTGCTCTTTTGGGTGCACATGGTAGGCCACGTTGATTTTTCTTCACGCAGCCATCGGGGACCGTACTTCCACAGCTCACTGTTGACCAATTCCTCCACTGAAACCCCACACGACACCATATCTGCAGGATTCTCTTTTCCGGAAATGTGCTGCCACTGTGAACCGTGAGCAGCAGCCTGAATTTTCGACACACGATTCTCTACGAACGTCTTCCACGTACGGGGGGGAGCTTTCACCCATTGGAGCACTATGTTGGAGTCGGACCAGAAGAAACAGTCGGAGAACTTCATACCAAGCGAACTGATGCTCTTTTCGTAGAGACGAGAAACGAAGAGCGTGGCACACAGCTCAAGGCGTGGGATGCTGAGAGGCTTTAAGATCCATGAGCAGTTTCGGTTCGAACCTATATGCATGCGCCGTACACTACCTCTGACGAATCTGCAAAGCAGTGTAGCTCCGTGGAGCAATAACCAGGAACGAAAGCAAATCGCTCGACGGTTGGAGTAGTTACTCGCAGAATTCAGCCCTTTTGCGTTGCCGATCTTATGTGCCTACATCGTCCCAATCCAAAGCCAATATGTTTGCCTGCACCACAAGTGGCGTGATAACTCCGATCGTGTAACTGGGCGATGGCCAACAGGATACTGCGCTTGGTAGGAGGCTGATCCTTGGCGGTGACGGAAACATCGAAACGGAAAACATTTGCTGCGGATTCCGTCGGTCTTGATGCTTTCTTCAGAATCGAATTTCAGCGACGATTGAGTGCCGAGTAGTATGAGCACGAGTTGCGCAATTTGAAACCACCCTTCTACAGAAGTTCGTCCAGTTCTTCTCGAAGTTGATACTGTCATCGCCTGCGAAGAGATCGTCCACGTATACATAGGGGAAACGCTCCTATAGTTACGGTTCGTTAGAAGCGTTAGGTTCCTATAGTTGTGTATGAAGTCTCCATACACAACTATAGGAATCTAACGCTTCTAACGTACTGCAACTATAGAAGCGTTTACCCTACATCATTCTTTATCGCTTTGCTTGCTTTCGAGAATGGGGTGCCTTCATCTTTGAAGAGCTGCAAAAGAGTACGAGTGGCAAGAAACAAGGATGGAGGAAGGTCATAACTGTAATCATATTCAGCTCATACGTCTGCAACGGCTCGAAGCTGTTAAAATTATCACGAGAAGAAGTAGGATAGACAACTCTCACGTTGGTTGTAGAGCTGGATTCTTTTACAACGCGATGGTAAGGGATGTAATAAACTTTCGATTCGTTTCCTTCTTCCTCCTGGACGAGAGTTATGTGCCCTAGGGACAGGTATTCCCTCATGAACTCTTGGTATTGAGTCTTTGAGGTTTTCATCCTTTGACAATCGCTGTTCCAGCAACCGAAATCTACGCAGCGCTGCAGTCTCCGAAATTCCAATCAACTGGTCATGTTCGGGATGCATCGGTATTCGCACGATGTATCGACTGTTCGGGTCACGGGAAAGGGTTTCTTTGTAATAATCTCGCATTTTTGCTCGTCAACGGAATTAGTTCGAACCATGTATTTCTTACACTAGCCAAAAACGTTCCAGCTGATTGCTGATGGAAAGAACTGTCGCAGCACGACAGGTTACCGCAGACCGGGAGTCCAATCCATAGAGGTTATCGAGGCTTCCGGGTTCTATCCAGCCGAACACCGTCTCGACAAGTAGAGATCCAGGCCTGGGCAAGCGGATCTGGCCATCACGCATGAACGAGTAGAAACGAACAGCGCCGATAATCATGTCTACCTTTGGGGACTTCTTGAAGTCGGGATCACATTCGGGAATGTTCAATCCCAATAAACAATTTTTGTTTTATGAGGGTTCTGTAGATCATGATTTAGACTTGTATTATGCTATACAATACAAGCTTGCAATGTTACTTGGGCATTGAACGGCAGGGAACTATATACGCGGAGTGTCACGGGTCACCTTCCGCAGCACCAAGAACTCCATGGATTCCTGGAATTCAGCCATTCGAGAACAGATTTCTGCTCGGACTTCGTGCTTCGCGTTGGTGATCGTGCTATCCACACTGGCTAAGGAGCACATTGGTGTTGCATGACTTACTCTTTGATACGAATTCGGGAGCAGGTATTGCTGTGGTCACTACGCTGGGTGATCCGAAAGAAGAACTCTCATTGCTGGATGCGACATTGCCTTCTGAAGCAGGTCTGTCCACCTCAAACGGTCCTAAATGGATCATCGAACGATATCTCCTCGAGAAATGCTGGCAGGAGTCTTTCGAGTGGCAGTTTATTTATTTATTTATTTATTGTTTCAATTGTTCATCTGACAAATGGTTGTCCTAATGAATTAAAAAATTATTATTAAAACAAAACGAGGCACGTTATAATTCAGGGAAGTCTTCTAATAAAAACAGCTAACGGCACAATAAAGTCAAACAATGCATAAACGTCATTAAACGCATTAGCGACGGCAAGGATAGATTCATTCAACCCGTATTGCCGATTACGAGCAGCGAGATGTACAAAATTACGCTGTCTAATCAATCTGTCAGGTGCGTAAAAGAAAAGCTGCCGAAGCAATTCTGGGGAATCAATCTCGCTGGTATCTTAGCAGCAAACAAAGCTTGCACGTTCCGTCTCCTTCGTTCCAAGGTGTCAATTCCAAGCAGACGACAGCGATCCACGTAAGACGGAAAGAAAGCCGTGTCACGCCAGGACAGATGACGAAGCGCGTAGAGAACAAACTTTTTCAGTATACTCTCAAATCTAGCTATCCAGCATGCTTGGTACAGGTACCAGACGACAGCACTATACTCTAAGATTGAACGTACTAACGAACAATACAGCGTCCGCAGTATTACTCCTAAATCTTTAATCTGGTTCATCCGCTCTAACGTTTGCTCGGAAATGGAATAATCAAATATTATCGGGCTTTGTTTGCGGTGAAAAGATATCACAATGCACTTGTTGATGCTGAGCGTCAAGAAGTTACGGGAGTACCAACACGATTCACAATCAGCTGCAACTCCTCACAATCAGCGATGCAATTGATAACCATATACATTTTGACATCGTCAGCGTAGAATAGCCGGCATCCAGGTGGCAGTAGACACGAAAGCTCGTTGACGAAAAGCGAAAACAGAAATGTTCCCTGATTACTTCCTTGAAGAACGCCGGAAACGTTCGTGAACACTTCAGGAGAAACTCCAATCTTAACGCAAAGCGAACGGTTCGTAAGGTAAGATTTGAACCACGAGATGAAGGATCCAGCCACTTCGAGTTTCTAAAGCTTGCTACGGGCGAAGTGATCGCTACGGAAACAGTTCCTGCATAGTTATTTGCCCACAACTACTTTCATGCGGCCTTTCGCGTCGAAACCGTTGAACAAGAAACAGTCGAAGATGGAATTCTTGTGCCTTTCACAAGCAGGACAGTTAGGGAACGATTTCGCTGGAATTTCAGTTGTTGGGTGGGCGCTGAATCGGGGCTGGTTGCATTTCTTCGGAGCAAAAGGATGATTAACGGGCTTGAGATTAGCATGCTGCTGTCGATTTATCAGTTCGTTTCCAGAATACGGGTTCGCTTCTGAAGAAACTTGACCCTTTGGGAGTACATAGGGTGCGTCTCCGTCCCATGAAGTAATCGAAGCATCGTACAACTTGTCCTCGACCAACTGAGGATTGAGCTGAATTGCTCGACAGTCTCGCCGAGTTGTTCAAGCACTTTGATGTGGCGCTGAAACTCATCCACAATCCGAAGAAAAGCTTCCACGGCTCTGAATTTTCGGGGACTTGATTAGGGCTCGAATGTGCTTCTTGTGGAGAATGGCCTTGTTCGAGTACCGATTGACCAACGTTTCCCAGGCGACAGCGTAATTGTTCGCCGGTATTGAGATCGACTGGATCAAATTGGGTGCCTCTCCCTTGAAGGCAACCCAGAGGTAATGGAACTTCTGCACCTGCAATATTTCCGTCGACGAATGAATCATCGACATGAACGTGTCGTGAAACGTCAGCCAATTTTTTTTTTTTTTTGACTAAATGTTTTAGTATTACTTCTACGTGAAGTCAACGATTTACATAGTTGAAGATGCTAATTTTAAATAACAGACTGTAGTGGTAATTTTTATACGATAGATGGAGTAAATGAAAGCATAGAGTTGATAGTTCCGTTAGAGTACGGCAGTGTGAAGATTGTATATAGATATTAGACAAGCGAGCTAGGACAACTTTTAAGGAAGGTACAAATCGGTTTTTTCATCTCTCTTTACCAAACTCCCCCTTTGGAGAGGGATGGTGAGGGGTGTCCTCTATTTATGCTTTCATCTACTCCATCTATCATATAAAAATTACCACTACAGTCTGTTATTTGAAATTAGCATCTTCAACTATGTCAGCCAATTGTTGAAATCGCCATCGACTCGGGTAGCGATATAGTTGGTAGCAATTGAATAGCTAAAGAACTTTTAATAAGGGCAATAGGAAAACTGCTTGTATACAATGATCTAAAAGCTTGGTTAGAAATGTTCATATAAACTTCAAATGGTTTGTGCCAAGTAACTTTCTTAGTAAATAAGTTCAGATTTTGAGAGGCTAATCAAGACCCGATTTGGAGCCGTTTGAGCGAATATTTCTAAGTTTGCATCAGTCTATTTAGTGTCTACTGTCCATATGTTTTTTTTATATGTATGGATTATTTTTCATGCAGGGGATGGAGGGGAAACTGAAACCTATCATAACCTGTCCACGTGGATTATGGACAGCCCTAAGTTGTTCTCAAAGAGAGTTTTTTCATGTTTTCCATGCGTAAAAGAAATTATAATTGGAATTCGACCATAATTTTCTATAGCGAAATTCCCTTCGTGGTGAAATAATGGCCAAACGACGGACGGCGAAATTACACAGCCAAGGTAAGCGCAATGATCGTCCAAGAAAGCCATACATCTATCCCTAAAATATCCTCGAGCAAGCCAGGGGCACGAACCAGCGACTTCCAGGATGGCTCACCACACGCCACACCAAATCGTTAGGTTTTATGCCATAATTGTATTCCCTAATAGCCCCTTATATTGCAGTAAGAGGCAGTTAACTTAAATAACAGGCTTCAAACTCCGTAGTGTCCTGATTCCAAATGCAGTTAAATTGAAAATTGTGCCTACATAACTACGTAGCGAGAATACACTCACACACGCCTTACCATCACACGTGAGACTGCGCTTGGGGTGGTCTCCTTTCGGTCTGGCAGGAAGCGGAAATATTCAATATACTTACCAACTCTCACTGCAGTATTCCCTACGGTCGGTAACGGGGTTCTGCTGACGTGGCTGACACTCCGCCTGACCCAACAGGATGCAACGACGCAATCGCGCCTAGTTACCCCCATTTTCAGCCGAATGCGGTGGTGTCGAATAAATTGCAAGGAACTAAGGAAATTCATGAAAGCAGAGCAATGAAAGAATTTCTTCTTTCACCCTTCCTCAACATTTTGCCTGGGTGGTGGTGGGATCCAAGTTGATGACTCATACTTTTTTCCTAGTCTGAAATTTAATTTCCGAGTTTGATAAAATGGAAAAGCCATAACCATACTACATAAAAGCAAACAAAAAAAAGTAATTGGATTTTTATGCCTGCTATTTTTACATTGAAGTACTGCACCATTTAGGCAGTGATTGAGTAAAAACGCAAAACATTGAAAAAAGCGTAGTAACAAACATGTGCTTGCAACTTATGCTAACGAAAGGCTCGTTCTAGGTCACCTCGGGCAGCAACCGACACAGCACACTCTTTTGTGATGGCGATGGGGTTTTCCGATTCAAGATTACCTACCGAGCATGTTAGTGTACTTGCTTGAGCTTCAGTTAATTTATGGAAGTTTTAAATGACAAGCAGAAACGCTAAAGTGAACCGACTTACGACAACAACGTGCAGACATACATTTTATGCCATACATATGTTGCAGACGACCATAAAATATTGAATGCGTTGCGTTGCTCGCATACAACAAATTCCAGTTGAATGTTTATGGTGATATGCCGGGGAGTCGATTATTATTAGGGTGGCAGTGATGTTCAAACATGTTGATCATTCATAATTGATACAGATTCTTTTGGGGTAAATGGAACACATTAAAAATGAATTAATCGAATATTTATGGACTTACTAATATCGAATTATGGGATATCTGTTGAACTAGCACTTTTCTCTCAAATCGGAGAAAGCAAGTTAACACATAACGACTTACAAAATTTTGCAGAGCAACATGATCGTTTATACCACGTTCAGACTATAGACTTATAACATTTTATAGAAATTATTGACAAGTAACTTTCATCAAGATAGGCGTTCATAAACACGTATATAACTGCTCAGTCTGGCCAACGTCTTATGCTGATGATCTATGAAACCGGTTTATCGATTTTCAGTAAATCATAACCAAATAATTACATAGGAGAAATGGATGTAATGTCGGCCTAAATGCCCCTAATTTAGGCTCATACATAAATTCAGCAATCGACGACCAAAAATATTCATTAGTACCGTCCCAATGACGAGTTCATCTAGATAAAATTGATAAATAGCAGATTTTTAGCGATGGGCCCAATCTTAGATCCATAAGCCAACATTAGAGCTATTTCCCCTAGTACATTACAAAGAAGACAGGATTACGAACTATAAACCTCCTATAAACTATACTCCAACATGCACAACAGTTGAAAAAAAAAATACAAAAATTAATAGTAAAGAACAAAATTTGAAAGCCAAAGTGACTTCCACCAACGCAACTATACCTACGATGCAGTTTTTTTGAGAATCCGAGTAAATATGACAATCATACGCACAGCTTTTAGAACTGAACGAAAAACGGTACAACTTTATATCCTCTGAAGTAGGTCAAGTCAAAAGGTCGAAACGTCGGACATAAAAGATCTTAACGTTTTAATCCACAGTGAAACTGAATAGCCGATATCCGAAAAATCAGTTATAACGACTATCTTTATAGCAACAAATCTCTCAATAGTAACATTTCTAATGATCCCTTCAAATTCTCATGCTAAACCAGTACTGTATTTTTCCATTTTGACAGATACGAGTCTGTTCAAATCTTATGTGAGTAATCATTAATGAAGCTGGAATCTTTAATGATTAGCTTGCCTAAATTAAAAATTAATATAATAAATATGTGATTCCTACATGTACGCGCTTGTTGAACATTTATGTGGACATCTATGTGGACGGAGCATAATTTCTTAATAATTGCATCAGCTGTCTTATAGTACGTTCAGACTACAGAGTTATAACATGTTATAGCGCTATCTTGATGGTGGTTTCTGTGTTGCAATTATTTGACAACCGTTATAACATGTTATAACTCTCCAGTCTGGACAGCGTTTTAGATTGGCAGATAATCGAGCCGAAGAACCAACAACTTTGCCTTCAAGCAAAATTTTCGTGCATGACGTTTCTGCCACCAGAGTTGAAATATCGCTCAGGGTGGTATATACCATCAATCCTAACCCTAGCATAATACAAAGATAATAAAACCATACGACGCTAATAATAACCCTAAAACGCTGTCCAGACTGGAGAGTTATAACATGTTATAGCGGTTGTCAAATAATTGCAACACAGAAACCACCATCAAGATAGCGCTATAACATGTTATAACTTTGTAGTCTGAACGTACTATTACACTAGAGTACAATATATCTAGAGTAACATTTGAAATGGGCCTATGTCCAAAACGTAAACAAATCGGGTTTTGATACCAGTCTTTAGCACCGCTTGATAGTTACTAATCGTGTAGGAAATTTCCGCATAATCGAGAAAAATTATTAAAAATAACTCGATTTTCGAAACGGCTGATCAACGAAATTTTTTGATTCATTAATAGGCCCGCACGCTAAAACGACCAACCATTCATTTATTTCATTTCATTTTTAAGCCTAGTGACGTAGAAGGGCCGATGATTGAAAAATTTCAAACCAAAGCTACACAGCAAAAAAAAAGTTAATATCGATCAATGTAATTCAAGCTGATGTATGAAATAATAATGATGTAATAGCAAAAAGCAGATACAATATTACATCAATGGATGTAATTTTGTTCGCAAAATCGATGTACATCGTACAACGTTATATTACATAACCGATGGATTGACCTGGTTGCAGCATTTTGGATGTAATATTCAACAACTTTTTTTTTTCTTTATAGGCCCTACTGCTTGAGGCAGGGCCGATGATTTGTTTTGAATTTATTTGACGTTGCGAAAAGGCTTAGCAAAGGGCGTACCATTTCTGATGACAAGCACAATGGCTTAACAAAAAGGGCCTATCCATTGAAAGATTCACAAAAAAGGCTTATTAATGTATGAAATTAAATTGTTATCGATTTTCATATATTTTTGAAAGCTTTTCGCATATTTTGAATGTTGTATACTGAGATACAGTTACTATTGTTATTGTGAACAATATTAATGCCTAAAATACTTAAATTTTCTTAAATACAAATTGAATAGTGGCGGAAAAATTTAAAATTCATTGTCTGGTTTGTTTACGTTTTGAACATAGGCCCATTTCAAATGTTACTCTAGATATGGAAGATCTATATGGAAGAGAAAACAGAAATAAAGCAATTTTGTTAAGTCATTGGAGCAGTATACTTTAACAAAATCCGTGAGCTTGATTCAAATCGAAGTCCGAAAGTATCTGTTTTGTGCGTACGTTCGCTCTTATAGTTTTGGGCTGCATTTGCCGGATTAGCGCTGGCACTCAGCCTCCCGGACGGTTAAACGTGTGTGATTGGTGGTTTTTTTCGCTTTCCGGGAAGTTTTAGATTCGAGAAAAAAAACGTGATTCATCATGTTTGCAAGCAACAGAAGAGATGTCGCTAATGGGGGCTCAATCTCGCGAACAGACTATACCAAATGATAGAGGAATCATGCCTCTACAATGTTTGTGTTGTTAGTTTTTGAAGATGAGCTTTGGTTCGCGGGGGGTTGTTGATTGACGTGTTTGTTTGCGGAGGCGATTGCGCCCTGGTCTAAAGGTTCTCCGGAAACACACGAGCAATTTCAGGCTCCACAAAGTACCCATGTGTAATCTTAGCAACTTGAAGTTCAAAATCAGATCCGAAGAGCAACCCTAAGCAGCATTCAAGCTGAATATGAGTTCCCTAGTCACTTTTTATAAACTCTAGACAAGGATGCAGAAATGACCACATAAAAGTTCCAAATAAGTTCACAGTGAACTTCTAAGCAGCTTTAAAGATTCTAAGAAGTTCCATGGGCCTTCCTTAGCTTAGTCGGGAAAGTAGCAGCTACAAACCAAGGACATGCTGGAGGAGCCCGGATTCGATTCTCGGTTCGTTCTATGTATTTTCTGGCTGGGAAATTTCTAGGCTTCCCTAGGCATTATGTGTAATTGTACTTGCCACACAATTATAATAATGTAAAAATGGTACAGGCATCGAAAGCTCTCAATTAAGAACTGTGGAAGTGCATCTAGAACACTAAATTGAGAGCATGCATTAGGCTAATATGAAATAAGTAATATGCTTCAAAATACAAAGAAACGGAAGAATAAGTTCCGAGGAAGTCCACATGAAACAAATCGCACAAGTCTTTGTTTGTAATAGTATTTCAAGTGGGGTAATTGTCGGCTTCGGCACCCATTGACTGTTTTCAGCAACCAAAATTTAAACGTTAATTTCACTGTATTTTCCCATAAAAAAACTTTGCTGATTGTATTCAAACGATTCGTTAGTCTTTTAGCTCAATCTGATTACAATTTAAAGACTGAACAATCCTGTTATGCTAGATTTTTCTTTAAATGACTACAAAATGCGGCTGATTTCGAGTTACCGATAATAGAACAGCTGGTTAACACGCAGTTAAAATGGAAAGGTTACCGAAGAAAAAGGGGCTGCCAACAATAGTCACACTCACTTTAGTAGCTTGAAGCGTTGTAAAATGCTTTCAAATAGTTTTGAACAATTCTGTCGATTGAAATGCATATAAATGTAAACAAACAAATACGTATGTGTGTGCGTGATGCTGATAAAATGCTTATAGAAGTGCGGACACTACTTAGATTGACGAGAATACGTCAAATCATCTACCTACGTAAATCAAAAACAATCGGTGGCTCAAATAAAGCATAATCCTTATATTTATGCGATTTGATGCTATCCAAACACTTCCTGAATTTGAACTTAGGTATTCCGCATGCAGCCTACGACCGCTAACCACTACGCCACGAGTATGTTGAGATATCATGCGGGAAAACTCCAATTTGAAATTCATGAAAGTGGAATACCTCTGCATCTTCTCGGTTGTCACGGGAAAGGTGACTTAGATCTGAATTCTATTTGTAATGTGATGCGATCTTTTAAAGTATGGTAAGCAAATGATGAGACTCTATCAACTCTCTACCGTGAAGGGGCTTGGGTTCTAAACTACGATCTGCTGATCAGTAAGCAAAAACGGTCGCTTCAAGGCCACCGTGCTCTTTGCATGACAACAATTTACGACCGACGATCGTTCAAATTCCGGGTACAAGAAGATATTCAAATTAAATGACAACCCCGAAGGCAGTTAACAATGTTTTCCAAACCGGATATAGCGTTATATTTTTCTAAACATATTAGTTTTTCCGTACCGTTCCGCCCGACTTATATCAGTAACGATGCTAGAAAAAGTTAAACGTCAAAATTTGTTCATCTTTCGATAGTTTTGTTGTCTACTCCAGCGTTGGATTAACGAGTTGCGTGAAATCCTTGATAAGGGTGATTTTCATCCATTGGAAGCAGGTACTCAGGAAGTGTATCTACATAACATGGAACAGTCCACATAAACAATTACCATAAGAAGCGCCTAACCACCAATTCGGGATATCATCCCAATTTTATGCGGTATTGGCGTCCCATTTATGATATCGTTAGTGTATGGTACCCGTTTATTAGGAAGGTGGAAGATTCCTTCTCCATTGCGATGAAGTTTATGTGCGCTTGCTTGGAATGTTTGGAAGAGTTAACCCTTTCACCGAATAAAATCACTGCTATGGTTCGAAAGGCAGCCAATTTGCAGCTGAATGACAGCTTCTGTTGGCAGATTTCCGCAGTCACAGTCTTGCAATGGTACATGTTATTCAGATTATCATGGAAACGCAATTTGTGGAGAAGGCTGTTTTGTTTTTATTCAGAACATGACGTACCATTTTAAGAGTCTAATTTGACGGCTTTCAGTGCTTCATGGACCACATTCACTTCATTCTTCTCAGTTGGTTGCTCTCTTGTTGTTTTTCTATTCGGCCGGAGCTACTGAACCTCCCAGGAAGTTTTGGAATCGCTAGAATTATTCGTCCTAGTTCGACTATCCTTTAGCATTTCCTTGTTGTTTCTTGAAAGCCTAACTCGACCATTTGTTTCACTATTTGTCTCAGGGGAGTATTTTTTTATACCCTTTATTTACTCCAAAAGACATGCTGCTTGTTCCCATTTATAACCAAATGGTTTTATAATGACTTTTAAAATGATAAAACAAATTCATGGTGTATTTAATCGTGACATCAATAAACAAACACTAAAGAGGTTTCTGATTGATTTTCAGAACAGTTTTATGGAGTGATAGAGTGCTGCATTAAATTCATTTTTAAAACCAGACACGTTTTGGCTTTATCGTCAGACGTTAAACGGTTTTAAAAACAGCAAAATGCTGAGCTTCTAACCATGATTGATTTTTGCTATTAAATGCTGTATTTAAACTAAAAATATTGTTTATTGCCGATATAAAACTACGATAAATCAGAGTGAAAGCCACAAGGCTGTTGAGCTGTTACTTGGGATACCAACCACCTTTTAAAACTGTGCGTTGCGCTGATCGCGTTGCAGTTTCATGTCTGACAGTTTCAAATTTTAGAACTGTCGAGTAGTTTAAATAAGTTTCGAAACTCAGCATTGCGAACGGCCTAAGGCCAACCGGTGGAAACTAAAGATTTTAAATTGGCACACTACTTGACTAGCCTATTGGTCCCAAGTACATCTATAAGCGTTCCCCATCCTAGTCGAAATTTTAGTACTACACTATGTTTGTTTTGATTCGCTATGAAAATTTGACAGATAAAATGAGGGGTTCGTGGATTTTTCTGTGTTTAGAGGGGTGCATCGATTAGCTTGGGACCGAAGGAAGTACCAGAGCTGAGCCAAAAAGTTGAGCACGTTTCTTCGGGACCTGCTGGTCTTAAACTTACCTCTTTGCTAAGGCTGTTTTACATTTGGTGACTTTTCACTTAAATTTGACAGATGGAACCCTGCCATTCCAGCATACTTATTTCTGACAGACAAGGAATCAATTTTGACAAACACATACTAGAAAATCGGTTGATCAACAACAGATGGGTTTTCGAATATTTTAATTTATTTTCGAATGGTTAATTTTAAGTGAAAATGCATTAAATGGAACACAGCCTAAATATCTGTTGTCGGAAAGAAGCGAGCGCGATAGAGCTCGCATATGCCGAAGCCTTCAACCCTTCTGGTAAATTCAGCATAATTTCCTAAACTTAAAAATACCTCAGCCGATCAACCCTACTGAGTAGGGTTAGGGTAGCAGTAACGACAGCAGTTCAAACACACCAACTTGCCAATCACACTGCCAACCAAAGTAGTGGAGCTACGAGTTTATTTAGCATCTCGTCACAGTTCAGAAACAATATGCGATGGCCCTGCTCATGCTCATAAATTACAATTTATTTTATTTTCGCTTCAATGAGCATCTCTTTCAACATCTGATGGCATTTATGTGGCTTCGTTTGTTCTATTGTTGATGTCAGGGCAAGACTGCTTTCGGAACTCCTTCTTCTGTTGATGAGGTGCCCAAAGATCGCCTCGACACGACAGGAGAATGAGAAGAAAGGGTGATCGTTGTCCGTCGGCCAGTTGCTACCAAAACAGCGTGGAATGACAGCATCGGTCATTTAAAAATATGAGCTATGGATGGTGCGTTGCTCACCATCCCAAGTGATCTGACCTTTGCTGGTTGCACACTTGGAGTTAGTGATAATTGAACAAGATTCACTTTGATTAAATTTTACGATGTTTGAAGAATCTTGCGCGTGTGGAGGTGAGATCATGTCAACAAATTTCGGCAAGGTGCGATGGCGTCAATTGAAGGTTTTTTGAGCAGGCAATTACGGGTATAATCAGTGGGCGACTTTCAGCATTCATTTTGGCATGTTGAATGCCTTTCATAAATATCGGGCTCGGCTCGGCTTATCGTGAAATGTTATTGATTTTATGCTTGAACTTTTGAGCGGTGCATTTGCTTGTTGTGTCTGGTCGGGTAGTGCAGTTGACAATGAGTTGGCGACGAGCCGTAAAGGCAAGACTCAAATGTATAAGAGACCTGCAGCACACGATGCTGTTGCGTACTACATGTTATATGTTATACGAGCCGTCACTGTCGTCTGCGATTGCTGTTGCACTGGCAGCTATCCTCGACATATCCTTTTACGGCAGCTTGGACGAACTTTCCCTTTCTTCAACGATCTGAGTGAAGTATGCAGTGGATGCTTGACGCATCTAGTTGTGCATTGGAGATTTCTCGTAAAATTTTCTCTTACATTTTAGAGTTTTTTAACCCACATGTACCATTTACGATGGAAAAAGTTTGTGATTATGGTCCACCCATAAAATCCAAACCCTGTTCTTCATACCAAATGCGCCAACGAAAATCGAAACATGCAAAAACTACATAAACTGCCTTCCAACTGAGACCTATTCCCATCTGTGGACATAACCTCTTAAGAAGATTACCGTCGCCTATGGCTTTGGCAGTTTTCCATTTATCTTCCATGTTTGCTAGCAAAATTTCCTCTCGCTCAGATGAAATTACATCTGACACAACACCGTCTCCGGACGGTTGTTTTCTTGCCAATCCGGTTCAATTCGTACCTATGTACGAAAGTCTGGGACAAACATATAAAGGAAGCTAGTAGCAAAACCGAACATCTCTGTTTGCTTCAATAATGTATATTATCCCAAGAGACTCCACGAAAATGGTCCGGCTCTTATGGCTATTCTCCCGTTGCCGAGGACTCGCATGTTACATCACTTGAATATGGCTGGAAGGAAAGACCTTCAATCGATATCGGAGGTCGAATCCAGGACAACCACATTTCGGCTGCTTCAGCATGTGGTCTCGGTCGAATGATTTTGCATTCTAGGAGAGAAAAAATACCGGCTTGAATACAAATTTTCCATTCTATCGGTCGGTACCGGGAAGCAACAGCAAACGGAAAAGTCATGCGCCAAGCATAATATGACACTATAGCAGGCAGCAAGACAGTCGGACGAGCTTGTTTCCGAGAAAAAAGAATTATCTTCGCTTCATTTTTTTTTTTTTTTTTGCACAGGCCTCTGTCATCGTCAGCTGGTTTTATGGTAGGTTTTATGTCTGGAATAAAATGCTGCTTATTTTTAAAATCGATAATGCTCCGATGCGGATGGATTGTCTTTATTAGGAGAAGTCACAACCGGCAGTCGATGTCGAAGGGAGCGAACGTCAGCCAACAGTGACGACAGTGCTGTGGCTATATGTGCGCCAGAAGAACGTCGAAATAGATGGAAAAGGGTGGAAACATGCCAGCCGGAATGGTTCTTCATATATGCAACGTGCTTAGAATTTTTATGTTCAGTTTGTCAGCTATTTGCGAGCATGCTTCATTCATTGCTAAATGATGTGGCTTATGGATAGAGTGGAGTATCTCGGTGAATATCTTAACCATACTCTTCTAGGCTTATTTACGTTTCTACTGTAATGTTTACCTGCTTTCAATATTGGTGTCTCATTGAACACTTCCCGAGCCAATGCATTTAAATTCCAGACGCTTGTACTGATCTCAGATTACTTGTTAAAATAAAGTAGCATTACTGGAGTGAATTTATTTAATTTTCCAAGTAACTGGCAAGCACTAGAACACAAAACACAGCTCTGATCTTGCTCTATATTCATGTTATAGCCTGATTTTTGAAAAATTGTGTACTGTAACTGAAACAGATTTAGAAACCAAACTGTATTTATAGCAGTTCATCACTCACTAAAATGTGTGATTTTTCGTGAATCCGATGATTATTTGACTAATAATAAGGGTTCAAGAACCAATGTGACGAATAAAATAGAACATTTAACCTAAACCATTTTTTGTAAAACCACGATTTTTTAGGCATGGTTTGATTAAATAGTTATAATTTCTTCGCCAAGTTAGCTCTTGAACATTTATAGTTGAAAAAACAACGGAGTCGTATTAATGTCCGTGAACCGTGATGAAATTTATCTCACGAAATCCTCGGTTTACTACTCAAGTCTGTTGTAAAGTATGATAAATTTCCCATTAAAATTTACCAAGAGTTTACAATTTGAGTAGCTCAAAATGAGTTGGTGAGCGGCAATGTTGCGTGACGTTACACCGTTTTGCACTTCTCAACAACTACTTACCAAAATGCTTTGAGCTAATCAAATCAGAAACTCTTGGTCACTTCTTATGTGAAATTCGACGCACTTTTGAAATCTGCATTAAAATTAAGGGGTTTCTTTTATTTATTTATTTCAGTAACAGTACAAAAACCGTCAAACAGAAACAGGCAAAAGATGCGTAGAATGGGTCAAATATGCTAATACAGTACTTTTCCGATTTTGTCAGCCCCATCTGAAATTTTAACTGACAAAAACGGGAAGCTGACAAAATCGGGAATTTTGTTTTCAATATTTTAATTATCAAAATGATTTTAAAATCAAGATTAACCATTATTTACCCATTATTAGTGGATTTACAGAAAAATGTTACGTCTCGAAAAGGCAAAACTGTTTGCGTACGGTTTGTTGACCCGGTAGGTACTGTTCAGTTTCTTCAAGTTCTGCTTGGTTTCCAGCGCTGTAACCCAAGCTGGACCTCCGTATCTCAGTATCAACGTAGATACACTAGCCAGGAGCCGTCTCTTGCTACTGCTTAGTCCCGAGATGTTCGGCATGATTCTGATTACTGCGTTGATGGCCGTCGTTGAAGGATGGTGCAGAACCGGAGACGGAAACAACAGGACCACTGAAGACGGACAGAATGCCGCCCTTCTACGTGAAGGGCTTCCCTCCCGGACTGCGGGAAAAATAAACTTCTACATCACGCAGGGTGTCCGGTGCACCATCCAGCTGTGCACGGAAGGATACAAACTTATGGTTCCGGCATTGAAATATTACAAGGCGGTTCAGACCATACTGGACCAAGCACTGGTGGATTACTTCTCCACGACATCGAGGCTGTTGAACCGTTCAAGGTGGTCCGGCGAGGACTATACGACATGGACACAGGTGTCCTCTTGGAAGAGCTGGTGGCTAATGGACTGAAGCCGGTCCAAATTCACAAGATAGCCCGCCACAACAAGGCCGTCAAGTACCGCGACCAGCTATACCTGGTCCACCTTGAGAAGAACTCAACAACTTTGATGGATCTCCAGGGTATCTGCGTCCTGTTCAACATTGTGGTGAAGTGCGAGCGGTACAAGCCGATCAGTCGTGGAGTCACCCAACGCTCGAACTGCCTGCTGTTCAGGCATAGAACGAAAAATTGCCATATGATCAGTTGCTGCATCAAGTGTGGCAAACAACACAAAACCGACGCCTGCGACAGACTCGATGAAGCCGATCCCATTTACGCCAACTGCGGTGCTCACGAAGCTACAAGCAAGGCCTACCCAAAGCGCACCGAGTACATCGAGATCCGGAAGAATGCATAGACGAGAAACCAGCCCGGCCGAAAGAAAATGCCGGAAATTGATGACCAGAACTTACAGTGCTGCCACCGCTGCTACTCAATCAACGATTGGCTGCTGCTTATGCCACTGATACTGCTGCGGCGGCCGCCACTGCTCAAGTTCAAATTGCAAACTCAGGTCAAGAGACGACTGCTGCTCCACAGCCGCAGGATCTCCCCACAGCCCCTGGGCTAAACTGGCGTCAGGATGAACCGTCCCTAACGCAGCCAGAAATCAACGATGGTTCGTGGTTCACCGCAGCGTGGTTCACCACAACGGATCATCTTCCTCAAGATGCACGACATTGCCAACACCACCAGGAACAAATCTGACCAGCTCCAAGCTGTGGCTACCTTCATGCTCAGTTATGGACCGTGAGCTCATCAAAATCGCAAACTGGAACAAAGCTCAAGAGCAAAATTATCGAGTTCGTTGACTTCGCCAACGAACATAGCATCGACATCGCCATCATCACCGAAACTCATCTGAAACCGGAGATGAACGTTTTTCTTCATCGCTACCAGAAACAACATCTGCTGCCAGCTGCTACCCAGTTTTCAGCTGAAAATGATTGAAGTGGAAGTCTCCACACCCGAAAATTCATCATCGCTGGTGACCTGAACGCCAAACATCAAGCTTGGGGCAACCAAAGGCGGAATCAGAACGGCACCATCCTAAACAACGACGTGCAAGAGGCCCAGTACACCATCCTGGTGCCGGACGCTCCCACCCGGGTGAGCCGGTTCGGTGTGCACTCCATCATCGACATCTTTGTCAGCAATATGGAGAACAACTCCCAGCCCCTCAAGAGTTAAGGTCTGACCACTTTCCGGTGGTGGCCGAGGTGGGCTCCTCCGTTAATTGATTTCATGCTTCCCGTCGGAATTACCATCGGGTAAGCTGGGATCGGTTCCAACAAGTCGTCGACGAAGCCATCGATTTCGGCGCACTACTGGAACATCTTTACCGAGGAATCCGAGATCACGGCTGACGAACTGTTGGCTTATATCAAAACTTCAAAAACATCAAGGCCCCAGGTTTCGACAACATCCTGAATCTGGAACTCAAGAACTTGTTGCAGCACTTGCTGGAAGTTAGCTAAAGTCATCCCCATTCGGACATCTTGGAAGGATCCTTCCTCTACTTCAAGTTACCGATCCATCAGCCTTCTCTCAGGTTTATCCAAGCTGTTCGAAAGGGCAGCTTACAGCCGGCTTCTAACATCTGCCAAAGAAAACAACATCTTACTCAAGGAGCAGTTTGGTTTTCGAAAAGGTCGATCAACCGTCCACCAACTGACCCGAGTAACAAACATTCTTAGACGGAACAAGGCTGTTTCAAAATCATCTGCTATGGCATTGTTAGACGTTGAAAAGGAGTTTGACAATATATGGCATGATGGCCTGGTGTATAAGTTGCAACAATACGGTCTACCGATCTTCCTAATGAAGATCATACAAAATTATCTATCGGAGAGGACGTTCCAAGTCACAAGTCACATCGGATGCCTTTAACATCGGTGCAGGTGTGCCCCAAGGAAGTATCCTTGGGCCCATCCTGTTTAATCTATTCACCTCCGATATTCCGGCTCTCCCTGATGGTGGATCGTTGTCTCTGTTCGCAGACGATACATCCATCGTCTTCAAGGGTAGGGTTATCGGAACTCTGACTACCAAACTCCAGAGCGGCTTGGATGTCCTATCTGAGTATTCCAACAGCTGGAAGATCCGTATGAACGTGGTGAAGACCCAGGTCATAATTTTTCCACACTCAAAATCTCCCAGACTTGTTCCGTCTGAGAATAACAAAATTTGCCTAAAAGCGAAGAAAACAAATCAAGAAGACCTTTCCATTTTCTCATACGAACGCTATGAGATAGGTACAATCGCGTCATCTACCGCTCAAAGGTAAATGCTTCGAACGAATTTGATAGCAAAGATTACATCGATCCTCAGAAGAAAGGATTGTGTATTTGCTCATTTTTCTATGCGTTGCTTCCACCTTCACTCAAGCGCAGCGCTTTTGTATCTGTCGCTTGGATATGATGTCTTCGCTAAAAGGCACAGTGGTGGAGTGGTCCTCCGAGGTAGTCTACCTCGGACTAACACTCGACAGCAAGCTGATTTTAAGGGAACATGTTGACAATACAAAAACAAAATGCAACATCTTGATAAGGTCGTTGCACCCGCTTATCAATAGGAGATCCTCCCTATCCCTGAAAAACAAGCTTGCTATCTACAAGCAAATAATCCTTCCCGTCATAGAGTACGGGTTGCCAATCTGGGAGAGTTGCGCACATTCTCATTACCTCAAACTACAAAGGATCCAGAACAAGATTCTGAGGATGATCCTCAACAGTCCACCGCGTACTAGAAATTCTGAGGTCCACCGCTTGGCTGGTCTTCAGACCTTGATGTTACCGAGAACTGCTACCATCAAAAGGTTCAGAGATTGATGCATGCGATCCGATCAACAAATCATTAGGGTTCTGGCAGGTTAAGTAGGTAGAATATCAAATTTTCTAATTAAAACATATTTGTTCCGTCCACTAGCAGTCCTACGTCAAGCTTCCGTTTGTGCCCCTAGGTACAGACCCTTCTACTTTTTTCCTCTGTTCTGGACATAAAACTACTGCGACCAGTTATTTGATCTACTGTAGTATATCCCGTATCCTTAGTTTAGTGCATGTCGCATTACTCCATCACTATTGAGATGTTTAACGGGGCTCAATTACCAATGATGGCGACCATTGTTGCTTACTAAGGGTCTGTTCATAAACTACGTAGACAGTTTTTTGGGATTCTTGACCCCCCCCCTCCTCCGCATGCGTAGACAATTGTCCATACAAAAAATTTCAAATTTGTATGGGCCGTGGATAATTCTCAACCCCCCCCCCCCTAAACTGTCTCCGTAGTTTATGAACAGCCCCTAAGCAGAAAATCGTGGGATCAATTCTATGCCGCTTTACCTTACTAAGTTTAAGTGGTCGCATTATTTGCTTATCAGGCAATGAAAGATCGCTTCCTTTCTAAAATAAATCCAGATCTTATTTACCCTTCCCACTGACTAAATCATTATGGATGACCTCATCACAACGGTTACCGATAAATTACTAGAATGAATGTAAAAAAATGTTTCGAAACTAGTTTCTATGTTACAATCTTCCATTCTGAGTCAACCAAACTTCTTCGTCAAGTCCATAAACGATATCTAAATAATCCTATGCCACCATATAAATTTCCCCTACGGGCTAGGACCGTTTGGGGACCAGTCGATGACTAAACGCATAAACCGATCATCACTTGAGGCACTCGATCAACCTCCTTCGCACTCTCGGCGAACGCTGGCTCTTCTGGTTGGCTTGTTCGTGTTTGTCGCGTGGGTGACATCCTATAGCCTCTGGCAAATGTTCACATAAACAAACTGATTTGATCCCTGGTTCAATGTGCAGCCCTAGCCCCAGCCACAGCACAAACCAGTCCCCGGCTAGAATTGTGGTACGAGATCGACTTGATACTTTTTGTACTTTTTCCAGTCGTTTATTTTTATTCTTTCAACATTCAATGTGTGCTGGCGACGATGGTCATGAGGAGGCGTTAGTTAAACAACCTTCTACTTGAGCTCTGACAAGCCGCAGGAAAAAAAATGGCTAATTATGGCCATCGAGTAGCACCATCTGTTACACAATCGATCGTTTTTGGACTCAGAGAATCGGCGCCACCAATTTCGGATGAGCTCAGTCGAATATGCCCGGTTGGGATATTCTGCCGATGCAAGATTCAAGGCAAACACGTTCTAATAAGTACGGGTTTTATGACTATTTTTAAATTAGCAGATATTTTTAAATCTCCTATAAGGAGATGCAATTGGTTTCAATCAAATAAAGTGAGCTCAATCCGGAAATAAAATGCTCTAACGGAAAATGGATTCATAATTGGTGTTGCTCGGAAATAGCACAAACCCACTCAATTATGCGACGCTGAATGCAATAACCTCATTCGGTTGTGCATTTTTAATGGATTCAATATGCTTCTCCCCGTATCTATGATATACTACAAGAGGCAGTTTATGCGTTTTCCATGAATCGATACATTGGGGTTGTTCTTGCATTGCTTCCTGAACCAACGACAGAATTCCATCTCGTAATTACGGTAAGAACCCTACCCGATGTGTTTGTCGTCAGAATATTCAAACCAGATGGAAGTCATTCAACCCTAGAGAGCTGGAAATGGAGTCACGAACAAAAATCAACTCGCACATATTCGTGGGGATGTGTACGAGGTAGTTTCCCACTCGGTACACGCCTTGATTATGATTACAAAATCGATACACGCGGCCAAACTTTGCCGTATGCACGTAGCCATTGAGGCGGCAAGACCTCAGCTCCTATGTAGGGTAAATTTGCCTTTTTATGAATCTTTTCCCCTTAGTGGGTCACTAACAGGTAAATTAATCATTTTACGTGATTGATCAAATGCTATTTAAAACAAGAAGAAAACACATTTTAATATAAAGCACGGCACAAGCTGCCAAATAAACAGAGGGTCCATCTAAGAGCACGTTTTTTGAACTTTTCCTTTAGTGAACCACTTGACAATTTATCAAAACATCAGATTGAAATAAGTGTAATTAAACACCTTCTATTGATTCTACCCTGGTTCATAAGCTGAATTCTTTTTTTAAATGCTATTTTATTCTAGACGATTTATCATAAGATGTAAACAATCATCAGGTGGTCCCATGAAAGGTAAGGTACAGGATAAACTTACACGTTATTGAAAGACATTGCTTAAACATAAATTAAAAGGTAATCAATTTAGCGCCAATGGCTGAAACAGCTACTAGAGGGTCCATATTAGGCCAATTTACCTTAGGTACACGCGAACAGAGCACTAATCGAGTGTGACATCAACCCAAAAAGCAAAATATTAAGCGCTTTTTTCCTCTGTTGGTTGGAAGGCAAAAGTAGGCAAATGATTTCTTGGTCTAGATTTGGCTTCTAACATCGTTCATAGTGCCGTGAATGTGGGTAGCAATGCCACCGTGTAGGCACGCGTAGGTGGGAAGGAAGTAAGTTCTACTCGTACCAACGAACACCTCAACCAGGTGAGTCGTTCAGTTGTTGGCCACACACACTTTTATTGCCTGATGGCCTTGGGTCTTGGCGGTTTCCAAGTAGAATGAGTCCTTCAATCGGTACGCTAGATTTGGTGTTACCGGTGGAACACAATTCGGAAGCTATAACTATTTCAATCTCAATAAGTTATGTCTCCTTCAAAGATATTACTATCAATATAAAATTCAATTAGTTTGTGAAGTGGTTCTAAACGTTTTTTTTTCTTATCTCACAAACTTAGGTGAGCTGAAGGCTACATTATTACTAGACAAATCAATTTCTATAAAACATCTGTCCATGCTCGTGACGGCGAAATGGACTTTATTAAAAAAAAAATTGTACATGTTTGCTGTCCTTTGAGATAAACTAGCCAGTCGGCTAAAAATCTCCTTAAGGTCTGAGTTCAAGCTTCCAACGCACAGTGGTTGAAATCGGTATTTTCGTGCGCTTAATTAATAGCTCCTTTATTATGGAATTTAGAGATATGGTGTCTTCAGAGAAGTATTTCAATTTCTTACTGCGCTTCTTTTGATGTTTTCAGTTAAAAGATTAATCTCTTTAAAAGTGAGTTAGAAAATTTATTTTTTCAACTATTCAAGATACAGGGTTGGTGTCTTCGAAAAAGTTGTAGAAAATTCTTTTTCAAACAACTTTGCCCAAGCCGTTCAATTGATATCTTTTTTTACTTTTCAAGATATGTGACGTTTTTTGCCGACGGTCCCTCAAAAATTATTTTCTCATCATAACTTTTTGGTCTACATTTTTACAAGTTATTGAAGTTTTTGTAGATTTTTAGACCACAATTTATGAACTTGCAACTTAGCAGGGGGCAAAATGGGACATGGTGCATCTAAAACTTCAAGAAATTTACTTCAAAATGATAGTAAACATTTGCCAATGTAAGCGATTGTTGGTAGACTTTGATTTAAACAAACTAGTGATAGTCGTACCTAAATACGCATGCTATTTCATCAGAATTGCCTCACCTAGTGTAAGAGATATCTTGTATACATTATAATGCTACTGTTGAAATCAAGTAAGCTTTGTTTGAACGAATTAAATTGGTAACTCTTAAGAGTTGATGAGTAGTTGAATGCCCATGGCAAAATCTAAACTGCTCATCTGCAAAAATTGAGTTCGTATTGATGTGAAGCATCATTCTATTTAAAATTATCTTTTCAAAAAGTTTACTTATTGAAGAAAGCAAATTTATTGGACGGTAGCTAGAAGCTTCAGCTGGATTTTTATCCGGCTTCAAAATTGGAACAACTTTTGCATTTTTCCATTTATCAGGAAAGTATGCCAAATGGAAACATCTGTTAAATAATTTTACCAAGAAAAACAAGATACTCTCTGGGAGTTTTTTGATGAGGATATAGAAAATTCCATCATCACCTGGAGCTTTCATATTTTGAAACTTTTTAGTTATAGACCTTACTTCGTCCAAATCAGTCCCCCAGGCATCATCAAAAATATTTTCCCTAGAGAAAGTATTCAGATAATCCCGAGTAACCTGATTCTCAATAGGACTAGTAATGAGAATCGAAAATTTTGACAATTTTGACTTGAGAAGCATTACTGCCCCTAAAATGGAATTTTTACAGAAATCATGAATTGACATGATTTCTGATATGCTTAAATCTAACTCCATGTTTGATGCTATTCAAACTGTGTGTGTGTGTGTGTGTGTGTGTACAATCTAACCCCCGCTGTCCGGCAGTGTTATTATGGAAGAAAACTGCTTTTTATTACCCTTAAATTAAAGCAGGTTTAGTCCGGGAGTTAGAAGGTGTTAGCTCTATTGCAGCTCCAGTGACCCATTTCAGAATGCCTGGTAATTCACGACCACTCCGAGGTCACTTTTACTTACAATAAGCCCCGCATGTTTACTCTACCTTTATCAAATGGATCATGGTATCATAAACACACTTCCAGATTCAAAAAATATTATTTCCAAATCTGGCACGTATATAGTTTTGAAATTTTTTCAACTGTATTAAATCGATTTGAATAGACATTTCTTAACAATTTTGTTTCGAATACCTCTTGATTCATCTGCTGGCAGCACTTACTGGCCCTTACCGGCGACCAACTCGTCTGCCCGCAAAAGCAACAACGCCTAAATCTCAAAGCTCTCCGGACGTCCCCTCGAAAATGCAATCGAGATATGTATAAGAACAATCTTCAACTGGAACGTACTCACCAAATCAATACATCCGGGAAACGGCGCCGGTGGTGTAGTGGTAAGCGTGATTACCTCTCACCCCAGCAGGCCTGGATTCAATCCCAGTCGGCGCCGCCGGGATGTTCTGAGGCATAACATCTCTGTTCACGCCTTCCTTCGGATGGGAAGTAAGGCCGTTGGTCCCCGGTTCATGAGTTGATGGGTCGATAGGTAGGGTCCAGGTGTGGGAGCTGCTTTCCTGGCACGTCGGTAGCATTGGTGCTCAGCACGGAAAACAAGATCGACGGAAAAAACAAACCAAAGGAAAAAAAATACATCCGGGAGCACATTCCTGATGCTTATTTTTCTCTCGCATGTCCGTCGTCGTCGAACGGCAATAAAAAGGGAACTCGGTGCAATTTTGTGGTACGGAATTTTCACTGAACATAAACCGCGAATTTACGAATTTCACCACTCCCAACCGCGAAACACGTTGAGAAGCACTTTTGGTACACTTTCGATCAATTTCTTTCGAAAACACAAAAAAAAGTTGCAAGCGAGCCAACATCAACACCCGAGTCAACACCGATTCCATGTTTGATGCTATTCAAACTGGAGTAAAATTTGCAAATAATATTGTCATGACTTTTAAATTCAGTAATGGATTTTAAAGCATTAAATATTTTAAATTGAAATGCTCAATCTCTTAAAGATAATGAAGACGAGCTATTTAATTTTTTGAGAGTTCATAACGTGCATATTGCCGTTATAACTGAAACGTTCCTTAAACCTGACCATAAGGTTAGGAAGGACGCAAATTATTTCATTTATAGAAATGATCGTCTTGGTGGACCCTGTGGTGGCGTTGTCATCATTGTTCATAGACGAATCAATTATAAAATTCTTTCTTCATTTGAAACCAAAGTTTTTGGAACTTTGGAAGTTTCTGTTGAAACAAAATTTGGACAACTTACGTTTATAGCTGCCTATTTGCCATTCCAATGCGTAGGCCAGCAAAAGAATTTTCTCAAGGGTGACCTTCAGAAACTTACCCGTCATAAGTCTAAATTCTTTATTATTGATGATTTTAATGCAAAACACCGCTCATGGAATAATCCTCAAAGCAATTCCAATGGTAATATTCTGTTTGATGATTGTTCTGCAGGTTATTACACTATTCAATATCCAAACAGCCCAACATGCTTTTCTTCAGCAAGAAATCCCTCAACTATTGATTTGGTCTTAACTGATTCATGTCAACTTTGTAACGAATTGGTTACCCATGCTAACTTCGGTTCTGATCACCTTCCAGTAACTTTTGAAATATCCCAAAAAATAATTTCTAATCCCAACAGCTCTACTTTCAATTACCATAGCTGATTGGGAGCAAAATACCAATAGCTGATTGGGAGCAAAATCGAACATTTATGGAATATAACTTCGATCCAAACATTTCTTTGCAAATCAAAGATGAAATTAATTATGCTCTTGAATCTCTGACTACTCCTATAGTTGAATCAAGAGCTGCCTCAGTACTAAAATGCGAGGTTAAATTCGATTCAATTATAATAGACGACGATCTTCAGCTCTTGATCCACCTTAAAAATGTCCGTAGGAGACAATTTCAAAGAACACGCGATCCTGACATGAAAGTTATCTGGTGGGATTTGCAAAAACAAATTCATAAGCGATTCTCTGCCCTGAGGAAGAAAACTTTTGAAAATAATGTTTCTAAATTAGACCCGAGTTCCAAACCTTTTTGGAAACTCAATTTTTTTTTGTAAAAACCTCAAAAGCCTATTCCAGCGCTTAAGGGGGGAAGTACAATTAGAAGGCCTAAAATGAGGCCTATCTTTGAGAGTGGATTGCGAGTAGGGAAATAAATGAATGTTAGCGATTCCTTATGTATGTTATTAAGGATTTAATGAAGATTAATTATCAGTGACATTTTTTTTAAATTTTGCAATTTAGCCCAATTATTATAAATAATGTGAAGTCAATTTTTTAAAGCAGCACTTCGCGCCGTGCAGTCCCTACGTCCATGATCACGTCTGAAACAAAAAAAACAGGACATTAAATTTGAAGGTACAGCGCACAACATGAAATTCGGATGTAAAAATAATGTTTTTTTTCACAAAAAAATTTGAAGTTAAAAAAAAAATTAAAAAACCCTATTTTTTCGACTTTGTTTATAAAAAAAAAAAAACATGTTATAACAAAAAAATCTAAAAAATCTTTCTATTCATGTTGTGGAGAATTTAATTATGAACATAAAACAGAAAACCGGAATCGATTTGAATGAAAACTCTGACCTGTACATTGCACGGCGATTTTGAAAACACTACTTTTCAGTAGAAGCATTTAAAGTTCAACTTTGACATGTTCAGCCATTTGACATGCACTCACTGAATTGCGTATAACTTTTTAAATAAGTTCCAGACGGCTTTATGCTTTTAAAGGCTCATTCCCAGATACATATAGAGTAAATTAAGCCAACAAAAATTTTTTCGAAAAAAAAATTCTAATTGTATTTCCTCCCTTAAAGAAGGTGGTAAAATTTTGATCACAAATTTGGAAAAAGCTCAGAAACTTGCTAAGAAATTCGAGGGTTCCCATAATTTCAGTTTGGGCGGGGCTGGATGGCGGCCACATATCCTTCGCCCAGAACGGAAGATGTTCCTGCAACCACTTCTGAGTGCGGTTCGAGGTGTGGCACGGAGCCCCATCTAGTTGAAATACAAAATTTGGCTTCGGACCGTACTGTTCTTTGGTCCACGGAAGAACATAATTACTTCAAATCCCGATGTAGACCTCCGTGTTGACCTTGTCGCCTTCTGGAATGAACACCGGGTCCATTTTTTGGCCATCGGAAGCCACCAATCCAAACACCATAACACTAGCAGGATGCTTGGTCAGATACACGTTCTTGTGCTCGTCGGCCACGTCTTTTACCGGAAGAGAACTAACATACCGGTCGGTTCTGGAATTTGATACGGGATCATTTTCCATATTGAACGCACTGGATTCACCAGAATCTTCCTTTTGATAGCAGCGATAACCCTCGGAACCCGAGCGGACCTCCTTACGACCTGTGGCCACCTTCGCGGATAGTTGTTCTTTCTTTTCTCGGTCTAAAACCCTTTTGACGGTCCACCGGAACACTCCCACGGCGATTGAAATGTCTTTTTGCGACATTTGCGCGTGGGACAAATCACGAATACGCTGCCACTTCGTCATGGTTCAACTGTCAAACTAAGTAAATCATTTTCTTTTATACACAGCCTACTACGGTATGACCTATAGGTTACGTGCATGCAAAGAAAGCCAAGGCATCATGAACCAGGCATCATTTTGATGAACCAGGCGGATCATCAAAAAGATGAAATAATGTATGTACGCAATTTGCTAAAAAGAAACATAACCTCCCAATGCCAACACAGTACTTGCTCGATGTGGTATATGCTCCATTCTCTCTTCTAGTCTGAGAAAATGGCAAAGGATTATCTCAAGGATTTTCATCCTATTCAGGAATCCATGTACAATTGAAGGAACATTTTGCAACTTTGAAGCTTAATTATTGGGAATACACACATGTGTTTTATGCTTAAATGATCATTAGGGAAATACAAAATTTTGGCAGAAGGAATTCTCGATCCTTTTTCTCTAACAACTAATAACTTTGAGAGAAAGGCATAAAGTCACTAGAATGTAGTGCCAGAAATAGTAAAAAAAATATATTTTTAAATTTAAGAACTCCCAGGACTAGTGCTGAGATTTGTCATTGCCATTGAAAGACTTTCGCGCGATATTGACAAAATTGTTCGTCACATAGTCACTGACAGACTTGATCCTCAAAAAAAACTGTTGGAGTAAATCGGTAACGCAGTGTGCTGATCACCTCCTTGGAGACCGAACGTCACCCCTAGCAACCTAAGTTTTCTTAAATAAACAACGGTGAAAAACTTTTCATTCCTGTTCAAGACTCCACTCAAGCTAGTCGTTAAATAAAATCCATTCTACTTTTAAACTTTGCTGTTCCGGTTCTTTCTAACCATCAAGAGGTTATGAGCGACTCACGCAAGGATTTGGTCCACGGGATCCCGCAGTTCTCGGGCACCGGTTTCGACAATTGGCAATTTCGAGTGGAGAAGTATCTGAAGTCCGTGAAGCTGTTGGATATCATCAAGAAGGATCATCCGATGGAAGCGGCCGAGCTCACGAAGTTCCAGGAAGATGACGGTAAGGCGGCGTTCCTGCTGACGTCATTTGTTCATGACGATTTGCTGCATTTGGTGCGGGACAAGGAGACGTCCAAGGAGATGTGGATGAACCTTGAATCCGCCTACGCCAAGAAGTCCGTCTCGTCGCAGACATTCGTCAGGAAGCAACTTGCGAAGCTACGAATGATGGAAGGTTCGTCTGTGAAAGATCACCTGAAAACCTTCGAAGAGCTGATCCGACAACTGAAGCTGGCCGGAGCGAAGCTTGAAGAGAACGATATTGTGTCCCAGCTGTTTGCTACCCTTCCCGAGTCGTTCGATCCGTTGGTTACGGCACTGGAAAATCTAGGTGAGGAAAACCTAAAACTGGATGTTGTTCGCGAGCGCCTTCTTGCCGAGGAGCTCAAGAAAACCGACCGGGCAGCGGATTCCTGCCAAGAGAAACCTGCAGCATTCCAAGGATTGAAGCAGAAGTCTGGTAAGTTCACCGGAAAGTGTAACCGTTGCCAGAAGAAGGGGCACAAGGCCAAGGACTGTCGTGTGAAGTTGAAGACAGATGGGCGCGCTGAAGCTAACGCTGCTGCTGGAGGTAAGGCGGTGGCTTTTATGACCGGGAGATGCTCCCAAACAAAGGACGAGGGAGCAGTTTCCTTTAAGCTGGATTCCGGAGCCTCGGACCACCTTGTGAATGTGAAGCACTGTTTCGCCGACCTCACGAAGCTGAAGCACCCTGTCGTCATAAACGTGGCGAAGGATGATCAATCCCTGATTTCCCGGCACAGTGGCACGATCAACGGCGTCAACAAGGAAGGTAACTATATCAGCTTGAAGAACGTCCTCTTCGTACCAGATCTTCGAGCGAACTTGCTATCTGTGAAGAAGATGGCAAAAGCGGATCTTGATGTCACATTCACGAAAAAGGAAGCGATCATGAAGCAAGGTCGTGACCTGATTGCGAGATGTCCCATGCGGGGCGATTTTTACGAGCTCGATCTCCGTGTCGATACGGTGGCGGCCAACATGTGTGGAGCTGTGACTGGTAACCTGTGGCATCGTCGACTGGCTCATTTGGGGAGCAAGAGTTTGCAGACACTCGCGAAGCATGGCATGGTAACAGGTATTCCCGAGAAACCAGATAAATTGGATTTTTGTGATGTTTGTGTTCTCGGAAAGCAGTGCCGAGAACCATTCACGGGTACTAGAGTCCGTGCTACAAGACCTCTAGAAAGAGTGCACTCCGATGTGTGCGGTCCAATTACACCAGCGGCTTGGGATGATTCTCGGTACTTCGTCACCTTTATTGATGATTACACGCACTTTGCTGTTCCGGTTCTTTCTAACCATCAAGAAAAACCTTTGTCAAAATCTCATTTTTTTTTTTTCGTCAAAGATTCACCTGGTAACAAAAAGTGTAATTTCGTACATTCTGTGTCACATTATTGTTATCCAAGTAATTCAGGACGTAGATGCTTGTTCACAGTAACGACTCCATGTAATTGTGTTTCTCAAGTCATTTAATTACGTTACAAATTTAGTTAATATAAAAATCTACACATGTTCGTCACTGACAGCATTGTCATTGACAATTGACATGGTTTGCCTTGACTGTTAGGTCATATGAGTGACCAAAGCAGAATTGTCAATATCACCGCGGACTTTGACCATTTCACAGAATATTTGGCATTTAGAAAAGATTGTCAGCTGGATTTTTCCATCAATTATACCATATTCTATATAATTCGGTTCAGTACAAAAACTGTAATAAAAAAACAGGAAAAAAACGTTGTAATGTCACGTAGAATGAGTCACAAAATCAAGACTCGATGGACGTAGGACCAGGAAAGGTACTATATAATTGACGGAGGAAGATTTAAACATAATGTAAACTTTCACGAACATCCAATATGGAGCACATTCATTCGTATACTTTCAATTTCAATTCTCCTAGAAACAACTCTCAACTCAACGGCACAGAAGCTAAGAGCAATAATCATCATCATTTGCTTTGAAATGATCTAATCATGAGTCGAACAAAACAGCTTAAGTCCTCCATCTATCCTGTACACTCTACGGGGTACCTATTTTAGACAGGCGGTAACAAAAACATTACACACCAAACCTGAGCAGAGCAGAGGCGTGAAAAATGTACAGGTAGGCGCGTAAGTACTAAAAAAAAGTCGCTCAGACGCGACGCACAATTCGAGCTCTCCGCGGTCGGAATTAATTCCCAAACAAGCCTACTATATTCTGGTGCTGATCGGTTCCCATGGTATCTTTGTTATCCACTAGACTAGCGCCACACACCGCCCCTCTCGGATGGACCGCTCGTCGCTTGGTTCCACGCAAGGAATGATTAAGGTGATACTCTAAGGAAGCCTTAGCGTGAAACTTCAAAGGCACAAATGTCAGCTTCCACAAAACATACAAATTTGAAATTGCTACTCTCTGTTTGTAGTAGCACAGCAAACAAGGAGTAGCAATTTCAAATTTATATGTTTTGTTGAAGCTGACATTTGTGCCTTTAAAGTTTCACGCTAAGGCTTCTTTAGAGTATCACCTTAACGCGATCAAATGCGAGTGGGCGCTAGTTATATGATCTATTGGTCGTCGTTTCATTTTAAAGCTATAATTCGATTCGATGTAGGCAGTGAATGATGTTTGAAATTAAGCAATTTACTTTTAACAAAAAATAACTTTTATTTAGCTTATGAAGCTCTCCATAAATACCTCAAATTATGATTATATAAATTTCTGATGGTCGTAATCCACTCTTAAAAGGATAATTAAATGGCTATATGCAATATAAATAAAAACCAAAACACTGTCAAAGCACTGACCAGTTGCCAAGTTTGGTCAAGACGGAGCTCTAAAAGAAAGCCCAAACTTTGTCAACCACTACTCACATTCGAATGGACTCCTCAGATTACGGTTTTTGTAAACATAAACATTTGGCACGTAGGTAAAGTAGATTTAGCTGATGGATTGCAACCGTTTCGCGATATGCACGCGACAGCATATAAATTGTCGATATTATCAACTTGCCAGCCATGTGGCGCCAGGATCGAGTTTCGCTTTGGCATTATTATGTTTCAGTGGTGGCATAGCTGTTCAGTGCACCCTTCAAAACGCCATATTAAATACAAATGAGCAACTATTTTGCAATGCCACCCTGATGACGACGGTGACGAAGGCAACGAGGTGGTGGCAGATTGGCGGCACTTTTAATCGATTTAATCGTGGTGTAATTTACTGGTTTCAGCTAGGGGTATCTTATTAAGGCAAAATCCAAACATGATTCATATCACCGACCTCTTCAGCCTACCTATGTTTACGAGAATGTTTTTGATTTTTCCATCAATCCAGCGGTACTGTGACCGTTAATCATAACAAGATGGAGCTACACACCTCCAGCAGAGTGAAAGAAACACGAACCAAACCAGAGGCCATGGGATGTTCCGTTTTGGACACGAGGCAATAAATCTAGCCCTCATATCGTACAGGCACTCCTTCCTAACATTTCTTAAAACAATCACATAAATGTTAATCTTCCAAATTTACTCCCAATGCACAGCAGCGAAGGCAATAACAAGATTGTGCTGGTCGGCACGTGTAAACAGAAATAGATAAATCGCAGCATAAGTTTAATTTTGATTGGGAACCTGACTGCTGGAGATTGTTGCATGGGGTTCTTCCTTTCTGTAGCTATGCTATTATAAATTGTGGTTTGAATATTGTTAATTTATGTTACATCGTTGCTAGGTCATCCAGAGTTACAAGGGTTGTCGAAAAAACTCATAAACTTCTTCTTCTTCTTATTTCCTTTATTTAACGTCGGTCTCTGTTCCGCAATCTAGTGCCAATCACCGACGGACATAGATTGCCATCCATTAATGGCAATCGAATGTGCAGGAAGGCAGCTTCCACACCTGCGTAGGATATCGCACCCTGTGTTGAATGGGCCGGGACCAACGGCTTTATTTCCCTTCCGAAGGAAGACGTAACCAGAGATTTTTATGCCTCAGAAAAATCCCACCGACCTCGGCTGGGATTGAACCCAGACCCATTGGGGTGTTAGAAAGCAGTCACGCTTACCACTACACCACCAGCGCCGGCTAAACTCATAAACAACAAACAAGCGGTTTGTGTATATCAGACTGCCGGGTGACAATGTGACGTAAGCGCCAAAGTCAAAATTGTTCAGAAGAAGCTTTCAAGACATTATAAATAGATAAATATGCACTGCAGTTTGATTTCAATCGATTCAGGGCTGAAAATCGATGGACCCCGACTCTGACTCCAACTCTGACTCCATTGTTAAAATTATCGGTTTTTATAGATCATCTGAAAGAGCTTCATTTTCTGAGCACAACGATGTTTTTTTCTTTTTCTTTTTTTTTTTTGACGTAGGACTACGTTTTTGATTTCTATATGGGGGTACACTTTGTGAAAACCGAAAATGGAACATGTAACAAATTAAGAAAGATTTTGAACGTTAATAACTCAGCTGCCCCTGGTCCAATTTCAATAATTTTATCACCAATCGATCAGAAATATGGTTCCGAATGTTGATTCTCAACAAGAAACTATTTAAAAAAACTGGTAAATGTCCAGCATTGTCCAAAAGCGTCGAATTAACTAACAAATCCACCAATTGATCATTTTAGATGGTCAAGTTTTGAAACCACCACAGCATGCTTTTGGCGCTACTGTATATGGACGATCAAATGTAAAATACTGTGGTAGCCACAGCATAGTTCTGTCAAAAACTCAGCATTTTCATTGATCCATAACCTACATGCATATAGGGTAGAGAAATACTTCGGCCTAATCGCCTATTTTGGGCCTATCGAGCAGAAAACTTCAAATTAATCCACGATTTCAGAGTTAACAAGTCTATTATGCGTTTGGTACGATGCTTTAGTTAATAAGCTACGGAACAAAGTCAATGAGAACGCGTGATATGAAGGTTTGATCAATTATTCCCAAAAACAAAAGAAGCGCTCCGACCGAATCAATTTTTATCTTCATCCGATTTCAATGCGTTAGGCCGAGTTTAGAATCCGTAGGCCAAGTTTGGTGTCAAGAAGCAGTGTTAGACTTTTGACAATATCTCAACGATTGGTTTCTATTTATCAAATCTTACGGTACGCACGGAAAGGTAAATCAATTTGGAAGCCACTAGTAATAATAACATTCCGTTTGGTGCTAAACTACGCTAGATTAAGAAATACTATGTGCAGGTTGTGCTTAATAGGCCAGAAATGGGTTAGTTCACCCTACTGCTTCCCCAGCACAGTCGTCAGAGAGTAGTAAGTAGACGAAACAAGTCGAAGTGGCATTCGCCTCCGATCCTCTGGCGCGTGCGAATAGGGAGGATGGAATAACGTAATATTTTGCACACTCATCACCATATTCAGAACCAAACGTAATTTCTTCAAGATAACGACCATCCGTCATCTGGCTCGCCGTGGCGGTGTCTGACGATCTCCGGTCTTATTTACAAGGTGTGCTGAAGGTGTTCCTAAAAAATGAGATCCGTGATGCTGTCACCTACACTAAACACGCCAAGCGTAAGCGGCCATGGATTACATACATGTAAATCACACAAATTCATGAAATATAGATCATTTAAAGTAAAAAAAGGCATTAGCTCATTTTCGCTTCGGACGGCGTGGTGAACAGCAATAGCAGCAGTAGGAAGGTGGTGGCTAGTCCACTCCTACACACCTAACAAGCAACAATTGACTGGTCGTGTCGTGGCAAAGGAGGAAAAGGTCTGGTAAAGGAGTAGCCAAGCGTCATCGCAAAGTTCTTCGAGATAACCGCCATCGGTTGTCTGGCCGCCGTGGTGGTATCAAACGTATCTCCGGTCTTTTTTTTTTCTTTTTTTTTTGTGATTTTTAGCCGTAGGCTAGTTTATCACATTTGATAGTAGAAGGTCAGGCTTAAGGCCTGCCTCTAAGGAAACGTTTCAGTCTAACATTAACGTAACGTAAAACTGGCTCTGAGACAACATTTAAAAAAAAACTTAATGTAAAATGGGAGTTACATCGGGACTGTGGTGAGGAATGGATGCGCGAACAAGGTAGAGCTCCACCGTAAGAGACAGTGCCCCAGTCCGGCAGAGATACCCCGATGGCAGGAAAATAGGAAGGTGGAAGAACACGAACAGCGCAGCCAACGACGAGAGTGCTAGATTTGGTTGTACAGGTGGGCGTCCTTCAAGAAAGCAATCAGCGCAGCCAGCGTCGAGGGGTCGTTGCCAAGTAGCTCCCTGATGTTCTCTGGGAGTCGGTGTTGTTCGCGTAGCCTCTGAAACTCTGGGCAGACAAACAGCACGTGTTCCACCGAGGCAGGGATGCTGCAGATTGGACAAACCTTGTGGAATGGTGTCCCACCAAAATTGTGGGAAATCCTCGCATGGCCGGTCCGGAGTCTTGAAATGATCCGTTGGTCCTTGTACTTGTGGCTGTCTAGCCAGGGTCGTACGGTTTCTTTGATCTTTCTCAGGAAAGTGGTCCGCGACTGAAACCATTCCTCCTGCCAGGCTTCCATGATAATATTCGCGATCCAACGCTTGACGTCTAGGAGTGGTACGTTCCTGGTGAAGCGGGGACCAGATGGACCGGATCCCGCCAGCCTGTCCGCAGCCTCATTTCCGGGAACACCGCAGTGCCCGGGAATCCACGTAAAAACGGTTGAGGGTGGGGCATATCGTGTAATGGCTTGTATCCAGAGGTGGCTCGGGGCTTCGGCTTCCAGCGCCTGGATGACGCTGTGTGAGTCCGTTAGCACAAGGATCGGTTGATCTGCAGGAGTGATCACTGCATCAAGAATAGCAGCGGCTTCTGTGGAAAAAACGGAACACTCCTCCGGTAGACTTTGACTTGTTGCGGAGTTTGGTCCTGCCACTCCGAGTCCCACTCCAGCCCGTGATCGCGATCCGTCCGTAAAGCGATGAACGTGCCCCGGATAGACCGACCCAAGAAGTTCTGCAACTGAACGCCTCAACGCTACAGAGTTATCTCCGGCTTGGAATCCTCTCTTAATCCGCTTATCTATTTTGATAACGTTAGATCGCCAACTTTTCTTTCCATGCCAGTGGACTCTGGCCACCGGGGGGAGGTCAAGGTTGGCTTCAGTGCGGAGGGCTCTGTTCCCCTCGTTGAGGAGAAAGACCCTATCATTCCCGGATGTCTTAGTAGCGAGGGCAGCGGCTTTCGTAGCAGTAACTGCAGCAGATCGATAGCGGAAAGGGAGGACTCCGATTTCCACACAAGCAGCGTCTGAAGGCGTGGAAGGTAGAAGGCCGGATACGATGCGTACGTAGGTATTGTATACCGGAGCGAGAATGCGGTTGTATCTCCGGTCTGATCTACGAGGTGTGCGGAAGGTGTTCCTGGAAAATGAGGTCCGTGATGCTGTCACCTACACTAAACACGCCAAGCGTAAGTGGCCAAGGATGTCCTCTACAATAAAACGGCCATCAAGCTTATAACAGTAAAGAGTTGGCATAGAATTTATCTGTGCCTGTTTGTCCATATTCAGAACCACAGGCCCCCAACGACCACACAAAATGCTCTCCAGAGTTGTAATCTTGTAACCAAATTTGGAAGCAGGGGTGTAAGTGATGTTGATTGATTCTCTTAATCAACTTTTTCTTTGAAAAATATTGCAACCGATTTGGTACGCTTACAATTCAAAAACGGAAAGATTTGAGATAATAGATAATTGATCAATTAAAAGAACTAAATGCTCTTCACATTTATTCCGTCCACTAGTGGTCCTACGCCAAGCTTTCGTTCGTGCCCCTAGGCACAGACCCTTCTACTTTTTGGCTCAGTTCTGGTACTATCTTCGGTCCCAAGCTAATCGATGCGCCCCTCGAAACATATGAAAATCCACGAACCGCTCTTTTTATCTGTGCATGTAGATGGTGCATGAAGCAATATTGTTCGGGTCGCCAATGCAATGTATGGAAAAGGCATGATTGGATCATATTGTTAATATGATATATTTGATAAAACGGATCTTTTTTTTCAGGTGGCTATACCATAGAGGTAACTCTAAGACTAGAAAGTCCCGAAATAACGTGCTCAACTTTTTGGCTCAGCTCTGGTACTCTCTTCGGTCCAAGCTAATCGATGCACCCCTCGAAACATAGGAAAATCCACTAACCCCTCATTTTATCTGTCAAACTTTCATATAGCGAATCTAAACAAACATTGTGTAGTAGTAGAATTTCGACTAGAATGGGGTACGTTAATCGTTTGCTTGGGACCAATAGGCTAGTCAAGTAGTGAGCCAATTTAAAATCGCTAGTTTCGTATTGATTGTTGGCTATACTACAGTATGCGTGATAATGTTTGCACCATCGTACAAATAAGGTTCCCGTTTCACCTGTGCATACAATGCCTTGGTTTTCTTTGCATGCACGTAGCCTACACAAAAACAAAATCCATTAGCAAAAATACTATATTGATGGTTTAAATTAAATACTCCCACCAATAGATTTGTGCAGAAACGAAATTCATTTAATTTTACTAATTTTTCTATCAAAACTACTATACCGTTTGAGTAAGCATAGTAGTATTGACAGAATGGTAGTAAATTTGATTATATTTATAGTCAACTATACTGAAATCATGGTAGATTCAACGGTATTAAGCGTACACACTACGAAAAAGACAAGTAAATTTTAGTGCCCTGAGCATGACACATGTAAACGGCCCTTTTGACATAAGAATCAGTTGAAAAGGACGAGAAAATAAATTCAATCAAACGCACTTTTCGTCGAGTTGCACATGTTTCAGTTTCAGGACACTTACTTTTACATGCCATGTTTGTTATGGTTCCATGATTTACGTCAAAACTGAATTACGTCTCGTGTCAAAATAGTAATTTCTAAGTGTGTAGTTATACTGAAAATAAGTGTTTTCTGCAAAATAGTATTCCTAACTATTATCTTTGTTTCAGTGTATAGGTCATACCGTAGTAGGCTGTGTATAAAAGAAAATGATTTACTTAATTTGACAGTTGCACCATGACGAAGTGGCAGCGTATTCGTGATTTGTCCCACGCGCAAATGTCGCAAAAAGACATGTCAATCGCCGTGGGAGTGTCCCGGTGGACCGTCAAAAAGATTTTAGATCGAGAAAAGAAAGGACAACTATCCGCGAAGGTGGCCACAGGTCGTCCGAGGTCAGCTCGGGTTCCGAGGGTTATCACTGCGAAGGATATGTGGCCGCCATCCAGCCCCGATCTTAATCCGCTGGATTACTCAATATGGCGCGTCATGAAGGCCAAGGCCTGTTCTAAACGCTACCCGTGTACAGCAAGCCTCAGACAAACACTGACCCGTACCTGGAGAGAAATGGATCCAGACTACATTATTACAACCTGCCGTGCACTCTGGAAGCGTGTGGAGGCCGTAATTGCAGCAAGAGGAAACTCGATCCTTGATTAACATAGTTTAAGACTCTGAGAATAAATTTAAAAAAAAACTCGAAAACGAAATTTTTGAGAATTTTTTTAATTTTGACATTACCACGCAAACGGTATTTGGGAATGAATAGCTCTCCAATCAGAATTCACAACATGAAAAGCATGACAATTAACATGGCCGGCCACGCCCATCTTCTCCGTTACAGGGAAAGGAAGGATATTGTTGATGTAACATCTACTTAACGGAAGGCGAGCTCACCGACGCTCCTATAAATACTACGGATTTGAATAGTTGGGTAGGAGATGGGTCTGGATTCGCTGAAGCAGACGATACGACCATAGTAATTGTTTTGTTTTGGAGGAGCTTGGGAATAAACCCACGATCTTCTACTCAGTAAGCAAAAGCGGTAGCTGTCAAGCTAGCCGAGCTCCTCAATTTCAATTAAAATCCTGTTTAATATAAAATGTAAATAAACAAAAAAGAAGGGTCTCGCCCGAATGATCGAATTTGCTCCTGTATATGGATCTATTAGTGAATAATTTACGATAATTACAACAAAACATAAAATAAAATATTGACTGCAGACAAAACGTGACTACACCTAAGTAACATTGATTGGTAGCTTCATGAAGGTTTTAAAGCATTCTACACGTCAGCTATTCTTCAGGATACACTTTTTTCTACCTATCTTTCTATGAGGCTTATGGACATGCGTTAGCTTCGAAACTTCTAACCAAACTGGGAAATCTAACAGATCACAAAAAAAAAATCAAAACTAAAAACTGTGAGATCCTTATTCTCGTAACCACTTCGAAACTTTAAGTGCACAAATATCAGCTTTCACGACACGTTCCACAATGAAGCTGTTACTCCACGTTTGCTATACTGCAGCATACAAGAAGTAGCAATTTCAGCTAAAATGAGGCATTAATTTCAGAGATGTGTGTAGTTTTAAATTCAATATGGAAGTGCATGTATAGCCTACCATTTGTTGGACTCTACAAGGAATCACCTTAAAACGTTTCAAAATCAACTGAAAACTAATAAATGAAAATAAAAAAAGGTTATTTTACTTGAAAACGAATATTGAACAAAAAATTACCGTGAATATTTGTCTTAGACGTCATTTCGATCAGAAGCAACGTTTTCGTGCTACAATTTATTGAAAAATATCAAAGACGTCATTTTGAAAAAAAAGTTATAAGATCCTAAATGGATGTTTTTTTGCAAAAATGTGAATGATTGCCCATAACACCCAGTTATGCAAAGTTTCATGCAAATCGGAGAAGGTCGAGTCAACATTTTAATTTTTTTTATCCCTTTGGCCTGGAACTGGTTTGATGTTTTAGTAAGGTTTATTTGGCCGTGAAAACCTATAACTTAAGCACTAACTTTGCAGTGACATGTGACAGCATTCGTGATTTTTTATGATGAAATTCTGGTGCATACAGCTGTGTTCGATAAAATAGCAGCGCATGCCGATTTTCATACAAAATGGTCAACTTTGACATGATGTAACTTTGTTAACTTATGATCAATTGAGCTGAAACGTTCGCCAAAGAACTTCAAATATGTTCAGTTTTACGATTACAAAATATTAAATTTTTGGAAGTACCTGCCGGAAAGTGAGGCACCAGTTAAGTTTGTTCAAAATAATAGCAGTTTTTTTATTTGAAAATTTACGTGCTGCAAATATTTTAAACATTTTTAACTATTATGTACATATGTTAATTGGGTGGGGATTGTTAGAATTTTGAGAAATGTAAAATTTAAAATCTCAAAATTAAGCGGCAATGGAAATTATTAGCACTGCTATTATTTTGAACAAAAGCTACAGTAGGTAGCTCCTAGTAGACCATTCAAACAACAACAAAAATGATACATAGAATTTTAGAGTTGAGAGGAAATGCTATAGTAATATCAACAATAAGCTTTAATGCGATAATTTATTAGCTAGAGAAAATTCTGAAGAGGATGGATTGATACTTCCGTTAGTGTACGGCAGTGTCAATCTATCCTCTTCAGAACTTTCTCTAGCTAATAATGTATCGCACTAGCGCATCATGTTGATATTAGTGTAGTATTTCCTTCCAACTTTCTGAAATCATAAACTTCACGGATGAAGTAACAAACACTTTGGTTGAATATAGAATTTTATTTTTTTTAGATCTCGAAAACCGCAAAACTGTATTTTGCCCAGCCTTAGTCATACATACCTATGATACACTTACTTCGATAATAATCACGTGTTTATTGCTTCAAATAATGCCGCCTTTCGCCTCTCGCCGGCACTTATTTACAACCCTCGACGAATTCATGCCATTCCAATGCTATCACCCGTCCATATAAACTAATCGTCAATCGAATCATTTCCTTTCTCTCTGAAGGCCAACACGCAAGAGTCAAAACCAAAAAGAAAAAGAAAGAAAGACCGCAAATGGAAGAGGGAAAACCTTCAAGAACACCTTCACCAATCGAAGCGGAACATCCATCAACCGACCAACCAACCAACCAGAAACCGGGCAGGCACAGGAAGAACGAAGTCAACCAATCCGATAAACCGTCATCATTTTCCTTTGCACATGGAGCTTCAAAAACATACAATCGTAATTTGATTTCTGAGATTCTTTTTTATTATTTTTCCATCTTTTCTTCGGTCGATCGCGAGGGATGACCTTTTTCTTCTCTCGAATATCGCGCTTCGTCAAAAAACGGAACAATCGTAACCTGAACAGCAACGGCAAGGCAGCAGAGCGGCCGAGCGAGTAGCTGTTAATTTTCACGCCTGCTACTGCTGCTGTGGCGCTGATCCGTAGGATTTCCAATTGATCGAATGATTTTATCTTTCGTATCTTCTTCTTTTAGGGTTTTTTTTTTGTAAATAACAATAGTTAAAGCATATTTTTTTTGTCTGGCTTTAATCAATTTTATGTTCTTTTTTTAAGTTAGATTTAAATATTCAATTTTCTTAATTAGTAATAAAGAAAATTAGCATTAATAATAAAGAAAGGTAATGTACTTTCTATGATCTAACGATTTTACATCTCTTTTGCACACAAGAGAGCTGCGAAGAGAGACGAACACGAATTTTCCACGTTGCTTTAGAGATTGGGGGAAGGAGGAAGAGAAATGCAACAAATGCAAAACACGAAAGAAAAAAAAAACAAATCACTGCAGAGTGCGGAATGGGAACGAACAAACGAACGAAACGAGGAAAAAACGGAATGGCAGTTTCTCTTTGAGAGGCAAAAAAGTGGTATAACAAGAGGGTATTGATTTTAGTTTGTTTTTCCGTTTTTTGAAATTACTTCACTTTTATTCTTTCTTTTGCTGAGCTGGCAGTGGTTACTAATTTTGCGACTTTTCTCATGCTGCTTTTCGATTTTTTAGTTTTTGTAGGATTTTTGTATGCTGCGCTGGCTTTTTGCTGTTGTTACTGCTGCGTTTGTTTTCTTCGTATTTCTTCTGTTGTTGTTTTTTGTTGGATTTGATGGTGTTGTTTTCTCTCTGATCGATACTTTTTCGGTTTTTCTTTTCGAAAAAAGAACGTTGCATTCTCTCTGAGTTGGTACTTTTCGTTTTAGAAGAGGATTAGTAGAAGTGGCGCAGATAGTAGGAAGTTTTTGGAATGAAACAGAGAAGAGAGTTTTCCATTTTTTTTTAGGTGAGGAGAGGGGCGGGGTAGGTAGAGAAGGGAAGGCAGGTTCGTGTGTGTGAATGAATGAGAGCTCAATTAGTTTAGTTTTCGTCAACTTCAGCTTCCTGCTCTTCGTCGAATTCGGCATCCTCGTCGGCGGTCGCCTCCTGGTACTGTTGATATTCGGACACCAGATCGTTCATGTTGCTCTCGGCTTCAGTGAATTCCATCTCGTCCATGCCCTCACCAGTGTACCAATGCAAGAAAGCCTTACGACGGAACATAGCGGTGAATTGTTCGGAGATACGCTTGAACAGTTCCTGGATGGCGGTCGAGTTGCCGATGAAGGTAGCGGACATCTTCAATCCTCGTGGAGGAATATCACAGACGGCAGTCTTGACGTTGTTGGGGATCCATTCAACGAAGTAGCTGCTGTTCTTGTTCTGGATGTTCAGCATCTGTTCGTCGACTTCCTTCATCGACATGCGTCCACGGAAAACGGCGGCAACTGTCAGGTAACGTCCATGTCGTGGGTCGCAGGCGGCCATCATGTTCTTGGCATCGAACATCTGCTGGGTCAGTTCTGGAACGGTCAGGGCACGGTACTGTTGCGAGCCGCGGGAGGTCAATGGAGCGAAACCAGGCATGAAGAAGTGCAGACGTGGGAATGGAACCATGTTGACAGCCAGTTTTCGCAGATCGGCATTCAGTTGACCGGGGAAACGCAGGCAGGTGGTAACTCCAGACATGGTCAGCGAGACGAGATGATTCAGATCACCGTAGGTTGGGGTTGTGAGCTTCAGGGTGCGGAAGCAGATATCGTACAGGGCTTCATTGTCGATACAGTACGTCTCGTCGGTGTTTTCGACCAGCTGGTGCACTGAAAGGGTGGCGTTGTAGGGTTCTACGACGGTGTCTGATACTTTTGGCGATGGGACAACTGAGTATGTGTTCATAATTCGGTCGGGGTATTCCTCACGGATTTTCGAGATCAAGAGTGTGCCCATACCGGAACCGGTACCACCTCCGAGCGAATGGGTGAGCTGGAATCCCTGCAGGCAGTCGCACGATTCGGCTTCCTTGCGGACAACGTCCAGCACTGAGTCGACCAATTCGGCACCCTCGGTGTAGTGTCCCTTGGCCCAGTTGTTACCGGCACCGGACTGTCCGAAGACAAAGTTGTCCGGGCGGAAGATCTGTCCGAATGGTCCCGAGCGGACAGAGTCCATGGTACCGGGTTCCAGATCGACTAGCACGGCACGTGGCACATACTTGCCGCCGGAGGCTTCGTTGTAGTACACATTGATGCGTTCCAGCTGCAGATCTGAGTCACCATGGTAGGCTCCGGTGGCATCGATTCCATGCTCGTCGGAGATGATTTCCCAAAACTGCGGAGGAAGAGAAAATAAAGAGGGAAAAATGTTGCGGTTAGGAATGTCAGTTGGTATTATGGTATCACGATGGAAACAGTTTAATGGGAAAATTTCCCGGCAAAACTAAAGAAACGGAAGTGACTTGTTTGATTGATTGTTGCCTCACTGGAAGGTCATTAATTATTCTTCGGTGAAATGACCCAGCACCTACTACAGATTTTTTCAAAATTTCCAAGCCATTCTTTGGGAAAAGTGAAGTGAAGTGAAAAGTTGATTAAATGACCCAAACCCCGAAGGATAGTTCTAATTTTGGGAAACGATTTCGATTCGTTACCGTTATTTTCTATAGCAATCAAGCATTCAGATAAATGACCCGCCCCAAGGTAGTTTCAATTAAGATACGATTCTATGTTTTTGAAGCAAGTCAAGAGGCGTTTCCCACATCCTTGTGCTAGAACAATCAGAGCATTTGCTCCTTCCATTAATTTAATTTCCCCTTGATTTAATAGCTTTGCCCTCCAAAACGACAGAAGAGATATTAATCTAACAACTTTTACTGTCGTTTTTTTTTTGGGAAAGTTGCCACCGGTACTTCGCTTACTTGCTTGCACACGGTGACTCATCGTAGTCCTTTTGGCAACCAAAACTTGTACGATTATACCGACGAGGCACGCGATTGGTCGATAGAAGCCGGTCTCTAACGCATCAGACCGTAACGAAGACACTCATACTCGTCGCCGGCCAGGATTTACTGAACACGATGAGTCATGGCTTTTTCATATTTCTTCCCCGCCTTAACATCCTCCCAACGCCAGCAGTCCCACGACAAGGATTCGGTTTTGTCGATAAATGTCGCATCGCATCGCCCCAGTCTCTCACACGATACGAGCCCAAGATCCTGACAGTGCGCATGCTCGGTACAGGAAGGACCCTCTCACTGTTGCCATGTGGGCACAAAATGGGCCGTTGAACCCATTAGGATGTGGTGAGTCATTCTTCTTTAGGGTAGGGGCGTGGAACGAAAAAAAAAAATGAGACCATGGGGCTGCTTCCTTTGTTTCGACACCTGGTAATTATTCTACCGCCGCCGCCGCCACCGACCGGACGGACACTCGGGGTTTGGCGGCGATTTGTTTGTTCCGACTTTCTCACCATGGTTTCTCGGTTCGAATTAGTCGATAAAAAAAACGAACGAAGAAAATTGCTTTCAATGTTTCGCTACTTTGGTAGTCGTGCACAGCAGGAGGAGAATCGATGATGGAGAAAGGAGAAACTACAGCGATTGGAAAGCTTGTTTCTCTCTATGCCGTACCACCAGGTGTGTGTGGGCTGCTGCAGAGCAGACGTAGATACAGGTGAGCCACGTCACCCACACGAGCGATTCGATGAAAGATTCAGGCCACTCGAAAATTGCTTATTGAGGACATAGCTCAAGCCTCAAGTGCACACAGAAACGATCGAATGGAGCAACCGGGCGCTGGTAGCGACAGCAGTTCACACTCCCATGACCATAAATGGAGGAAATGAGAGGAATTTGCATTGGTGTTTGCCTCCCCGCCCCTCTCGCATCTTACATTTCAGCTGTGCACAGACTGGAGGGTCAATACGGCAGCAGTGCGGACGGAGGTGATGTCATCCTACGCGAATGGATCGTGCGCGCAAGCAGAATGACACAATACTCGGAGATACAATTTGATACCGGTTTTTATAGTTCCATCAGAATAATCTTTCGAAAGCTGGGACAAATGATTTGTCACTTCGGACAGATTATACTCGTGGCGGTACAAATGTTAATTACTACCGAGCGCCATATGTGGTCAAGTTCCATTCGAATTAACGGATGGCGACATTATCATTGAAAAAATAGCCTCCCTAATGAAGTGACCTTAATTCTACTCTGCAGCCGCGTGATTACAATCTAGAGAAAAAGTGCTCAGACCGATGCGCGATGATGATGATGATGTCATCCGCAGAGTTGGAAGTGACACGCAAACACGCTTTTTCTAATACCGATTGAATGCCGCCAAGGAAGGGTAGAGTCGAGCTTTTTTTTTTAACAACCAGAGCTACAAAGTATTATCAGTCTGACAGAGCGACGAGAGCTGGACTCAACGCTTGACTACCATCGGTGAAGTGCAGATGATAAGGAATGTAAACAGGAGGTAGATAGCTCCCCTGAAGATTTGTTTGAATACAGCACAAACAATGCAGTTTTAAGGCGAGCAGTCGCTAATGAGGCAAAGATAAACCTAGAAGAAATTTTTGCCAACACCTGATAAGAACAAAGAAAAGCTTTAAGCGACTTGGATTTTGGAATGTACAATGTACACCCTCTAAGTGCCGAGGGGAGTTGTTACGTAAAAGGGATGAAGATATTCAAAATTGATGAATTTTAGCTGTAGACAGTTTCAGTAAAACCTTTGAGTGGCATGCTTTGATATCTCCGCACACACAAAAAGAGTGGAAGTGGGTATTCACGGAGAAAAAATACTACCCAAAATTTGAGTTCTTTTTACTTAATATTGACTTCAGCCTCTCACTTGCACTCGTTATTGTTGTCAAAAAAGGAACGAGAGATTCGACCCAACGATATAGTTCAGCCCAATAAGCTACTTATGAGTAAATTGCATATTCTCAAATTTGCGTGAATTAAACTTAATTTTGGGTAGAATATACTTAAGAGTAGGTAATTTTTTTTGCTGGTGTTAAATGGAAACTACTATATGCGATTTACTCAAATTTGGGTTATTGGGCTGAACCCCGGAATTGAGGGAAAAGTACTTAATTTTGGGTTGTTTTTCATCTCCGTGTTATTTAAAACTGACAGGATATGAGCTTGCGCTATTTTTAGCCGCTGTAAACAAATTTGCGGAAACCTGCAATTTTACGAGTGTGCTACATTTCACTTTACCCAGAATAAGAAAAATCTAATTCGGCGTAGGTACAACCGGGAAGGTGTACAGTCTTCTACAGTACTCTCGCATACATTTATGCGAATACCAGAATTTTTACGAAGGATTAGCATTGCCAAAACAATAAGTGCCAGAAAGACGACAATTAAGGCTGACATAAAAGAAAATAACATTAAAGTTTCAAAATTAGATAGACCATTTTTTTGTGATCCATCAACCAAATTCTAACGTTCTGGCTCCGAACTTATGTAATTCTGATTACGTAACTTGGACTGTATAGGTCCAGGCGGTATTTTCAACTATAGATAAACATTTCAAAAGGTCCTATCTGCATTAATCGATTCTCTTCATCGACTTTCTCTTCATAACTCAGCTGCAAAACCTTTGACTGTTGTATTAGACGTTTTGGACGGTAGATAAGAACCTCCTTTATCAAACTATGTAGCAAAAATAACGCAAAATCTGTTTGCATAGCAGTGATTATAAAAAGAGTAAGTCGATAGAGAGAATCGATCAAAGCAGGTAGGACCATTTGAAATGTTCATCGAGAACTGGAAGCCCGAGCAAAGTCTGAGATCAAATTGAAATCTAAATTTGATGTTGTGATTTTGCTGATAATGATTACTCAGGTTGTTGTCGTTTTGGTCGTTTTAACGGTTAAAATATCGAAATTGAGAGCAAACATATCTTCCTGTGACATCACATTGAAAACTATTTCTGCTATCAGTGAGAGCAAACTGAAAACCAAATTTGCTATCCATTTTTCCTGTTGATAACAAAACAAGTACACTGGAGTCGCTTTTTACGCGGGTGATACGTCTCGCGTAAAAAAAAAACCGCGTAAAAAAAGACCGCGTAAATTCCGGAATCCGCGTAAAAAAAAACCGCGTAAATTCCAAAATCTGCGTAAAAAAAACCGCGTAAAAAAAGACCGTGTAAGCAAAAAACCGCGTAAAAAGCGATATACCGCGTCAATTCTGAGATCCGCGTAAAAAAAACCAAAATCCGCGTAAAAAAAACCGCGTAAATTCCGGAATCCGCGTAAAAAAAACCGCGTAAATTCCGAAATCCGCGTAAAAAAAACAAAATCCGCGTAAAAAAAACCGCGTAAATTCCGGAATCCGCGTAAAAAAAACCGCGTAAATTCCGAAATCCGCGTAAAAAAAAAAACCGTGTAAAAAAAACCGCGTAAAAAGCGACTCCAGTGTATTCAATTTGATGTTATGCTAAGGCAATGAAAACAAACCCGTAACAACATATTTTAAAAGAGTAAATGTACAGCAAAATGAAAACTAAATTTGGTATCAAATTTGTCAATGTGTAAACTGAAATCAAATTATGATTTCAGTTTGATGTTGATATCAAAACTTGATTTCAATTTGTTGTCATTTTGATGCTGGACTTTGCTCGGGAGAGGCGTTACGTTACCTTACTATACATTATCGGACCGTTTCTGCTATAGGTAAAGTACTGAGTTTTCGTTCTAAAATTCGATGTTTTTCCTGGTGCATAGGGTATATGTTCCTTATCTGGGTCCAATAAGGAGCCATCAAGTGCGTTTCTGTTCATAACCTGACATATACATTGACCTGCCTGAGAAATTCCAGTGTCAATATAAACTTATCACGTCGTTTTAAAAGTTGGCCGTCCAAAACGCCTTTTAAAAAACTAAAACCGCTCGGAAAGAACTAGAAAATGAACACCAAAACGGGTCTAAAATGCCAGATTCAGGATTTGGAAGAAATATCCAAAAGAAAATTGGGTGGGTTTGGCTGGAAGTTTTGAGCATATTTCATATTTTTTTGTTATGTTCCAGAAGATTCTTCAGAAATTTCCTAGGGAATTCTAAGGAGAGTTTCAAGAGAATTCCAAAAAGTCTTCCTCAAGAGCATCTTGAGAAGCATGTCAAGGAAATGCTGAGAACAATTCAGAGAATTCAGAGGTGAAATTCAAGAAAATTTTGGGATAACACTTTCCGAAATTCTAAATTAATGACATACCAAGAGATTTCCATGGATATTCCCAGCGAATTATAGAATAATGGAGAGAAATTGAGTGCGAGACTTTTTAATAATACAAAGATAAATGTCGAGTTAATTTCAAGATTTTCTGGAGGGAGTGTTTTGCACAAAATTCCGACGTTTATTGGGAAAATTTCTAGTGATAATCGGACAAAACCATAAGATTATTGAGAGGAATCCTGGAAGTAAAAGTCATTCTGTGTTTCAAAATAATGATTTAGTTAGGTTTTAGATTCCACACAGAAATTTAAGATCCAGGTTTAACAAACATTACCAAGATTCTGAGACTTGTTGAGGACAAATTTTAACAAACAGTTTAATAACAATATTTGAAGATCACAAACTAAGAAAAATGTTCATGATTCTGGGATTTTCGTAGAAACCTTTGGTTTTTATGTGTACCACACATTGCAATGTGGTCAACAAACGATATCTAAGTGTCGGACGCATACTTAATAATAACACAGAAAAGCTATGTGTGATCACAACACATACTATTCATTTGACACATAAATTTCATGTCCAGAACAACATGTGAAAAGGGCATACAAGCTTTTTGTAAACAAACCTTTGTAGGCCCTTTTCTCACCAACCGAGGGTCGCCCACGCAAACCAGCAATATCATCGGGAAGGGGAAAGTGTCCCCTACCCGGTGATGTTAAAGGTTTGCGTTGGTGTCATATGGGTGGCGAGAAAAGGGCATAAGAAGGTTTGTTTACAAAAAGCTTGTATGCCCTTTTCACATGTTGTTCTGGATGTGTACTTCTTAGTGGATTCAGTTTAAGTGTGGTCACATGAAAATCATGCGGATTTTCACATGGAAATTCGTTATTAAAAATGTGTGGAATTTTTGAGTGAGATCATTCTTCGTAAAAGAATTCCAAGACAATCCAAAGTTTCTAAATTCCAAAGGGTTCTTCTTCCTAGCTCTTATACGAGCTTATACCCCGCTCTCAAATTAGTGGACTTTGAAGCACTTCCTCAGTAATGAATTTTTCTATGGACCATGAATTAGTATTGAGTGGAAAGCACAATGATGTCAAATAAAGTCGATAAAATTTTCCAACTGAAAGATTTTCTATACCGAACCACACCGACCGGGTAATACCGTGCCTTAAATAACTAGAGGGTGTGTGGCTCTGCAATTTTTCAATAGTTTACCAAAGGAATTCAGAGCATATTTCAAAGGAATTCTGGAGAGAAATGAATTATTGAGAATTCGAGAATAGATGAAGACTGAATTTCTGGAGTATTTCCTCACAGTGTTCTACACAGAGAATCCGGTGACTGTTACGAAGAAATTATCAAAGGAATCCTGATAATAACTCTGCAGAGATATTGCGCTGATTCTGATTAAATTCTCGAGAAAACCTTTTAAAGTAATCATTAAGTTAATTCAGAAAAAGAAAATTTATCCAGATTCCGGACACAGAAATGCCGGACAACTGACACTTCGAGTATTTTAAATTGATCCAGGTTTGTTCAGGAAAAAATCCCAAATATGAGAATCGATATGGATTCACTCAGTCTATTGGTACTGACCTAGACGGAGTAAAATTTTCGTCAATTTTCTTAATTTTCCAGCAGATTTTCAGGTTTTCCACAGAAAAGGCGAATTTACTCATCGCTGAGTTTCTGCACTTTTGGCGATTATAAGCAAACTAAACTCAAATTTGGGTTCTTATTGGCCATGATGCATTTGTACTCATTGTGCCGCTGTAAACAAACAAAATCTCGTTTGTCTTCGTTCAGAAGCCATCGAAAAGAAAGCAGTTAACCAAACTGCTTTAGCTGCAACGCTGCAGCAAAAAAAAAATGATTTCTAGTTCCAATCAATGATATTTATCAATTAATTTCAGTTGGTTCGCATGGCTCTACCTCTACCTTCTCGTTGAAGGGAAATGGCCATCACATTTTTTAGTTGTGTTCGCCGTTCCCACATAGACGACGGCCGTAAGCGGAGGGGATCAAACTGACAGCATCTAAATCTGAAAATTCCGATGAGAAAGTTTGCCTGATACATTGCATTGGCGGCAGGTGCTGGCGGCTTTGCGATTGCAGTAATTGATATATGACTATCATTAGCGATTTTCACCTTTCTCTGACTTTATTGCAGAGCAATGATCAAAAATTTAAGCCGATGTCGCTGCATTGGATTAGGAGGCTGTTAAATTCGGTTACGTTTGAAAGTTGGCTTCAAGCATGTAGTTTATGACGCCCCCTTGCCGCTTCATGGGTGGATGGCTGCGCCGCGCTTGCGGATGATTTCGGGAGCGTCTCTGCTACATAGCGCAGTCAGCCACGTTGACTCACTAATCCCAGCAGACTACCGTTGCTCCCTCCGAAGAGCGCTATAACAGGGTGTGGGCTGTTTGATCAAGTAAGAACTACACAATAACGATGCTGCTGCTAAGCTGACTTGCTCGTACAAAAAGTACTCCAGACGAGAATTTAGCAGCCATCTTTTATGGCTTCGTTCCTGCTGCCGACGAGGCCAACATGGCTGAATGGGAGCGAAAAAAAAACAGATAATCGACTAATTTCATTCCTTTCACGGTTCGACTGAGCCGCCGTGTGTTACAACCGAAAGGCTAGAATTAACTGTTTATAGTCGACTACTGCTAGCTTTCAACCAGGGACGTAGGAGGTTGGATTTTTATTGCATGTCGCCACCGAGGCGCGATAGTGGGTAGCTAGCTGTTTTCATGAACGAAAACAAGCGACCCGGGCAAGACTGAAAAGAGCTCGAATAGTTAATTGATTTAAAGGGATCATGGAAAACTGGTTTTTTATGTTAAAATAGATCTCTATCGAACAGTGTGGGTGCAACAAATTCGACATCGACATGTAATATTAATGGGTGGGAAACGATGCACTGAGAAAAATCCCCAGATGGAGAACGTTTGTAGAAAGTCACCTAGTTACTTTTGAAAACTGACAGCATTGTAAGATCGCCTGACAATAATCCTAATCGAGCTGTTCTTCGAGTTCTGGCTCTGTGACAGAGCATAATGCATGAAGCGCTAATTTCTCTCGCAAACAAGAAGTATGTACTGCTCAAGTCACGACTGCGCACTGCGAGTGTTGCGCACCACAAGAAGGTGCCGCGTGGCAAAATTTACAATTTTGCCGGTTTTCCTCATTCGGCTTGACCGGCGAAATTGGCACGAAAAAATGAGAAAAACATGACAGAAGCCAAGTTGACCTCATATTTTCCTACACTGCCAACGATAAAAAAAAGGAACACGGAAGGAAAGCGATGTATATTTTTGGAATGCCCCTCTTTTCTCGGGTACCTACTACTAGTTACAGCAGTGAAAACGAAAGGTTCCCTCGAGTCTCGACTCTCAGCAGCTCAACGACCCGCCACCACCGACCTTCCACCTCTATTAGCGGGATCATTTCACGCGCCACGAGATCCAAACTAAACTTTCTCTTCTCATCGCGGGCCCGAAAAGAAAAACAGATTCAACATTCCAACGGGAAGTAACACGAATGCACTTATTTCGGTGATGTGTGTGTACTCAAGAGGAATATTTTTTGTCCGGAGGTACGTTTCGTTGAGCTGGTAGGTACTTATTTTAAAGATATGATCGCATCGGTGAACGTCACGTTCCTAGAAATTTCCTACTTACTCACTACGCTGCCTTTCGATGAGAGCTGAGTATATTCATGAATGAAGCCATTATCGCGAGGCTGAAAATAAATCCAAAACATCACATCCCAACCCAAACGTGATCGAGTATAGTGAGTGCAGTGCAATCACCGATCGTTGATCGTCCCTCTCCATTCGAGCGTCGTTTGAAAGCGAGGGTATTGGAGTGTGAAATTTGAGGCGGTAAAATTTCGTTTTAATGACTGCCAGCAACGGTGAGGTGACGTGCCGTCACTGCTGACTAAGAAAAAAAAGAACGGAAAGCAAGGGGCACGCCCGTTAACAGTACCAATCAATCTCGTATTTGGTTGTTAGGCGTTAATGCTCTAATTAATTTACGAGACTCAACTAGACGTGGTGGGGGAGAGATAAATTGAAAGTGATGAAGAGATTCCCCATTGAAGGAGAACGTCGACTGACTGAGATCCACTTTCGCAGTGAACCGACCTCGGAATAGCGCGATATGAACGATCTGATGAAAGAGTGTTGCTTTGCGTGGGCATTGACTTTTTGAATGAATGCATCTCAAACTGACTCGAGACAATGAAAGGCATGAGCAACTGACAGCATCGCATTCCGACACATTCAGACGTTTTCTCCCATAATCGTTCCCACGGCAAGAGCTACCCCGGAACTGATGATGGCTTCCCATTCGGATTGGTACAAACCCAAAAAGGCGACCAATCCCAAACTAGAAGACAAGCATACATAAATCATAACAAATCGAAAGGAGGCCAAAGAGCCGACCGAAACATTTAATAATAACATTTCTCGAATCCAATCTCCGGGGCGGCTCTCGACACTTTCTACTCGTAGTGACAACCCTTGCAAAAGGCTGTTTGTGTGTAATTCTTCGTTCAACCTTCCATTTATAGCCACTCTTTGACCAAAGACAGCGCAGCCTCCGTGTCTTTTTACGGAGCGGCGGCGCAGTTGTCATTTTATGTCATGTCATCGAGCAGGTTTTGAAACCGACCCCGAAGAATAACCAAGCGCGGACCACAAATGCCAGAGAACGTGCCGAGACTCGATGGTATGCAGCTCTTCAGCGGCAGCAGCAGCATCATCGACCAAAGAGTACAGTTATCTTTTTCATCCCACTTTACGATGAGATTGGCTCGGCTGCCACAGAGACGTACCGAAGCGCATTCCAGCGTGCTGCAGTCATCATCTCCCGCGATTTCGCTTCCTCTCAAAGCTTTAACAACATCAGACAGCCAACAAGGAGGCCCCCTCTGATAGAAAAATACAAATAACAGAAAAATAACTGTAGAAGCCGGGCTAGCGCCCCTCACCACAACGACAACAACGGGATGGATTTTCTTTCATTGCTCCCAATCGAGTTCTATGTTTTTCCCTTATTGAGATTGATTTTTACAGCGACAGTCGAGGGAAATGAACATTTCGAGGCCACTGTCGTACGTATATAGCTCTTTTACACAAACAAAAATGGTGCTAATTTTAGAGACCCCTGCAGCAGCATGCGCGACAACAACCGCAGTTTTCGATTAATCTCTCTTCTTTTGGTTTCTGAGTCGTGGTTGGTTTGTTCCTTTTTCGGTATAACGCTGACAACCCGCGGTTCCCTGAATGGGAAAACCGACTGTGTGGCCCAGCGACTAAATTTAAAACTTTTAATTACTTTCGATGGTTTATTTAGAAAATTTTACGATTAGTGTCGGATTGCAGCTTATGGAACCGGGTGAAAGTATGTACCGGCTGCTAGATTTTTCCAAATGGGATGATTCGATTCGAGTGAGAATGATTTAATACGAGCAGATCAAAATAATATTTTCGTAGCAGTCAAACTTTGCAATGGAGGAGCAAGATTTTAGGATTTTTTTTTCAAAAGTGCCCGACTTAAATTGCATGAAAAAAGGCTTCCTTGCACTGAAATGAGCTTAATAAGATTTCACAATCTCATATGGCAATTATCAGCGAATATTTGAACAATGTCCAACACATGGTAAAACATGAGTGGTCCATTAGCCGAAAACAACCATTTCCAATAAGAACCGCCGTGCTGTCAGTTCTTACAAGAGACACGACGATGCAAACAAGCGTCCAACTCACACCCTTATGCAATTATCAAACAACGAAACCCCATCATCACATCACCGGTAAACGTGAAAACAGCAAAACATCTGCCAGCTGTCAACCTTCCGGAGAGACCGACCCGAAACACCCAAATTATCAGTAAAGGGGACGTAGTGCTGCTACATACATACCCAACAGCAGGCGTCACCTGCCTTTCGGGAACAATCATTTACAACGGTCAAAACCATCGGCTTGGTGTAACGTGTTTTTGTGCCTAACAGCAACGGCCCACAACTCCGTATGGCTGGGTTGGTTGAAATACACTTCACCGTTGTTGGAATGGCAAGCAACGCAAGCAAAAACGTAAAGCCATTGAAATTCCACACTCACACGTGTAGGAAGAGACACACGGGAAAGAAGAACAAGTTTGCAATTTTCATCATACAACATTTTGAATAAAAATTCCAACTCGAACAATAGCGAGGAAACAGCCAGCGATTGTAGTAGTTTTTGTACTCGTCTCGTCTGGCAAATTGGGCAACTGACATTATATTGTGCCAAATGAAAAAAAAGATCCAAGATGAAATTTGTGCTTCAAACACCTTGTTTGTATTTGACCAACATTTGAAAGATATTACAGATAGTATTTTTAGGATCACCCTATGGGAATAATGAATTAGTCAAATATATTGTATTAACAATATGATCCACTCTTTTGCTTAGCTGGCGAACCGAATTTTTAGCGATGAAAGCGCCTCTGTGGTCAAAAGGGCTACCACTGTATTTATTTATTCTTCACTGTATTTATTTATCTACCAATTAAAAATTTGCATAATATTTAAAATGTATGTATTTCCGCATATTATTTTATTTGACGATAACAGTGACACGTTAGACAAACTTTCATGTTATGTACGAAATGTAATTAATGAAAAAAAAATGACATTTATTTTTGTAATAAGTGCTATATTCACGCCCCTCGATGTAATTGTATGATTGTTGCTGACCTTTTTCAACGCTGATGGTGCGTGGAGCAATATGTTTCGGATCTCCATTGCAATGGAAATTTCTGGAAAAGGCATGAATGGATCATATTGTTAATATTATTTGGAATTAGTGCAAGCTGTAAGTTTTAATCTCACTACTACTGACAGCATGGCGCCACCATCATATGAGCAAAAATGTATGGAGATTTGAACATTTTTCCAATTAGGTATATCGATTTTAGAAACGAAAATAAAAAATATTCGGTTCTAGTTTCGTAAAAAACTACATTAATTTTTCGAATTTGTGCATACTAAATAAATCGCCTTCACTTTTTTTTACTAGCAACATATGCTTCGAAAAACAGCCATAATGGATCTATTCATGCGTGGATTATTCAATGCATAGAATATTATTCAATTTATTTTGTTTTATTTTTTGTATGCAGTGTGATATTTTGTCCAGATCTCAAATTTCATGAAGATAAAGATTGTTGCATAATCAACCCTTATTCCCCTTATTAAGAAATTTTCCATGCAAAAAATGCTGTCAGTTTGCATCTGACATGTCCCCTTGTATCTTATTCAACGTCATCCAGATTTCCAGGAGAAATTTAATTTTTTTCCAGATCAACATAAAATTGTGTAAAAAAAACTTCTGACTCATGAAAAAAAAAACGTACACGTAATCCAGCCCTGCAACACGCGCGCGAAAACCACCAACACCAAACGGCGCGCTGGAATTAACCCTCGCGTTAGCAGTTTGTATTAGTGGTATTAGTGCGCGGATGTTCTCACAAAAAAGCAACTTTTAACGGAAATTTCCCTCACGCTGGTGTTTGTACAAACCGGGAGCCGCGTAAACCCATTTTCTAACCTCTCTTTCGATCTCGAAGGTATGAGCTATGATGGGCATCAGAGGGATTATTCAAAAGCCGCGCGCGCGTTTCTCTCGCACACCACACAACGAACACCTCGCCGCGTTCGTACAGTTGTGATCAACCAACCGTCAAATTCAAAAGCCGGACTTGGATTCGATCGGTGATGGTAGTCTGAAAGCATCTTTATTACAGAAAAATGATTGTAGTTGTGCTAACCGGCTTCAGGCCCGTGATGGTATTCGATTGTTCAACGAACTTGCAACGAGAGCACGCACAAAAAATCTGTTAGAACTTTCTCCATTATCTGCCGGACCGGAATCGATTAATTGAATTTTCCTGCCGGCACTGGTTTAGGAAGGCTGCAAATTTCGTCCCACTTCGGAAGGCGCCTGCGCTATGCAGCAATGTTGGAACAAACATCTTCGCCAAGCAAAAAAAAACGGAAGGATGTCTTCTTCACAACGTATCCTTTTTCCACTAAATCGATTCCATTTTGGATGTAACACCTGGTCGCATAAAAATGTCCATCGTTTTTTGCAAATGGCGTTAAGCCATCTTGCGAGATTCCAGATAATCACACAATGTAATCCCCCGGACACTACTTGGCACTTTTCGTTGACCGGGGAATTTCGGATCTCACTAGCAGTCACTTCCTTGTTTCTTCTGATGTGCAACGAAAAATTCCAGGAAAATTCGCCACTCACCTTAGCTCCAATTTGGTTTCCGCACTGTCCGGCTTGGATGTGAACGATTTCTCTCATGGTGATAAAGGTTTTTGTTCCTTAACAAAGTTGAACTAATTCGAGTTTTAAAACTTGCGAGTTTTTCCACGGAACGAGAAAAACTTGTCTTTTTTTAAATAGCTGGATCTTAACTATTAAAACACTTCACTCTCTTCTTGCTTGTTCTTCTGCTGCTTCTCTCCTAAAAGCACAGAAAGACACACGGGGAACAATCAAAGAACTCCGAGACCTGTACTCCTTGACGATCACACACTAAATGAGCTGCTCTGAAGTGGACTAGTCGCTTTTTGCTCTCTCGACAACGCCCCAGGTTCGGGTTTTATGAAACCCGCACACACTGGCAAACGGAACGGCGAGCACTCACACACAATTGATCTCGGATCAGGTTCGGGCGATGTGGTGCTGCAGCAACAGCAGCCACACCTACACCAACTCCGCATAAGGGTTTCGTCGATTGTTTGTAGTGGTTTGCCGGTATGCAGCTTTAAGGTAAGCTGTCAATAGATAGCACTTGCTTATAATATATTCACCCATTTTTAATTTTTAATTTTTTTTTGTATGGAAAAACGGTTCGAACAAAAACGAGAATATGAGTGATAAAATTTTTTGAAAATTTGATGTGATCTTTCAAGTGGCCACTGCAAGAAGTTTAATTCCTTGGTTTCCATAGTAGAAAATAATCTTATAAAGTGCTTAACGACGTCTTCGGGGTGTCATCCAAACCATTTGTGGAATAGTTTCACTGTTCGGGTTATCGTTTGATGTGGTGCGTCCTTATTATTGTCAAGTTGAAAACGGGAACTCCCCACACGTTACATTCGATTTTAATCTTGTTCTGTACGTAACGTCGGACATAGTGCGAATTATCATTGTGCGAATAATCATTGTGCGAATACAGTGCTTCATATCCGACACTATTTTTAACGTACAGAACAACAGTAAAATCGACTGTCGCGTGTAGGGTTTTCCGGTTTTCAACTTGACCGACAATAATCAGGACCCGATTTAGAATCCTTTAAGCACCGTGGCGTGAAAATTTCCAATTTCGCATCAGTCTAGTGTACATAACCTGGTACGGTACATACTCTTGAAGTTCGTCGATAATAGCCTCCCAAAATGTGAACTCATTCGGTTAGAAACTGATTCGACACAAACCATTTGAACTTTGTATAGAAATTACTATGGGAAAGCCAAATGTTCTGGGCATATCTTTCTAACAATTTACCATATCACTCTGCTTTTAAAAATGGTAGACATGTTCGAAATTTTCGTAGCTACATCTGTGTTCATCACTTTTCGATCAAATGTAAGGAACAATTGTTATTAATGATCCACGTTGCTGGTGTCCTATGACTATGCTCAATCAACTGGCTCAGAAAGTACTATTGGTGTTTCTATCTAATTTTGAAACTACGGACTTGCTTTGTAAATTATTTTGAAAGTTCTTTTGAAAAAGTCTAATTGTTTTTGATATCTTTAGTTAGCTATATGTGGTGGAAATACTATCAACAATTGCTATAAATCCAATGCCATAAGAATGAAAGCTGGGCATTATCATTGCAGCGGTGCTAAATCGAAGAAAATAACACGAATCTTGGTTGCTAGAAAACAAGGATCAAATTATTAAATTGAGTAGGACAGGAGTTCAAAATGTGAATATCTCCCTTGATCTGCCTGCTCCATTCTTGGTAAATATTTTCGGTATATATACTCACCCGAGGGGGACGACTCTATCTACGATGCAAAAAAGATTGTGTTTTGCTGTAGCTACCTGCGCGCACGCTGAGTAGATAGAAAGAGGATTGATGACGATTCTGAAGATTTCCTGCAAAAACTTGATGAGCGATGCAAGTAGATGCGACAAATGAAAGAAGATTGTTCGAAGATTGATTCGCTAGTGTGAGATTTGTTGAGCTTCAAACTTGAGATTTAGATGTGTCGCCCCCCTCGTACTCACCTTCGAAGCTGGAGGGTACCAGGAATCAGTTCCTTGAACCCCTAGCGTCAATCCTTATAGGGTTGAAGCAAACATGTTAGAATTACATTAAATTAAAGTCATATTACGTACCGGATTCCAGCCGGTTTTTTTTTAATTATAATCTGCTGCTTGCACCTTTTTTCAATTTCCATAATTTGTTTTGGACAAATCGAAAATCGAGATTCCGATAATCATTTTTCAGAACAGATTGTTAAACAAAAATACAAAAACCGTGTCAACTGTTATTCCTAAAGAGAGTTTTTAAATTGTGACGGAAAGCCAATTTAAAATCGTTCGTTTCGTATTGATTATTGGTATTATCAACCGATGGAAACTAACGATTTTAAATTGGCTTACTACTTGACTAGCCTATTGGTCCCAAGCAAATCGATTAACGTACCCCATTTTAGTTGAAATTCTTGTACTACGCAATGTTTGTTTTGATTCGCTATGAAAGTTTTACAGATAAAATGAGGGGTTCGTGGATTTTCCTATGTTTCGAGGGGTGAATCGATTAGCTTGGGACCGAAGAGAGTACCAGAGCTGAGGCAAAAAGTTGAGCAGGTTTCTTCGGGACCTGCTTGTCTTAGAGTTACTTCTATGCTATTATCCTTCTTATCTACAGAGCAAAAAAATGTAATATCGATCAACGTAACTCATACTGATGTATGACATATTTATGTAATAGCAAAAATCATTTACAATATTACATCCATTTCTCCGTATATCGTGCCATGTAATGGCAATCGATGGAATGACCAGGTTGCAGCAATTTGGATGTAACATTCAACAATTGTTTTTGCTGTGTACATCTTCACCCTCCTCTTCACCATCATCAGGATGCCATTCTCGAAGCCATTCGTTCCTTTTCCGGAAGATTCCTACAACAATTATATGATTGTTTCCGCTGAATTTTGATCTGCAACTCACCAATCTTACAAATTTTATTGTTATATAGTTTAAAAAAATACAATTTAACAATTTCAGTCACTAAAAAGCACTTTTTGAACAGCTTCCAGATTTAACGACAAAAAAAAATCAACATCAAACATTCCACTTTTTTACTTGATTCTTACTATGTCAAAAATTTTCAAGATATTCGTAGAAAGTTGGAAGCAAGCAGTGAGAGCGAAAATATTGCAACGACCAAATTAATATCGGTCTAGTCTAATACCCCGTTCACATTACAGCCTATATCACGTAATATAGGCTGTCTTGCAATGAGCACTCATACATAGGATTTTCAGTGAAAACTAGATGTATGAGTGCTCATTGCAAGACAGCGTATATCACGTGATATACGCTGCAATGTGTACGGGGTATAAATCGTCTAAATGGTCTAAATGTCAAGTCTAAGCTGTTCATGAACCACGTAGACCGTTTTTGAGAGGTTTAAGACCCCACCATTTCTCCCGCATAGACAATCGTCCATTCAATTTTAATGAAATTTTTAAAGACCGTAGACAATCGCCTACTCACTAAGAAATTATTACAGTATTCGGTAATTTTTTACCGAACTTTCAACAGCTGAACGTTCGGTAATCAGTTTGGTAAACGAAATAACTACCGAACGATCGATAAGCAGATTTTCAAAATTACCGAACAATTCGATATCTTTTACCGATCTACACGGATAGAAATCTCTTTATACCTTTTGGCAAATTTCTATTGCTGATTATTCATAGAATGTATAAGTCAAGTAATAAGCAGACGCCTTGCAAAAAGTTAATGAAGATCATGTGTCAAATGAAATGTATAAGCGGTCACACATACCTTTTATGCATTCTTATAGGACCTATGTGGTTTGTCTTATGGAATGTATAAGGCTGAAGCTTTGGCAAAAATGTATAAGTGAAACACATGGATAAAATAATTGATTTTCGTTTCGTGTATTCGGAATTTTTTACTGAACTGTTCTTCATGTGTCAAATGAAATGTATAAGCGGTTTGTCTTATGGAAAGTATAAGCATAGAGGTAACTCTAAGACCAGAAGGTCCCGAAGAAACGTGCTCAAATTTTTGGCTCAGCTCTGGTACTATCTTCGGTCCCAAGCTAATCGATTCACCCCTCGAAACATAGGAAAATCCACGAACCCCTCATTTTATCTGTCAAACTTTCATAGCGAATCAAAACATAGTGTAGTACTGGAATTTATATTAGAATGGGGTACGTTAGTCGATTTTCTTGGGACCAATAGGCTAGTCAAGTAGTGAGCCAATTTAAAATCGATAGTTTCGTATTGATTGTTGGTATAAGGCTGATGTTTTGGCAAAAGTGTATAAGTGAATCACATGAATAAAATAATTGATTTTCGTTTCGTGTGGGTATGGGACATTTTTATTCAGGGAACTCTGGTTTGAAAAAAACAACTCTGGATTTTGAACAAATCTTCTAAGATTACTGTCAACAGACCGTACTTTACCCTTTCTGTCATAAAATAGAACTTGAACTGCCAACGCCTTCGCATTCACGCACACCGCAGTGAAATGCTACGTTGTACAACACACTCTCTTCTCTTGTGTAAAATCCGCCGAGAGCATCTTGCCCCTGTCGTGTACGCATTGCCAGTACTGCCAACCTCCCAACACCCAACTTTCTGACGCTTCTTCCACTTCTACTACCAAAGCCGAAATCATCACATACTGAAAAAAAATGAACGGTTGCCGACGACGTCATCGGGTGAAGCACACACATTTATGTTGTTGATGATTTTTTGACTCCGTCGCCAACAACCCACCCACCACTGCCGGCCGCTTCGAAGAGGAATTCAATTTTTTACCATTAATCTTATTAAAAAGGAATAAATCATCGTTTTACCGATACTTTCGGCAACGTTTGTAGCAGTTTCCAATTTGCTGATGAATATTTAGCACCATCCGTTCGGCTTCCGATGATGTCATACCAGTAAAAGCAGTTAAATTGATGCAGTTGCTTCGGTAAATATATGTACTTGCTTGCTCTGTCTCATGGGTTTGGGTTGGGGGCCGTTTTTCCTAAAATGGGCCAGCCAGACACGACTGCCGCACCTTATTGGCAACGTTTGGGAGGCTTTTCTCGGCGACCGACGGCGAGAAAAGAGACATGACTAATTTTGCGCATGCATAGCATATGCTGTGTTGTGTTCGGGATCGTATGTTTATGGTCGGTGCTTGTGGTGGTGGTAGGTCGGCGACGGTACACACAGGCGTTGTTTACATATGTATGAGTGTGTCGTGCGAAGCAATGCAGATGCATGTAGGCAGCAATATCTACATGTACGAATCATACGATCATCGATGGATTTGTGTAAGCTTTGGAGTTCGGGTTGTGTCGTTGCAGACAGCTCGTGTAGCATAAGTGGGTGGGAAAGGAAAAAAAGGTATGTAATCGAATGAAGAAAAGGAAAGCTCACAAAAGGGGGAGCGAAAGCTGCAAAGATTGCTTGAAACGAATGTCTCACACACGAACCGATGCCGTCATCGTCGATATAGGGTGATATGCAGGTGAGGTAAGGTAGGTATGCAAATTAGGGGAAGGAAATGATGACGCTGCAGGTTGGGGATATTATTTCGTATTCGTGCTCGGTCTTGGACCCTTCTTTTCAAGTCTTTATATGGTATCTAGGCCTTCTCTACCCCTACGCAAACCGGTTCATTTCTCATTTGATCACCGTCTACTATGGAGGATAACTGCCCCAATGATGAAAGTTTCACCAGCACAATAGCATACCGCATATCCAAAAAGAAATCACGAGTGACCTCTGCTGATACTTGTTGTGTCCCTTTAAAAAGATTGTAATTCGACGACAAGAATGCTTCTGTAGGAAGACCTGGGATTACAAAACTTTGACTTCCATGCCGATGATTTGTAATCATATTGTATGTTAAGACAAAAACCGAAAGGAACGTTGGGTTTGTGCCTTGAACTCAAAAATACGCAGCAATATATTGATAATTTGTTACAGTTTATGCAAGCTTAGCATGCATCTACGATCTTTTACAATTGAAAAGTTTTTACTAAATAAGTGGGGTCAGTCAAATATTAGCAGTAAATGATTGTTCAATTTTTCATTTCTTATGTACTTTTAAAGGAGAATGTGAATGACTCTTCTTTTATAGATAATAGTTATGTTAATTATTGCTCATCCAACGCGTTCGACAGACTCACTGGATTCTAAATTCATGTAAGATGAAACACTAAATTTATGTAAAATGAACATACAGGTTGAGACGATGACCTGTTTGCATTTTGTTCATTCGAAGAAAAAAAAATGTTCGAATAGCACTGAAATAGGATTAAATGTTTGCATTAAAATGAGGTAAGTTGTGTACAAAAATATTGAGCAGCAGACGTTTTGCGTAGGATACTAGTTTGGGGGTGTTTTACTTTGCCTGTGCAAAAAGCGATCGTGTTGAGGTGTAGATTCATGGACAAGTTTGGCGGTGAATCGGAGAAGACTGTTGAAAGAAGTATAGGAAAAGATGTTGATTTCAATTACGTAGCCGGATGAAGTTGTGCTATGCATCATCGTAACCGGTGCCGATGAAACGCCCACGTTCGAGGGACCAAGAGAACTGAGTCTCAATTTATGCATAATTAAAACTGAGCAACGCTCTGAATAATATTCAAACAAAGTAATATGGTTGTTGCAAGTTTATCGATTAATGCACATTCAATATTTGAATGCAATCGAATGCATTTTGACGAATCCGTATCATGTCAGAGGTTGTCCATATACCACGTGGCAGTTTATGGGGGAGACCACGCAGGGTCTAAAATCTCTAACAATTATTGTCCACGTGCTTTGTGGGCAGCTCTTCGCCAATATATATTTGCATATACATGAGTTGTAACCCAGTTTGTAGCAGCCAAACATTAATAATTACTTGCTAAGTCGAGCAGTGTTGGTAAGGCAAGATTTTTTAATCATCAATTGCAGATTTATCAGGAAGGGATTAAATACCCCTTTTTCGTGGAGAAATTACCTATAATGAATCAGCATCATAATAAATTTCTATTAAATGTCTTTGAATGTTAAAAATTTTGAAAAATGCTCAAGCTTCATGTCCACACTATTTAAGCATAATTTGTTTTCCAAAATCTCAGAACCTTGACATTTTTTTTGATTTTTTTTTAGTAACACCCTTCCGGAACTCGTCTCCTGCCATCGCACGTATTGAACATCCCATGTCATATTTTTTTTTATTTGAACTTTATTAAAAGCACTTTTAATGAGAAGATGTGAGCAAAGTGTGTCCATTATTTCAACACTTATCACCAAATTTTTGTTTCAAACGGATATCTCCGAGATAATCTGTTTGAGTTGTAAAAAACGAACAATGTCTACAGAAACAATAGTGTCTACCAAATTCGCCTATACCGTGATTGGCATCGAGGGGAGGTACACTTCATGTTGCCTTTTCTTACAACCGCTGTCACATAACAAATTATCAGTATTTCAATACTGATCTACTTATTCTCTACATTTCCTTCCTTCACTAATCTCAATTATAGAAACTAAATTAAATGCAAAAAGAATGCTCAATTATGCCACCTTGACTGCCTTGCTTATCTTCGTATCTTTGAAACATTATTCAATAATAACCGCGCAACTCTAAATAATCATAAATTCATCCATCCAAACAAGACAATTATTCTAAATTCATATTGCGTAGTTTACCCGACAAATGTTTGTTTATTGTTGGACACAACTAAATTCAGCGTCCATCAAGAGACGCACCAATTTACTAGGACGTTAAATTATGTCAATTAAGTATAGCATCTAACCTACTAGATAAGTAGGAGCTAAAATTTTGTCACAACTAACACGTCTAGTATCTACTAAAAGATTGATATTGCTGATGGTACCAACCCTCCGATCACAGTTCAACTCAGGGATGTGCCAAAACCCAGTGGAAGTTGTTTTTTTGCCGATCACAAAAGTAATTTATGCTCAACTTAGCAACCACAAGTTCGCAACTCTATTTAAAACGGGTAGTAAAGTGGGGATTGTGACAAAATAGTCAAGGAATCGACTCAAGGTAATAAAATAAGATTTGATGTTATGGTGCGTACTCTTATTCTCTTAATAAATTGTATGAAACTAGCGAGATCAGTCATACTTTTAAATAATATTTTATGGTTGGAATAAATCCTAATTTTCCAGGTCCAAAAATGAATTCCCTGATTTTTCAGGTTTTTTTTCAGGTAGTCGACACCTTGAATTTAAACAGTGTTTCATGGGAAAAAAAATACCTAAATGCACTAGGAAAGTGCATGCTGGCCAAAGTGACTTCCCAAATTGATGTTTGATGTTGAATTTACGAATAAATGCGACACATTTGCCATACAAATTGCCGATAGTTAATTTACGGCGTCTGACAAAGTGACCCCCCCATCATCCACAGATGAACTGAAACATGTAGCACTTTTATAACCTCGTCATCGCCTCGTCACTCTCTGTTCTCTCGATAGTCATAGCAAGTACGTATTGGTTGATTGCGACCAAAAAGTTTGACCAAAAGTATGCTGATGATAAATTACAAAAATCTTTATTGTAAACAAATCTTACATCTGAATCAAATGGTGTGAAAAGAATTGAAATTCATCCATAAATGGCTAAGTTAGGTATAAGAGTTTAAAACCTGACACTATTTCGTCACACAATTTATCTGATTTGCACCCCAGTATATTGCACAAAGAGCCTAACGGCACCAACCAAAGACAGATCATGCGTGATCGAGGTTCTCCCGCCGGATAGCAGCATGGAATAAATAAAAATGGTAATAAATTTATTAAAAAAAAATCAACTGGAACGATCAATCCCAATATACAATGCTGCGTTAGAAGCGTTAGGTTCCTGTAGTTACTAATGGAAACTCCATAATCAACTATAGGAACATTTTCCCTACATGCTGATGCCCAATGCTGTCCTCCGGCCGGAACATTGAGAGATAAATTGCGGATTAAATATTGTAATGGAAATCCTGTACCGTTGACTGTTTTAATGCCAGATTAAGAAGTTTGGACTGTGGATTGGATGAATCATGCCACTTGCACAGTTAAGCATCTTAAACTGAGTGTAAGGCTTGTACTCGAAAAAAATGCACCATTTTTATCCGTGTGTAACCTTTTTATCCGTGGGTAAAAATTGATGAAAATCTGGGTATAACTAAATCCTTTAAATTTGTCCAACCTCTTAACGGAATCCCTTTATGAAGAGCTTTGAGTGGGTTGGTTTATTTCCGTTACAATTGCTTATCTTTTGACAGATACGCGTATTTCGTCTACTACTTGCAGACTTCATCAGTGCCAAGTACTCAACACCTGAGTTATACCTGAGTTTGGAGTGAATTGTTTACATGTGCAAAATTTTATAACAATCGGTTCAGTGGTTATTGAGATGTCATCGAAATAAGAAGAAAATCGCCGGAGAATTTTGCGCGCCGTCATGGAAAATCCGACTGCGACCATGAGATGGATCGGAAGACAACTGGGAATCACCCACATAACTGTGTCTCGGGCGGTAAAATCGTTTAAGGAGTCCCAGACGACTGAGCGGCGGGCTGGAAGTGGAAGAAAATCGAAGACAGCTGACCCTGTGAAGGCCCGGAAGGTGTTGGATTATTTCAAGCGTAATCCGAACCTATCGATTTGCGGCGCGGCTCTGAAAGCAAAGTGTTCCGCCTGGTTCGTTCAGCAAACCATGAAACGAGCTGGGCTTCGTGTATTCAAGGTCCGGAAGGCACCGAACCGGCGTGATCAACAAAACACGGCGGCCAAATCCGGCGCAAGGAAGCTGTATCGAGAGTGGTTGACGAAACCGATGTGTGTGGTAATGGATGACGAAACCCACATCAAGGCAGACGCAAAGCAGATACCGGGGCTGGACTTCTACGTTGCCGAATCACGGTTTGATGTTCCGGAAGACATAAGGAAGAAGAATGAGGACTTGCTCTGGTAGGCCATATGCCAATGCGGTAAACTGAGTAAACCGTACATCACAATGGGTACCATCAACAGTGAAATTTACCGCACCGAGTGCCTCCAAAAGCGTCTGTTGCCCTTCATGCGGTCCCACGGAGGCGAGAAATTATTTTGGCCGGACCTGGCATCATGCCATTACGTGCGACCGACGTTGGATTGGTACAGAGACAATAACGTTGTTTTTGTACCAAAAACCGCCAACCCCCCATATTCACCAGAGATTCGTCCGGTGGAAAGATTTTGGGCCATAATGAAGGCCAAAATTCGAAAATCGTCCAAGGTGTTTAAGAACGAGCTGGAGTTGAAGAAAGAATGCATGACCAAAAAGGTCAGCTCCACCATTGCACTACATGTAATGAGGGGTCTTAAGGGAAAAGTGTAGGCTTTCAGCGATGTTCAGATAGTTCATTCTCTGAAAGTTTCAAGAAAATCTGACTTAAAATAAATTTTTGGCGAACACTTTTGTCTGGTGCATTTTTTTCGAGTACAGGCCTTAGTTGAAACTTTTTGACTTTAAATGATCTTTATTTCTTGTATTTGTGTGGTTTACATGTATGAATTATCAAGTGACACATATGCGTCTTTTCAACTTTAGTTCATAGATAATTTTATTTATTATTTAATGTTCATAGTCCTACCAGGCCTGTTTTAGAGAATGACCACCTTGGTGGGATTGGTTTATTTTAAATTGGAAAATGGAGAATAATTATATTTACAAGGGAAATGGATGTAATGTAGGCCTAAATGCCCATAATTTGGGCCCATACATAAATTCAGCAATCGACTAAATTTTCAATAGCGTCCAAAAATATCCATTAGGACCTTCCCAATGACGCGTTCATCTAGATACAATTGATAAATAGTAGGTTTTTAGCTACGGGCCCAATCTTAGATCCATAGGCCAACATTATAGCCATTTCCCCTATTTACAACTACAACTAATCTATAACTACTATATACACCTAGCCTACTATACACAAATTGCTTATCAAAGCATGTTCTGATGTGTTGCATTTCTAAACAAACCTAGTTTTAATGTCATGAATATTAAAAAAAAAATGATCGTTCACCTCTTGGTGGAGGTCTGAAATTCTTGTTTCGAAGGAACGATTAAGAATCATCCTCAGCACTCTATTCTGAGCGACCTGGATTTTGTTCCTATGAGTCTGTGCACATCACAGGATTTGTTTGTAGACTGCATTTTTGTTCACCCTTCACAGGCGGGATCTGCGGCAAATCAGCGGATACAGACACCAAACCAAGGCGGAACACTTGACTACGGTTTTGTCTACATGCGAGCGGAATAGAAGCTTTTCGTCAAACAACATCCCGGGACTTCGGCGGACCACTCACCCCTTGTGCCATCCATGTTTATGATGATTGGTGGAGTGCCCCTTCCTGAACCCGAACTGTTCCGGAAGGAGAATGTTGTTTCCCTCGACAAACTTGAGCAAACGGTTGAGAATGAGTTTCTCGAACAATTTGCTCAGCACTGAAAGGAGGCTGATTGGTATGTAGCTTGAAAGCAATGTTGGATCCTTACCGGGCTTGCGGATTTGTATAATTTTTGCTACCTTCCAGATGCTTGGAAAGTAGTGCAACTCCAAGCATCTGTTGAAGATAGTGGCCAGCAAAGAGTTAACCGTCATGCTGAGGTTTTTCAACACTAGGTTGAATATTCCGTCGAACCCGGGGGCCTGCATGTTTTTGGTGCATTTCAGCGCTGAGAAAATCTGTTCCACTGTGATCCTACCCTCCTGAGGGATAGCACAAGAGGATTCTGACGAGCCACCCGAAACTTTTGTTCCGGAGTGAGACCATTCTGGACGCAATCTCCTTGTTCAGATCGGCCATTTCACGTTTCCTCGGTAGATCTCCGGTTCTTTGGAACTGGCGTCTACGAAAATTTCACAGGCGAATCAAGAGTTTGGTGTGGGAATCAATGGCAATAAACTTGCCCCTTACAGGAGCTCGTCGGACGCACGCCTTATCAGCCACACTTATGGCTTAGTCGAGTCCCTCCAACGCTCAGTCGATGTCCTCCACGGTGTCAAGCGGCGGGTTGTCGATGATGTGCCCGTCTACCACGCGTCCAAACTGGGCCCAGCCCAGCTTAGTGTTTATTTATTTATTTATTTATTTATTTATTTCGTCAACCAACGTAGACTAGTACAACTAATACAGTTTTGTTTTCTTAAATATATATTTATATAAAAAAGTAGTGTCAGCTTTCTTGTCTTTTCTTTTATGAGTTGTTATTTCTTATGGAATAAAAATATTGCTTTAGTTTATGCCGGGACATTGTAAAGTCAATGGTTTCGCAGTGTTTATTGTAAAAGGCCATCATGCGGTTTAATGGCCCATATTTTGCATAATTTGTGCGATGATGTTTTATGGCAAATAAATTTCGATTTCGGAGTTGCCGAGTGGGTGCATGGAAATTTAATTTTGATAAAAGTTCTGTTGAGTCAATTCGCTGCGAAACGATATCATTTACAAATGAAACCATTGCATATTCACGACGCTCTTTTAATGTTTGTATGTTTAAAAGCATGCAGCGTGCTTCATATCATGGAAGAGGAAATGAAGTCCAACCTAATTTACGAAGAGCGTATAATAGAAATTGTTTTTGTACTGATTCTAATCTTTCTTCGTGCGTGATTGAAAATGGAGACCATACAATGCTGCAATATTCCAGTATTGACCTCACATAGGCAATATATAGTGTTTTAATTGTGTAAGGGTCCTGAAAGTTATAGCAAAAGCGCTTGATAAAGCCTAGCATGTTATTTGCCCTGTGAATAATTGTATTGTAATGGTCTATAAAAGTTAGCTTAGAGTCTAAGATAATTCCTAAATCCCTAACTCTTTCACATTTGTCTACAGTTTGATTTCCTAATGCAATTGAAATATTTGAAGTTTTTCTTTTCCTGCTAAATGATATTAAGTTACATTTTTTTACATTCAATTCTAGTAGACTTTTTTTGCACCATATGTAGAATATGTGAATTTCATTCCGGAATATATTGATGTCTTCTTCATTTCTTATTTCCAAATTATTATTAATTATTAAATAAGCAATGAATAGTCTATAAATTCAAGTAAGTTGGTCGAGGTCGAACGACCCTTGAAAAAGCCGTGTTGTATGTCAGTAATTCTATTTTTGATTTGGAGAAATAATTTTTCGTTGATAATTGACTCGAAAAGCTTAGGAATGCAAGAGATAATGGCTATACCACGATAATTACGTACGTCACATTTTCGACCAGATTTAAAGATAGGTACTAGAAATGAGCTTTTCCAAATTTTAGGGAAGGTTCCGGATTCCAGGGACATATTAAAAAGCCAAAACAATGGAGCAGTGAGTTCCATTGCTAGACATTTAATAAATACTGGAGGAATTCCGTCAGGTCCAGGACCTTTTGAGGCATCTAAATTTTTAAAAGCCTGCAAAATGTCCTGCACTTGAAGTTGATTGAGGCCAATGTCCCTTGAAAATTCTGGATAAAATGCAAAATAATCGCGGTCACGATCTTCTTCAGAAAATGTCGTATAAATTTCTTTCTAAAAATTTTGCGAATAGATTACAGTTTTTTTCCGAACTATCACCGACATTTTCGTCTAGATGCATTATTGAAGGAAAATTGTCAGATTTTAATTTCGTTTTTACGTAATTGAAGAAGTTCTTCGGACAGGACTTTATTTCACGTTCAGTTTTTGCATTATATTCTTCAAATGCAGTACTGATAGCTAAATTCAGTTGATCGCATAGATCCAAATAAATTAATAAATTATTACTACTATTGTGTTTTTTATAAATTTTATGTGCTTTTTGCTTCCGATTTTTCAAGTTTTTTATTTGTCTGTTAAACCAGACTGGATTTTGTGTGTTTCTGTTACGTCTTTTTTTCTTCAAAGGTATTTCTTCCGAAATTATTTCTGTTAAAATTTTGTAGAACACGTCTATACCAATTTCGACATTTCCTACATTCCTTAAAATTAATTGCCAATTGACACTGTTTAATTTAAATTTTATTTTTTCGTAGTCTGCTAATTTGTATTCAAAGACTTCTTCGTATTCGCAGTCGTTGGGTCTTTGGTTTTCATGCATAAATAAAGAATATTCGATTGCTGTATGAAACGCTTCATTTTTCCACAGTGGATTTAATGATTCGGTCACACAGAAATCTTCATAAATATTCGTTAGTAAAAAGTCCAAATAGCAATTTTGTTGGTTTTTGATGTGGTTAATTTGGTTCAGTCCTAAATTAGATAATTTCTGAGTTAAAATTGGCCGAAAGAGCTATAAGAACTCCACCACCTGACTTCTTCTGTGTTGCATGAAAATTTCTGTCGTCTCTGAATACATTAAAGGCATTTCCAAAGATTTCTTCACTTTTTACGCTTTCGTCCCAGCTTGTTTCAGTTGCCAGAATGACCGAAAAGGATGAGCATAATAAATGTTGATGAATTTCCTTCATTTTAGCTGGGCTTTTCATGCGATTGAAATTTTGACAATAAATCAAAATTTCAGTCGCATTCTGTCTGTGTGAAGAAATTATTGGAAATACGTCGGTTGATAAAGTATGGTCATTGTTATTATTAGTTACCTCAGTCTCATGCCGAGCATCGTTATATAGAAATAATGAGTCTTCCTCAAGGTCCGTCAGCGGCGTTGAAAATTTACAGGATTGTAAAATTTGAGGGCGGCCTCCCTAGTAGATTGTAGCCGTTGCGTGCGTTCACTGGACAGGAATGTACGGTAGGATTGCAGGTCTGCCAAGGCGTCGTTTCGAGTCACCAGCTTGGTGGTCGGAGATGAATTGGTTCAAGGCTACCGGCTTGGATAAGCCGGTATTTGTCAGGCACAGATCTAGCGTCGACATGAGATGCATGTTGGCTCGTCCGAGAACCAAACGGAGTGCTGCAAGTGGTCGAACGGTAGACGACTGTTCTGCTTCTGCTAGTAGTTCCGCCAGGCCTCATGGCGAGCATTCAGATATCCTCCAACAACGAAGCGGAAACCGGTACGGTACGCAGGTCAAGAAAAGAATGGATAGGAATGTGTTGACGTGACACTCGCTTTGATGGAAGCCAAGAAATACTCTGCACTTCCACGAGGAATCATTGGGATGTTGGGTAAGAGGGTAAGGTTTGCAGCAGGGTTCGTTTTGGTAAAACGAGAAATGGTCCGGTTCCAAGCTGGCTAAAGTGCTGAAGATGCCGAAAACAACAGTTTGTATAGTGCTCAAGGAAACCCAGGTGGAAAGGAATCAGCGGACCTACGAAACTGGAATCAGGGATCGTCAGTTGCGCAGCCAGGTGTTGAGGTGCGTTAAAGCCAACCCCGGTATTTCGATCCGAGATATGGCCAGAAGGTACAACGGCTCCTGTCAAACGGTGCGGAACATCCTTGCCAGTGAAGGATACAAGCCGTACAAAGCCAGCAAACATCCGAACCGGCACATGAAGCAGAATTCCGTGGCCAAAAAGCGTGCAAATGCTTGTTTTGATGAAACACAAGGGCTGCACTTTGATCGATGACGAAACACACGTCAAACTCGATTTTAAGCAGCTTCGCGGTCAAAAGTTTTTCATCGCGACTGGACGTGCGGGTGTGCCGGGAAGATTCAAGTTTGTGTTTGCCGACAAGTACGTGAATAAGGCCATGATTTGGCAAGCGATTTGCAGTTGTGGCCTGTAAACGGAACCATTCATCACATCTTCGATGTCAGCGTGTATTGCCGTGTATCCGCAAACATAGGGGAAAAGTCATCTTTTGACCCGATTTGGCCAGCTGCCACTACTCCAAAGTGGTTCTGGAGTGGTATGCTGCCAACAAGATTGATTTTGTCCCCAAGCTAATAAATGCTCCGAATTACCCGGAATTTCTAGCAACCGAAAAATACTGGGCAATTTCAAAGCAGCGACTTCGTCGAAGCGGCGGGGCAGTCAAGGACATCCAGCAAATGCGGGTAAAATGGTAAAAATGTGCTGATTCCGTGCCCGTTTCCATTGTGCGGGCGCTGATGGGCTCCATCAAGAGACATTTGTCAAGGTCAACAATCGAATGTAAGTTCACATTGAACGTTCGCTCGCCTTGCTGCCAGCCACATCACCCCCAAAGCTCTTTGATAATGTTCCCAGCAACCAAACGTTTGTGATCAAACATTCTCGCAATGACCGAATACCACATGACCATGACAAATAATCAAAAACACTTCGTAAGGTTTTCTCCAGGACGCTAGAAAAATCAAAAAAATCTCTAATTTATATGATTGATCGCGAACATCTCGCGGTTGGAAAAAATTTAGCAAGAAATTCCTCCAATCAATTTTTGCTTTTTTTCTTATTATATATTGAATAAACCAAAAGTTCTGTGCGTTTCTTGTACGAAAATGCGTAATTTTTACATCAGAAAACGAGGCGTTTCCGTGATGGGAAAAGTGGTTTCCCTAACACAGTCACCGAATATTGATACCAAGCACTGATCATGCCAGACGGTACCGATCTTTATGCCTTTTGGTGCAAATTTTAAGCCCCTCCTATTAAGAGCATAATGCCAAAAAATAAAAATCTTGCTGAATTCTCTTAATAGAAGATGCTTAAAATTTGCATCAAAAAGCATAAACGTAGGTACCGTCCGGTAGGCACAGATTCTGTGATTGACGTGTTTTCCCTAATACATATTTCATTTTTGCACCGCCATCATCTTCAAGAACATCGAGGACAAATTTCCACAGCATTTTTGCTTCCTTTTTCCACCGGTCCTTTTCAGGACCACAAATGACTGCTAAAAGTGTTAACTGAAGAGTAAGAGCTTGAATCCAAGACATATCGTCTAGGATTGGCTTTTACTACATGGACATCGACAGAGCACCTCATAAAAAGAACTCTCAAATTGCTTTCGAATTTCAACCTATCGAGCTTTTTCACTGATAGCGAGTTAAGAAATCAATTTAATATATACTATACTTTTGCTGTGACATCAAAACTACCTTTCGTAATCCTACGTCAAATCAGCGGTCGTGTCTTGGATACAACCTCTTACTTTTTCAAAACTTAAACATTACCTTAAATTAGAGGAAATCGCCCATCCAGGTATCGCAATTTTCGTGGTGGCATTATTTTTAGAATTTCCAGTAGGTGAATGCATGAATGCGGACCGGAGCTGTGTTTGGTGCTTCATAACTCCCAATTTGCGGCTCAGTTTCATAGGCAGTTTCGGACAAATTAGTATCAAACGCTCGCTTACAAATATTAATGAGTATTTACTTCATGGGGGTTGCAAAACATCTTCTGAAATCAAAATGTTTAATAATACTTTTCAATTATCATCGAAAATTTCTTAAAACTAATACCAAGTGTCATTTTTTCATCATCTTATATCCTAAGAACTACAAAACTACCTTTTCCTTTTAAGCCCTTAACCCTAGGGAATGTTTTGTGTTGTTGTGTTTGTGTCTTGGCATTATGCCAGTTACACAATATTCTCAGAAAAAGAGTGTATTTGTAATCATTGAATTGATTTAATCGATTCGCGCTCGGAAGCACGTGATCATCTATGTAATCGTGTATAATAATAGCGTATAATTCTAATTATTGGTGTTGTCGCATCGCGTGTCACGTATGCAGTAGCTATTATTCATCATGCTATCCTCCAACTTCGCTCGTTTTGAGAATCATTAAAAGGATCGTATAATAATATGTTGAACGGAATACCACTACCATTAATATCAATTTCATTTAGTTGATTAAATATCATATTCATTGTCATTTGGAATAATAAATTTGGATAAATTATACCATTTCATATTGCAAGGATTGTGTTTGGTGTTGTGAAGGGAGTTTGTAAAAACTTGCACGGTTCAATATTGAATAATATCCTTAAAACACATTTTCAGAAACTAAATGTTAGGCTTAATCAGCAAGAACCCAGCTGCATTCAATATTGCTTAAAGCTAGGAAAACAAAATGCTTATGAATGAAATAAATACCTCTAACCACGCTAGAGCTAAATATTGCTATTCGTAACTTCATATTTTTTGGATATTTGCTGCCTTGCCGAGACTTGGAGTGGTTGGCCAACAAATCTCACCAAAGCAGCAAACCCTATTTTTTAGTTTTGATCTTATCAATAACAAGTGGGAGTTCCATCACCAAGTTTAAGCTAAACATCCGATGTCGTAGTCCATTGAGCCGTTAGCCGGGTCTTTGTCAATCTATGTTCGATAGCTGGAAAAACAGATGAACGATCCATTGCTATTTGCCGTGTAACAAATTTTGATACAGCCTACTAACTGTTATTCTCAGGAAAGTGTTCCACGGAAAACATAACGGTAGTTTATGTGATGTGTCGTTCCAATCTGCTTGCTGGCGTGGATGCTGCAGTGCACGTTCTTCGTCGCCAGTCCATGTTTTGGAAGTCTGCCAAAAGGTGTGTCAAACTTTATACCAGCAATATCACAAACTGTTGATGACACAAAATGGCAACATATAAAATTAAACTTCAATATTTTGTATAATCCAAAATCAATGGTGATCTCGCATTTTTGCTCAGGTAAATCTACGATTAAACCAGTTGCTGTAGCTAAGAAACTATGCCCGCCACATGTGTCGCAATGATTGCACGCCAGCATGTATGACATAACCGCGCAACTACCTAGTGGCTATCTAGTATGTTCCTTACCATCTATCTCTCTAGTCTTCTCGATGTCGAAAGCATTGATACCTTCGAGAACCACGATGGCCACGTCTGGATTGAAACCATGCTTCTCGAGAAACTGTACTCTTCGCCTTGGGATGGATTGAATTGCCTTGTTGTTTCGACTCAAGCGCAGATAATTAGGCACTTGAGCGAATTTACCATAATTCATCCATTTCACACATCCTCCCCTGTACTGTGTAAGATCTGCAAAGAGCGACAACACATATTAGAGCACTGCGACTAAACGGAACTGCGCCAAATTCACTTCATCGGATAAACAAACACCAAAATTTGCCAATCAACTTACTTCCAACCAAATCTTGCACAAAGTACTGTTCACGACTAACTTTCCACCCGAAAACTCTACGATGGTAAACCCCCCATCTGGGATACACGTTTCATCGTACGACTTACTCCAATATCGCTGTAATAGTTGAAGAAAATGTTGTCTTGGAACCTATCCGCACTGGCACTGGAACCTACACATGCGCACAATCAGCAACAGCACCGTTATGAGCCGCATCTCATTTCAGGCTTTCTTCAATACCTATGCTCCGACATAGCTCTCCGCCATACTGACTGATTGTATATCATCATGCGAGTGCTATATCTCGTGCGCGGAGCTTGACTTTCGATATCATCATGAAAGAGAAATCAACTTTTATTAGGTGAATTTTTGCTCATATTTTGGACATCCCTTGACACAAACTGATATGCGTGGATTCTGTGGTTTGTTCAAAAGTGACTATCCACAAAACATCATGTTTGGATGAATAGAGGGGCAAAGCAGTGCGTTTGCACGGTTGCCTAAGTTGTTCGAGGGGTTTACATATGCTTCTCGGGAATGTTCAACTAACTATTCTTCTCATAAAACCGTTAAATAGACGATAACTGTTTTGAGCTATTATATATTCATCATTGTAAAAGGTATTTGTAGTCTTGTTCCCCCTCTCATAAAAATGATCAATATCCCAGTCAGAGTCAAAACGACGCAAAGCACTTTTACTGCGTAGCTACTTAGTTTTTTTAGTCAGAGGAGCGGAGCGACGGGCAAGTATCTAGAATGAGCTTCAAAAAAAAGCTTCTTTTAGATTCATCTTAAGAAGCTTCTTCTTCTCTTCTTCCACTTGCCTTTGATAAAAAAAACACGTCTACTGAGGATTCATATTTCCAATGACGGTCTCTGTTCCGCAATCTAGTGCCAATCACCGACGGACATCGATTGCCATCCATTGACGGCAATCTAATGTGCAGGAAGGCAGCTTCCACACCTGGATCGTACCCATTCAAACACACATGGGCCGAGACCAGCGGCTTTACTTCACTTCCAAAGGAAAACGTAACCAGAGATTTTTATGCCTCAGAAAAATCGCACCACCACCACCAGGCGTGGAAAATCATTTACATTCATTTCATGCATTCATTTACATTCATTTGCCTCTAACTTTTTTCATCAACAGCAGTTGTAGCTAATAACAAAACCTACGAAAGCTCTGTACATCATTTTGCGGAATGCTGTTGATGAAAAAAGTTAGAGACAAATGAATGTAAATGAATGTATAAAATGAATGCAAATCATTTTCCATGCCTGATCACAGCACAGGTAATTACTATTAGATATTTTTGCAGTCAGTGACAGATGGTGGACATGAAGATCCAGTAGAGGTGCCGGGCGAAGGTGTTATATCCTAGACAAATGGTAAGTTCCAACTTCGCTGTTATCGTTCGTCTGTTTAAAATTAACCATCAAACACAGAAACTATATGAATGATCGCGTATCTCTGTGGTTCATTACATTCCAAGCAGAAACTTAATCATATGTTGTCGTGGAGTGTTGTGGTTTTGAGATGCTTGATTACGCTGAAAGGATCGTTTTTGCTTACTGAGTTGAAAATCATGGGTAGTATTATATTCTGCATATCTGCATATAAACATATAAACTCATTGGGTAGGGATGGAACCACGCTGATTACAGCAATTTTGATGGGGAGAGTGGAATTGCCAATTCCTTGTTGTTAACATTTCGTGAATTGAAGGTGGGCTGTACCTCCCACTCATTGGGACATCCCCTTGTATGATGGCTTGTTCTGTATCTGGTGGGAACATTTTTATCATTGGAAGGAAATGCTTCTTGCTCCCATGGAGTGTCTCTGCCTACGGGTCCACCCTCCGTTTTTGCCCCTTAATACAATGTAAATTGAATACAACCAGGTAGCGTACTTCATCAAGTCATATGATGTGTCTAATGTGCCTGATAGATGATTTTTTTAGAAATATGAATCCTCAGTAGGCGTGGTTTTTATCAAAGGCAAGTGTCACTCGAGCCATAACAGCAATTTAAGCATAACTTTGCAAAGGACGTAAGTCGCAAAAATAAACAAATCGATATTTTGCTTCTAACCGAATATAAAATACATGCTTTTCCTACGAGTTAATGAAAAACAAGGTTGGAAATTTTAATGAATTATGGAAAATATATTTAATGAACGCCCTATTTGATCTTCTTACATTGTATTTAAAATTTGTTGATACACCCTTTTCTTGTCAACATGACTTAACTGTTAAAATTTGATGGTAACACAAAAAATGCAGATACGCTCACAGTGAAGCGTCGTATGTGAAAAAAACAAAGCAACCATTAACAATCTGCAGATGCGCCAAGTTGTTTCTGAGCAGATACAAAATGGATTTCAACGGGATTCAGCTACTGTTAGGTATGTTTTGTTTAAATATTCTTGACTTAAACATAATTATTATAAATATTTTTTTTTTAGATGTAGCCACTCAGAGATGTTGCTGAGAAGGAAGAATTAAAACGACAACACGAACTACATCAGATGTCAGCCAAGGTAGTGTACGAAGAGAAGAAGAAAGACAAAACGCTTGCCAAAGAAGATCCCACTGTTCGGACCGCATGTTTCTACTGACGTATCTTCACTGCAAATCAAAAACCGGTGTATCTGATTTGACGTATGTGAAAACTGTTCAGTCAAATAGACGAATCATGCAGGGTGTATGTAACAATCAAGGTATGATATCGACGAATCAATCAAGGTATGATATCGACGAATCAATCAAGGTGTATGTGAGTAGTACACAAGTAAAAGGTGTATCATTTTGTTTTATAAAAAGCCTTGTCCGTGTTTGCGAAAACTCAATATTTTTCACAATTTCCTTAAACGCAATCTCTTTATCCAACTATTAGCAGAAACAGATTAAAAAAAATAGCATTAACTTTTAAATAGGATTTGATAATCTCATATGAACATTAAAATCCAATGTTTCTAAATTCCTAACCAATGTTACATACGTCTTTTTGAAAAGTTATGCTTGAATTTATAAAATAACGATCATTTTGGATGGCTAGAGTGACACTTGCCTTTGATAAAAAAAACACGTCTACTGAGGATTCATATTTCTAAAGAAATCAGCTATCAATGAAACAGTCAGTTGATAGGGTAGAGAGCTACTTCGGACTAATCGCTTATTTTGGGCCTATCGAGCAGAAAACTTCAAATAAATCCATGATTTCAGAGTTAACAAGTCAATTATGCATTTGGTACGATACTTCAGTTAATAAGCTTCCGAACGAAGTCAATGAGAAAACGTGATATGAATGTTTGCACCCATTATTCCCAAAAACAAAATAAGCGCTCCGACCGAATAAATTTTTATCTTCATTCGATAGGCCGAAGTGAATTCATTGGCGTTTCAATGTGTTAGGCCGAGTTTAGAATCCGTAGGCCGAGTTTAGCGTCAAGAAGCAGTGTTTGACTTTTGACAATATATCAACGATTGGTTTCTCTTTATCAAATCTTTTGGTACGTACAGAAAGGTAAATAAATGTGGAAGCCATCAGTAATAATAACATTCCGTTTGGTGCTAAACTGCGCTAGATTAAGAAAGACTATGTGCGGGTTGTGCTTAATAGGCCGGAAATGGGGTAGTTAACCCTACTCTTTTGACTAATGTTTGCATTTCCACCTTTTGATTGGCTACCCATCAAACGAGAAATGGTCGATGGCTCTTTCCGGTAATTCCTAGGGAATCGAGAAATATTTTTAGTTTTATCCAACTTTCCCTGAAATTTTCTTCCACCTTGCCTTGGAAGCTTCTTCAGCCTTCGCTCGAATAACTATTTATCTTCTCCCGCAAGTTTTTTTTTCAACATTTCCGGAACTTCAAGGATGCTATCTGATTTTTATTGCGAATTCACACTATCTGCAGGAACATTTAAGAAGTTCTGAAACTTCAGAAAAGTCCAGACTTTTGTGTTAGTTTCGATAAATTAAAGACAGTTTCAAAAACTTATGTTGCAATTCGAAAACCCGGAAATTTCAGAAAAGTCCAGCGAACTCCAGTGAACTTAAGGAAACGTCATAAATATTTTTAAATCTTCACAAATGCAAAGAACTTCAGAGAAATTTAATGATTTTCAGGAACTTTAGTGAAGCTCACAGAACATCAGGACAGATCAATTAATTTCAATGAAATTGCTGAAATTATAAAGGAGTTCCAAGAAACTCAGGCAAATTCCGAAAACTTCAGCAATGTCCTGAGGGGCTCATGCAAATTTACGTAAGGGAAGTTAAATGAACAGTAGAACATTGCGAGAATATTTTATAGGAAGTTCTATGCTTTTTTAATGGCAGAGTCGATAACTTTTAAAAATTTAAAAAAAATCGGGAAGGTCAAAGAGCTTCAATGCTGATGTTACAATAAATTCGAGAAATTTGTGAGAGCACTTAAGAGATTTCATAATCTTTAAGAAAGTCCAGAGACCTTCAAAGATGATTAGAGATATTCCGGTAGTCACAGTCTCTAATTTCAGGAAAATTACAAGAACTTTTAAGGAATTTCGAGGATTTATGGAAGACTCTTAAGTGCATTTCAGGAATGTTCCGAAAACTTGAGGGAAATTGCGGAGTCTTCAGGGATGTTTTATGAATTATGTATTTGTTTCTTTCAACTGTTCCGTAAGCCTTAGGAAGTTTCCGTCAGCGTCTCTAGGAAGTTTCTTTCGTCTTCTCCAGAAAGTTCAATTAATTCTCCCAGAAATTTCTTTCGTCTTCTTCTGGAAGTTTGACCATAAGCCAAAGGTTTTTTCGTTCGACTTCTATTGGAAGGTTTTTCTGAGCTTCTTCTGGCTTTTCCTGGAAATGGCTACTTTTGAAAATTTACTTCCGATTTCCGAAACTTTTCTGGCTTCCTTAGAAAGTGACATCCGATTTTTTTTTCCGATAGTTTATTTAAATTTTCGCCACAAATTTCTCAATTCGTGTCTTGGAAGTATCTCGGATGTTTTTCTAACTTTTCTTAGAACTTTACTCGAACTTCACCCAGGAGAGCTTCTTTCGTCTTTCTCAAGATGTTTTGTCAGCTTTGTTCAGAAGCTAATTCAAACATTCCCCGGAGTTTTCTTCCGGAATTTTTCGACCATAGTTGAAAAGCAAAAATTTTGCTTTGATTAACGGCTTTCTCAGTCTTAAACACTGCAACGACTACGATATAATCTGCTCGACATTTCGGCCATGGGTTGTGGCCTTTTTTCAAGAGAAAATATTGTTTGTCGTTATTGTCAATAGTTTAGTCGTTGTTGTGGCTGGTTATTTAAATATATATTTTGGTTTCATTTAATGATATTTAATTGAAAAAACTACTTGGTCACAATTTCGATCACTATTTGAGGACAACGATAATTTTAAAAATTAAATAAAAAAAATTAAAGAGTGTTTTAAGACTGAGAAAGCCGTTAAACAAAGCAATTCCCCTCAAATCCCAGTCGTCACCATTGTTAAAAATTTTGTTTTCAAAAACGGCAAAATATAAAATTTATTAAATAGTAAATACCGATAAATACCGATTTTTTAAAACCTTCGATACCAAAACAATCTGGCAACGCTGCTACACAGTGTCCAAAATATGATGAGTGGTATTCGAAGAAAAGTTCGAGATTTCATCAAAACCAAATCGGAATAACTTTTTTCGCAATTTTTTCTTTATAGTGTAATACATAATGCAACATTTCATTAAGATGGTTCCGAGATGCATCCGATTTTTTGCGTCCAGATATTAAATGACTCAAGCTTTACTCTACAGACTTCGCATTCATCTCTAAATTCTTCAACCTTTTCAGAAAACAGGCACCTCTCATGCTAACCGCTTGTGGACGCTATTCTCATGAAAATGATAACCGATCTGTGGGAAGCGCATGGGTAACAGATAGGTATCATGCATTGACTACTTTAACGACAACCGAACTTGGCAGGTCAAGATAGAAGAGTCACATCTTCGTAATAAATGTGAAACATATGTCCTACATAAAAAGAGCAAATTAGTGATAAACTAGCCCAGAAGGAATAAAGCATTAAGAATATTATTTTCTTCAAAGCGCGGCACCCAGGCCGCCCATCAATGAACATAGAGAACCATACGATGGACTGAGACCTGATAGGTTATAGCAATATTTTCGGAAGTCATTGTTTTTAATGATGACACGGTGGCATCACTCCCTGCCCCTTATTCCTCTCTTCACGTAGGCATTTGTTCATTCAGCTTCTTTTAAAAAAGGTTGAGCCTAAACCATTCATCAATCCTTTTGTGCAGCATCATATACATATATGTATTACTCCTATGATCCGGGAACACCAGAAGCAAATCCATTTACTTCGAGGAAATGGCATAAGTCGGTTGATTACAGTACAGAAATGGCATGAAATGAAGGTCAAGGCTTGGATCTATAGACAAAAATGCAGTACTGAACTAATCATGGAACTCATCCCATAGCGTGGGTAGATCACCTTTTTGTGGTACGTTACGGAATGTAAGATCTACCACCGATTCCTAGTCCTGACTACTTCAAACTAGGGGAACAGGATTTTTCAGTAATCCAAGGAACACATCTTAGTCCTTGTTACTTTTTATGCCTTGTTGATAGTGACAAGACTCGGCTTTGCCCACCGAGGATAATCTTGAAACAAGGAAAAACTGAGTTAGTTAGTCTTCATCTATATGATTCCTAATCTTCTATTCGTTGATCTCTAGTTTGAAGTGGTTAAGACTAGGTTTCTGATGCATGGTCATTATCGGTGTCATTTCTTAATTTTGTTGCTAAGGAATCCAATTTTGACTGACAGAGGGGTGCGCCTTTGGAGGGTGTTTCAACACTCTGAAGGGTATAAATAGCGGGACCTTTCAATTAGAGTCGGATCCTTGCGTTAGATGCAAAAGTGGCAACTGTAAAAAAAATCGAATAATACTTCATCATTTCTCAATAGTGATGAAGTAATACGACATGCACTAAACTAAGGACACGGGATGTACTACAATAGATCAATTTACTGGTCGCAGTAGTGTTTGGTCCCGAACAGAGGAAAAAAAAAAATCATGGAACTACGAAACAAAATCAAAACAAACAAATGTCACAGAGTACTGTTGTTATTCTGGCAAAAGAGTATGTTGTGATGGGAAAATGCACGGTCACTCCCAGCGCCATTCATTTGATTTATTGTTGAAATTGCACAAAAAATCAAATGAATGGCGCTGGTTCTGATCAATCACAACAAATTTGATATGAGCAGTCAGTCTAAGTTAAGCTAAGCTAAGCTAAAAATGTTTATATTTCATTAATATTGAAAGATACAGACCTTTTTTTCGGAAGAAATTATCATAATTAATTGCACAATGTTTGATAATGTTAAAGAACCATTTATTTAAAGAACATTTACTCAAGATAAAAAAAATCTATCTCAAATGGTTCTCGTGTTATAGGTTTTAATAAGTAACTTAGGGTAAAAGTTAATTCAATTTATTAATCAAAAACGCCTCTCATAGTTTTTATACTATATCTGATTCAAATGCAACTAATAACATAAAATCCAATTACACCATTTTTAAATATTAATAAGAAATTAAAATCCTCGATCAGCTGGAGATCCGTCCCGATCAACCTGCCGTCATAGAGGAATATCAGTGTACGCTATTTGAACGATTGAAATGTTTAAGATCTTCAGAAGTGGAAGTCTTGAAAATTAATCAGAGAACTATATTAATTTATGATCTGCGATCTTTCAAAAAAATCCCATGATTATATCTGATCAACCATGAATTTAACTAGAATATCTGGACACTACATTTAAATGTATGAATTGTTGAAAATCTTCAGAATAATTCTGGATCAACCTGAAGACTTCAAAAAATATCCAGCAAATATTATTGAAATCTTCGATTGGCTGTAGATTTTTCATATACTTCCTGATCTTGAATGAATGTCTGAAGAACATCATTTGAAATTTTAACAATGTCTTCAAATCATTAGCCATCTCAATTTAAGAGTTATAAAAACATTCAGAGGACCGAAGTTATATCTTATGAAAAATCCGTGAATATCAATTCTAAAATTCTACGATATTTCCTGAACTTCTATGAGGGTTCCTGTACTTGCACAAAGTTTTTTGTACTTACCATATGCGTGATAATGTTTGCACCATTGAGCAATGTCAAAATTAAAAAAAATCTCAAAAATTTCGTTTTCGATTTTTTTTATTTTTTCAAAGGGGGGATGTTTATCAGAGTCTTAAACTATGTTAATCATCGATCGAGTTTCCGGAATGCACGGCAGGTTCTAATAATGTAGTCTGAATCCATTTCTCTCCAGGTACGGGTCAATGTTTGTCTGAGGCTTGCTGTACTAGGGTGGCGTTTAGAACAAGCTAAGAGATGAACTAGCCTCAGGCTAAAAATCTCTAAAATAAAAATTAAAAAAAAAAAAAAAAAAAAAAAAAAAAAAAAAATAGAACAAGCCTTGGCCTTCATTACGCGCCATATTGAGTAATCCAGCGGATTAAGATCGGAGCTGCATGGCGGCCACATATCCTTCGCCCACACAGCTAAAAAAAAGTAGTGTAAATTTCCGTTACTACGATGCACATAAATGGAGCGCATGTATCATACAAGTTTAGATTATAGATCGTGTAAATTTATGAGACATGTCATGCAATAGTCCATATATTGTATGCAACTGTCCACTTTTGTTTGCAAAATTTCTTGCAAGCTACTAGTTTACGTGAAATGTATGAATGTTTGCATGCATGGATGTTTAGGCATCGCCAGTAAAATTCAGAATGTGTTGGTATGCAGAACGGAATATGTTACAATATTTGGCTTCGGACCGTACTGTTCTTTGATCCACGGAAGAACATACTTACTCAAAATCCTGATGTAGACCTCCGTGTTGACCTTATCGCCTTCTGGAATGAGCACCGGGTTCATTTTTTTTGCCATCGGAAGCCACCAATCCAAACACTATAACGCTAGCAGGATGCTTGGTCAGATACACGTTCTTGTGCTCGTCGGCCACGTCTTTTACTGGAACAGAACTAATATATCGGTCGGTTCTGGAATTTGATACGGGATCGACGGTAAACATGCTCTCGTCAGTGAACAAGATTACCGGATTTTTTCGCTTATGGAAGTTCAAAGTTTTCTTGCATCGTTCGACTCGTAGCTCCCGGATGCGGTTGGTAATCATGTGAGTTTTTTTTTTTCCGTGCACTCGACTTCGCCCCGCAATCTTCCTTTACGATCTTCCGTGCCGTAAAGTCACTGATCCCGTATTCCTTTGCCATTTTCCTTATTGAACGCACTGGATTCAGCCGAGTCTTCCTTTTGATAACAGCGTTAATCCTCGGGGCCCGAGCTAACCTCGGACGACCTGTGGCCACCTTCGCGGATAGTTGTCCTTTCTTTTCTCGGGACAAATCACGAATACGCTGCCACTTCGTCATGGTGCAACTGTCAAACTAAGTAAATCATTTTCTTTTATACACAGTCTACTACGGTATGAACTATTGGTTACGTGCATGCAAAGAAAACCAAGGCATTGTATGCACAGGTGAAACGGGAACCTTATTTGTACGATAGTGCAAACATTATCACGCATACGGTACTTTCCAATCCATTGAACTTATCTGAAGTTTCCTGAACCTCTATGAACTATTCTGTATTTGTGAGAAGTTCTGTGAAATCTTGGTCCATTTCTTCGAAGTTCCCTGAACATCTACACAAACTAAAACTTAATTTCTACCAATTTTTTAATTTTTATTTATAAACTTTATTAGGAAGATTTTTATCCTTTGGCGATGAATTTCTACCAAGATTTCTGCACATGTTAGTATTTCAAATAACTCATACATTGTTCCCTGAACATCTACAATGTTTCATGAAACTTCCCGAACCCCTACTAAGTTTACTGAGGTTCTATAAAGTCAACCGAGCTTCGCAAAACTTTTACGAATCTTGCTCTTCTATGAAGTTTTGCGATGTTATTCGAATTTCTAATAAATTCGCTTGGTTTCTAAAAACTTTAATTTTTTTTCGGAATTCCTTAAACTATTCAAGACCAATCTTTAAAGATGTGTCCAAAAATCAAAAGAAGGTTCTGGAGTTTTAATAAAGTTTCCTGCAATAAAACATAGTTTCATCAACTCCATCAAAGTTAACAAACTTGTACAAGCTTCCCACTTCTACGATTTTTCAGAATTTTTTCGAAGCACACCTAATTTATCTTAAATCCCCTTCTATGGTTTACCTTGAACATCTCCAAAGTTCTCGATTATGTTTAACAAACATCGTTCATAGGAGAACTGGGGTAAGATGGACACCCTAAGGATTGTTATTGTTTCATTGTCACTAAATACAGCATTTTGCTCGTAATATAAGAATTCTGTAGGTATGTAGGAAACTATACCGATTTATGATAAATATTAATAAATAAACCTTTTTTGGAAAATCTATTATGATGCATGATGATGCATGATAGTGGTATATCACCCATTATTGTAGCTCGGTAGCTAAGTCCAATAGCAGTCTTTTCTCTGTTTTCAAGCTTAATAACCTCTGATAGTCCTCAACATGTCGCTGTATGAAGGGCCAAAATGGATTTGGTGGATCGATAGGCAAAGTCGCCTATACGCATCTACGGGTTAGTAAAGAATCTCCTTTAGCAACATGATCGCACAATTGGTCAAAAAGATGAGCCCCCAAACAGGAAGATGTCCCAATGAGTGGGGTGAAGAGCCCGCCCTTTATCCACGAAATTTTATCAACGTGGAGTTGGCATTCCCACTCTCCCCGTCCAAATTGCTTCAATCGAGTGCCCTGATGGTCCTCTCAATCCCAGTATTGTTTTGAATATATATATGAGCAATAGTAAAAATATAAAATTTAAGACGATCTCACCAGATTTCACTGCTTCTTTACCCTTCTGTCCAATTTTCGTGCCTATTTGTGAACTCATTGTCCTTCTCTGCATCACTGTTAGTTTCCCAAAATTTTCCCATGTTATTTCTGATGTGTTCCACGACATTTCAACGTCCACTATCTTTGTATGATGATCTTTAGTTCCTAGTTGCATCTTACAAAACCGTAACACCAGGGCGAAAAATAGACAGTGCCCATTTCCTTAACGACGATCACTACATTGTCGCATCGCATGTGCTTGATTTTGCTGCTCTTCTTTCACTTTTACTTTGTTGACTCCATGGTACCGGAAAAGATATATATTTATACATTAACGGGATGGCCGTTGAGAATGGTTCAACGGATGTGAAATGAGGGAACGTTAACACGATTTAAAATATTTCAATGCAACATTAAATGTGTTGACTAACTATTAACACATTTCTGGATAAATGCTTCTAAATGTGTTTTCTACAAATAGTATCAATGTTCCGTCAAATCGTATGTTCAAGTGATCTTCGCCACATTTCATTGAGGCTCTTTGGAACTACATACATGTGGTAAAATATGAAAGCCAATTTTCTAAAACTACAGCTAACATATTTATCCACCGAGATATGTGACGAAATTACAAATTGGAATGGAATGTGCAGTCAGTGTAGAAGAAAATGTATAAACCACCCCAATACCTCACAAATTTATTCTTAGACAAGTCAAGAATGATTCAAAAAATATTAACGTGACTAGGTACAAATAAAATTGCCACGTCATAAAGTTATCTAAGCATTAAACAATTTTCCTTCGGTTAGACAGAGTTCAAACATAATTTAAGGCCAATTTATGAGATAAAAATATTATGTTATAGCATGCATTTCTTAAAGTGGATTTAAATTGCTGGGTTTTTATTTCTAATTAAAAGTTGCATGCTTCTAATTGTTCCTGTAAATGTGCCAAACAGAGTCAAGCTGGCGTGGTTTGAAATATACGAATGTTGCAATCGGTCACCGGAAACAGGCTTGTTACTTTTCTTGTTGATGCATATAATAAAAGCAATTAATGTTGTTTTCATGCCTGTCAATGCTGTTTGTTGCTTGTTTGCTATTACTTTCCACCCTCCATCATCTGCCACAACGCAACGTTCTAGATACGTTCATAATCAAGTTTATATTATATCGATCAAACTTCCGCCGAAATCGAAGAAACAAATTGTTTAACTAAAGGGACGTTTTTTTTTTGTTTTCCCTTTTGTCATACGCAACAAATTTCCTTTTATTATAGCAATCAGCGACCGAATTTTCGATGGAAGCAGAAGGGTTTTTGTTTTGTTTTGTGGACCACGCGTGATCACATATTAATGAGTTTATTCATGGTTTTCCGCACCTATTACCAGCACACTCGTTCAATATTACTCTAAATTGAGTAGAAATATACTAATTTTCAATTTGAACTATTTTTACGGTTAACAGGGGACATTTTTCGGAACGAGCTAGAAAAAAAAAACTACACACAAAAAACTACAACCAAAAGCCATTTCGCGACAGTTAGCTGAGACCATAGCCATAGCGATCCAAAGAAAATTTGTTAGGATCGTTTTTAACACCTCCTTTCGATCTATCTTCCCACGGTTTTTATCACATTTGGATGATCGTCCATACCATCGGCCAGGGCGAAACAAAACAGCCGGGCGGTCGTGTATATTTACATTTCAAAAGAACGCCGGAGATAGAGAATGAGAAAATTGTCACAGCCTATTCTTTTTCAAACAGTTTATTGCAATTAAATTCTAGCTGCAAGCTTTCGTGTGACAGTAAACTATCAACTTCCTTATTTTTAATAAAGACAACCAACCAACCAACGCCCTTATTATGGCATAATTTGAACATCTCCGCTTATGGGTGGTTAGCATTCATCTTATATTTTAATCGCATGCAATAAACATCAAATAAATGCAGTAATTTGTCAGAAATCTGCAAAATTCTACATGCTGGTTTCTTTACACGAAAAACATTTTTCCGCTTGCCAGTTTGTTTTTGTGTGTCTTCACTATGCTGCCGGTGGAAGCATAACTGTCCCATGTTACAAAACACAAAAATGAGAAAACTGCAGTTAAAGTTTGAACAGACGTTTTGCTGCTATCGTAAAATTTCACGGAAAAATTTGGTTCTTCTTCGAAAAACTGACGTAATATAACTATTCCATAGAAAGTTTGTCAAAATGTTGCCAAAAAATAAATTTTTCCATTACAAAATCTTCTGTGACACTTATGCCGCGAATTTCCCTGACGAGTTGAAAAATGTACGCATATCTGTCCCACTCAGGGTTCTGCATTTTCGAAACAAAGAAAAGAAAATGAACTTTCCGCAGAATCGCTTCATTTCGAGCAATATCATTTTTGGGTAAGTCATCGTGTTTCTTGTTATCGAGTCACGATGAACATTCCTCTTTTCAAACATGACTGGACTATCACTTGTTTCGTTCGTCAAGTGCTTCAGTTCATTTCATTTGACTTGACAAGACTTATTTCAATTGACGCAATGAATGACTCGAAAACTGCTTCCTTCGTTTTTTTCCACTTTCACTTCAATTCGTGGCTCATTCGACTTGTCCCTAACCGACGACGCAGGAATCAAAATATAGTATCTGGATAGCATCCGCACAATATTGGTTGCTGATAGGGATGGCATCCGGATTATATTAGTAATAATATATTATTTTATATAAAACGAAAATTAAATTAACGAGGCCATTCTGGAGTCAAAGATGGCAGCCATCGAGGTCAGGGAAAGTCTCCCTACAATATGGGTATTTTCGGAACGAGGACCACGCGAAGGTGCAGAAAACCGATATTCGACGTAATTTTAGAATCCGAAATTGGCGGCCATCAGGTTTCAGAAAAAAGTGTCAAATACCCCGAGAAATACCCTACAATAGGGTATATGCGGAACGGGGATGCCGCGTAGATGCTGAAAATCGATACCCGACGCCATTTTGGAATTCAAGATAGTGGTCATTGGTTTTATGAAGTGTCAAATACTCTAAGCTATGAGTATTTTCGGAACGGGAACAACGCGTAGATGCCAAAAATCGATATGCGACGCTATGTTGGAATCCAATATGGCGGCCATCAGGATTCAGAAAGTGTCAACTATCCTACAATACGGGTATTTTCGGAACGGAGAGAACGCGTGGCTGCCGAAAATCGATATTCGACGCCATTTTGGAATCCAAGACGGTGGCCATCAAGTTTCATAAAACGTGTCAAATACCCTAAGATATGGGTATTTTCGGAACGGAGACAACGCGTGGCTGCGAAAAATCGATACCCGATGCTATGTAGGACTCCAATATGGCGGCCATAGGGTGTCAGAAAAAGTGTCTAATACCCTACAATATGGTTATTTTCGGAACAGAGACAACGCGTAGATGCCGAAAATCGTTATCCGACGCTATGTTGGAATCCACCACACAATGTGTACAACGTGTGGATACCGAAAATCAATATGCAATGGCATTTTGGAATCCAATATGGCGGCCATCGAGTTTCAAAAAAGTGTCAAATACCCTAAGATCTGGGCATTTTCGGAATCGAGGACGACACGTAGATGTTAAAAATCGATATTCGATGCCATTTGTAGTCTATTTGACACTTCTTCTGAAATCGGAAGCCACCATTTAGAATTTCAAGATGGCGTCGGACATCGATTTCTTTCTTCTAGGTGTCAGCTCGATTTAAAAAAAAAACCATATTGATCGGTATTTGACAGTATTTCACAGTTTTTCTGAACCAATTTTCGGTATCTACGTCTCATCCGCATTCTGAAAATAACCATATTTTAGGATATTTGACACTTTTCCGCAAATCGGAATTCACCGTATTGGATTACAAAATGGCGTTGGATATCGATATCCGGCTTCTAGATGTTACCCTGATTCTAAAAAAAAACCGGTTGTATGGGTATTTCAAGCTGAACATTGCATTAGGTCGTAAGTAACATTGACAGATTCTCTTCGTCGACTTTCTCTTTGCATCCCAACGGTCATGTAAAGACATTCCCAGGTATTTTCAGCACATACATCGATAAAAGAAGCTTTTATCTAGCATCCAATACGACAAACACATCAAGAAACGGTTCTGTGAATAAGTTATTAACGAAAGAGAAAGTCGACGAAGAGAATCGAACAATGTTACTTAGGACTTAATGCAAAGTTCAGCATGATTTTTTTAGAACTTTTTCTAAAACCGCAAGCCACCATCATGGATTTCTAAATGGCGTCGGATATTGATTTCCGGCCTCTAGACGCCATTCCCATTCCAAAAATACCTATATTGATGGGTATTTGACAGTATTTCCCACTTAATCTGAAATCGGATGCCACCATCATGGATTTCTAAATGGCGTAGCATATCAATTTTCGATCTGTAGACCGATTACAAAATACCAATATTGATGTGCATTTGACTTTATTTTCACTTTTCCGTAAATCGGAAGTCGCCATCTTCGATTTCAAAATGGCGTCGGATATCGATTGTCATCCTCTAGACATCACCCCGATTCAAAAAATACCTTTATTGATAAGTATTTGACAGCATTTCCCACTTTTTCTTAAACTGGAAGTCACCATCTTAGATTTCAAAATAACGTCGCATATCAATTTTTGATTTCTAGACGTCACCCCGATTAAAAATTACCCATATTGATGGGTAAACAAACCAATCGACAATGATAAATTTGACATCCAAGTGCACAGATCTATGCGCATACGCTTAAATCAACAAAAGTCATAAAAACTGCGTGAATTTGGATCAAACAGCTTCGCTTAAATGCAAAAGTAAGTTCATTTGACATTGAAAAAAGAAAATAACACTAGTCAAGCCAAAACAAACAGCATGAAAACTGATCGAAAGTGGTTCTGCTGATGTTGACAAGGATCTGCTTAAAGAGAAGACAAAATGACTTTCAATTGAATGTGATGGGTGAAGCTTCATCGTCGCTTGAAGATTTTCGATTGAAAGTGACTTTGTAGGGCCCTGGTCCCACTGTGAACAACTTTTCAGTTGCTGCTGTTATTATTTGATCTTTAAATTGTTTATTTCAGTGCATGGATTGGATACAATGGATTTAGCCGTCGATTTCTCGTGGAAAAAAGCTCACTCATTAAAATTAATGACTTCACAGAGACACAGGCTCAGGAATGTTTTATCTACCAGCTAGCATTGTTAATTTGGAGGGATGAGCATTTATTTGTGAGATATCGACGGCTAAAGCAATTTTTTTACAAAAGCAATTACGTCCCTTTGAAATGTTGACACTGATTTAAATGAGGGCCGGAAACGTCTGCCATAGAATATTCAAAGCAGTACGGTGGTTCCAGTGATAGTGATAGCTATTAGTCTTTAACGAGACATTTGCTCCTGTTGGCGCATACGCACGATCATTTCCAGTGTCTGCATGTATTAGGCCTGAGTCGATCAGTGGTCGCACTGCCAATGACATTCTTAGAGGCAAAAAAATGCGTCTCGAACGTGTCGTTCCAAGCCAAGTTTAATGTATCACAGTACACGTTGAACTTATTCAAGCCATCGTGGACATCATGAGAAAATTGGTTTTTCAAAAAGGAAGTTATGAGCTAGGATACGCAAGCAACATCAACAGCGAGGACCTTAAATACTACAAACTGTTTCCAAGAAACAACTTCAGCTGATCGAAAAGGATACGTTCTCTACTGAAGCTAACGTACTCTGGCAAAGGTCTCCTTGTGGAATTAAAGTAGATAGGAAAGTCTCTCTGTTGGCAGTTGTCATACCTGTTATTAGAGAAGACAAAACATCGAATCGACGAAAATAAATGAAATGCATACAACGGTTAACCTTAAATAACATGCATGCATCGGAATGATAGTTATTAAAGGTTAACCGTTGTATGCATTTCTTTTATTTTTAAAATAAATCTCATCATTTTACTCCATAGTTTTTCAATACCAAATAATCATACGTGTCACGAAAAGGTACAAATACGGTAAGGTGTTGCAAGTTGATTAGTAAATTTTTTAAATTATTTGTTAGTAAATAGTAACAGAACTGAGAATGATAGCTCAAATTTTCCTTAAAAAAGTGTTAATATGCTTACGACGTTATCGAGGTATCATCCAATTAATTAAAATATTAATTTTACCATTTGGGCAATCGTTTGGAGCTTGTAATATGTTTACGATGTATTATTTGGAAAACAGACTATAATTTTTGAATAATTTCTTATACGTATTAAAAATTGGAGCAGTGGGACAGATATGCGTCCATTTTTGCAATGGGACAAAACGACTTCACATTTTTTTTTAATTTTTCTAGAATAAACAGCATGTTTGAATATAATATTTCAAAAATATGTATTTATTTATCCCGTTGAGCATCATAATCCCAAAAAAGTCGAAATGTCACATGGGACAGTTATGCTTCCACCGGCAGTATGGTCATGGTGAATAGTATAAAATGTTATGGAAACAATGTTACAAAACCAGTACTTGTGCCACCACTGACTGGATTGGAGTAGATCTTTGTGTTGAAATTTGAGCAGAAATCGACTTTGAAGTCAGAAAAAGGATTTAAAAAAAATGGAAGTGGAGTTCCCCCATTTTTTCGGCCATGACTGCATCAGTCAAAATTCACCAAATATAACACCGCCTTAGTATGCAAATACGAAAGTGAGTAGACGTTACTCTATTTAGAGTAAAATAAATCGAGCGTGATCCACCCTTATACGACACATGTCATCCATAAACGAGAACGGTTTTATTTTATCATTCACAACCTTTTATCACCAGCGCAAATGTTTTACTTGGTTTATGTATAGGGGAAAGTAAACAATAAATTAATGGCAACAATTCAAAGGAAACAGGTATTCAGCTTTATCATTTATTTTTATTTGCATATTAAAGTCACTGGGTTCATTAAACTGGTTTGCATTTTTCCCCCTAAGATCCATTGAACACTGTGTATGGAAATTGATTCGACGTTTGAGCGTACAGCTCTCCTCTAACTTGCCTGCAAAAACAGAATATCGAAAAAATAAAATATTATGTTCCACTCAAATTCCGCTTTTTATATTTTGCTTACTCTTTCCGTTTCTCCGCATATCCCATCTTAAATTTGCTTGGATATTCTGCACTAGGATCCCGTAACATGATGCAATCCAGTGGTTTTGATTCAGCGTAGAAGTTCTTCTCGAAAGCTAAATTATAGAATACTGGACACAAGCCATGTGATCCCAAGGGCGGATTTCCCGCAGCGGGTTGTCTAAACCCACACTGACCCATCCGCCAATCCTGGTGGCATTTGTTCATCAACTTTGTCCCCTTATCGATACTAGTGTGGATGCACTGCACATTCTTGGCTGCATTCCGGAAATGTATTCCCTTGAAGAATCGATCCTGGTCGAATCCCACCCCCGCCATATCGCAAGTATCGATAGCTTCGATCGCATTGAATCCCACCTGATTGCCGACGTCCAGCACCAGTTGGCCTCCGAAGCTGAAGCCAAACATGAACAATTTGTCAAATAGCATTCCTTCGTATTGCAATATGCGCACAAATTTCAACAGCACTGAACTGATTTCATCGAACCTCCTGAACAAGTAGGTGTAGGCGCCGCTCGAAAATGTGGAATAGTCCATACAGATGACGCATCCTCCTCGGTAAATGTATAAGTTTTTCTCCAAATCTTTGACCCAAAAGGTTTCGTAGCAGTTCTCGTGCCATCCATGCACAATAATGGCGAATTTTTCCGTGGTAGAACATTCGGTATCCGCTAGCAGTGGTGTGCTGCGTACAGTGGTGGTTTTAGTTAGGTTGTTTCTGTAATGAAGAATTATAATCAGCATTTGGTATGCTACTGATGCTATGTTCAGACTGCAGAGTAATAACATGTTATAAGGCACTGACAGTCACAGTGTTGTGATTAAACTCAATATTTAACGAGATTAGTTATTCAAAGCGTCTCATGCAGAAAATTACGGATTCAATTCCCATTCCCGTACATTGGTCCGTATGATTTTAGATATGCTCATCAAAACAATTAAAAGAAGGTGGACAGATTTTGCTACATATGTACACACTGATTTTCCATTGACGATTTTCGAAAGCTCAATATAATAATATAGCCATTCCATAGCAGAACGATAGACTACCCTGCGTTTCCATTGATTTAGAGCCACTGTAACATGGTCACGTCGCATGGTAGTCATGGTAGCATAGGAGTATTGAGCGAAAACCCAAAACTTGATAAGTTTTTTTTCTCCTCTGTTCGGGATCTAACACCACTGCGACCAGTAATTTGATCTATTGTAGTATATCCCATGCCCTTAGTTTAGTGCATGTCGTATTACTCCATCACTATTGAGAAATGATGAAGTATTCGGTATTGATACAGTCGTCATTCTTGCCTTCATCGCAAGGAATCGATTCTAATTGAAAGGTTCCGCTATTTATACCCTTCGGAGTGCTGGAACACCCTCCAAAAGCGCGCCCCATTGTTAGTCAAAATTGGATTCCATAGCAACAAAATCAAGCAATAACACTGATAATGACCATGCATCAGAACCCTAGTCCTAACCACTTCAAACTAGGAAAAAACGAATAGCAGATTAGGAATCACATAGATGAAGACTAACTAACTCATTTTTCCCTTGTTTCAAGATCATCCTCGGTGGACAAAGACGAGTCTTGTCACTATCAACAAGGCATAAAAAGTAACAAGGACTAAGATTTGTACCTTTGATTACTAAAAAATCCTGTTCCGATAGTTTGAAATAGTCAAGACTAGGAATCGCTGACTTTAAAAATTTAGTGAAATAAACTGTAATTGTGTTGTGTGTTAATTTTTTACTGTCGTGACCATGTTACTTACTTGATACTTGATGGGCTACGAATCGCCAGGTTGATTCAACGCCGAACGAAGTACTCTTCTCCATTGGACTCGGTCCTGAGCCAATCGCTTCCAGTCGCCATGAACGTTTAGCGACCTGATGTCCTCCTCAACTGCAAATAGCCAACGTGTCCGAGGTCTACCCCGGAGTCGACGACCTCTACCGGGTTCTCTGCTGAATATAATATTTGCTTGTCGTTCTTCCGGCATCCGCACTACATGCCCAGCCCACCGTAGTCTGCCGTGTTTTATAAGCTTCACTATATCCGTACCGTTATACACTTGGTACAACTCGTGATTCATGCGACGCCGCCAGATGCCATTCTCCTGTTTACCGCCGAGTATTGTTCGCAGCACCTTACGCTCGAAGACACCAAATGCTCTCCGGTCAGACTCTTTTAACGTCCACGATTCGTGGCCGTAGAGGGCTACCGGAAGTATCAGCGTCTTATACAGAGCGAATTTCGTTTTCGTTTGCAGGCTACGGGACTTCAGCTGGCTACGTAATCCGTAAAAGGCCCTGTTTGCAGCTGCAATATGTCTCTTCACCTCGCGGGTAACATCATTATCGCATGTCACTAGTGTTCCAAGATACACAAATTCTTCCACTACCTCAAATTGTTCACCATCTAACAACACTACACTACCAACACCACTATTGCTCCCACGCTGTCTACCGGCTACCATGTACTTCGTTTTGGTAGAACTTATCGTGAGCCCAATCCTCGCCGTCTCCCTCTTAAAAGGCACAAACGCCTCTTCCACTGCTCTACGGTCAATTCCGATGATATCGATGTCGTCCGCAAAGGCAAGGAGCATGTACGATCGTGTGATGATGGTACCGTTCCTCTGCACACCAGCTCTCCTAATCGCTCCTTCAAGAGCAATGTTGAACAGTAAGTTTGAAAGTGCATCACCCTGCTTCAATCCATCTAAGGTCACGAACGAGGTCGAAATCTCATCTGCAACCCTTACACTTGATTTCGATCCATCTAGCGTTGCGCGAATCAGTCTAATTAGTTTCGCCGGAAAACCATGTTCTAGCATAATCTGCCAAAGCTCATTTCTCTTCACTGAATCGTATGCTGCTTTGAAATCAATGAACAGATGGTGAGTCTGCAAGTTGTACTCCCGGAATTTATCAAGGATTTGACGCAGGGTAAACATTTGATCCGTCGTTGATCGGCCCTCACGAAAACCAGCCTGGTATTCACCGACGAAGGACTCCTCAAGCGGTATCAATCTGTTAAACAGAACGCGTGACAGTATTTTGTACGCCGAATTCAGAAGAGTTATTCCTCGATAATTGGCGCACTCGAGTCTGTGCCCTTTTTTGAATAATGGGCAAATGGGGCCATCCAACCAGCTAGCAGGCAGTTCTTCGTCCTCCCATATCTTCGTTAGAATACGGTGGATTGCTTGATGCAGCTGCTCACTTCCGTGTTTGAAAAGTTCGGCCGGGAGCTCGTCCTTCCCAGCAGCCTTATTGTTTTTCAGCTCACGTATTGCCTTTTTAACCTCGTCTAGCGTTGGAGGCTCCACAGCTTGATCGTCGTCTGCGATGTTTACTCTGTTCCTCGATACTCCCTCACTCTCTCCATTCAACAATGTCTCAAAATGTTGTTTCCACCTGGCAGCCACCATTGTTTTATCTGTCAGCAAATTCCCCTCAAGGTCATTGCACATGGCGGGAGATGGCGCTGTTTTACTCCGCACACCATTGACAGTCGCGTAGAACCTTCGCATATCGTTCTGTTCCATACTTTCTTGCGCCTCAGCAATCACGCGTTCTTCGTATTGCCTTTTGTTCTGCGGTGGGTTCGTTTCTCAGCTGCCCTTGCTACCTTGTACCGCTCTCTGTTCAGTCGGGTACCAGACACTAACATCCGGCTTCTGGCAACGTTCTTCTCATCCGTCAACCTCTGGCACTCCTTATCAAACCAGCCATTACGTGGTCGTCTTTGAGCTGTACCTATCACTTCTTGTGCTGTTGTGTTCACCGCTCCGTGGATTGTGTTCCACAGATTGTTGAGGTCCTCGTTCACGTTGATTTCGCTAATCCGCTCATCAAGCTTCTGGCGGTACTCTGCAGCAACACCTTCTACTGACAAGCGATGGATATTGAAACGCATCGATCTCCGGTTCGTTGAATTCGTAACGGTCGATAGACGCGCCCGAATTTTGCAGACAACAAGATAATGATCTGAGTCAATGTTAGGCCCCCTAAAAGTCCTTACATCAATGACATCTGAGAAGTGCCGGCCATCCACCAACATGTGATCGATCTGGGTGCAAGTTTCGCCATTTGGGTGTCTCCAGGTGTGCTTTCGGATATTCTTGCGTGCAAAGTAGGTGCTACTGATGGCCATACCTCTAGCAGCGGCGAAGTTTATCAGTTTCAGGCCGTTATCATTGGTTACTGTATGTAGGCTCTCTGTACCAATGATTGGACGAAAGAAATCTTCCCTCCCGACCTGCGCATTTGCATCTCCGATTACAATCTTCACGTCGTGTTTTGGGCACTCATCATAAGTTTTATCGAGACTGTCATAAAACGCGTCCTTCACGTCATCGGATTTATCGTTGGTTGGCGCATAGATGTTGATCAGGCTGTAGTTGAAGAATTTGCCCCGAATCCTTAATACACAGATGCGGTCGCTTACCGGTCTCCACCGCATAACACGCTTCATCTGCTTCCCGATCACTATGAACCCTACTCCATGTTCTGCCCTATCGCCACCGCTGTGATAGATATGATACTTGAAGGAAGTGTTGGCGATGGGATCCACCGCCCGGAATTCACGTTCTCCGGATCTAGGCCACCGTACTTCCTGAATAGCAGCTACGCTCACATTCACTTTTTGCAGTTCACGAGCCAAAAGGCCCGCTCGTCCAGGTTCATTTAAGGTTCTGACATTCCAAGTACCGAGTTTCCATTCAGTGTCCTTATTTCGTTGCCGGGTCGGTTGCCGAAAATTCCGTTCGTTGTTTTCTCTTTCTTCGTTTTTCTGAGTAATGTTGGGGGTTTCAGTATGCTACCTTACCGGGGTCGCGATACCTACATCATGTTGGTGGGGCTGCCACCTTAGGTGTAGCTGACGTGATACAGCATTTCTTATTCAGCCGCTCGCTCCGAGACAGACGCTGTTTGAGCCGCACCTCCATGGTGAACAGACGCTCGAGGGTCGCACCTCCTCACTTTGCTATCACCACGATCCGGATCCATGTTTTTATCGTGGTGACATTGCCCAGGCTACGCTACCAGCATCTTTTGCTGGCGGTCTTTGTCATCGGCTGACCCGTGGAAGCGTGAGGTAGGAACTTGTGAGGACCAGAGCTGTTGGGACAACACTCCTTCCAGTTTGTCGACTCACCATTTGTAGCCCATGTTACAGTCGCTATAAATCGATGAAGACGCATGGTAGTCGCATAGGAGTATTGAGCGAAAACCCAAAACTTGATAACTTCAAAAAAATATAACTCAAAAACGAAAAAAATATACATCGCTGATTTTGTGATATAATGTGACCTTCCCTACTAACATAATTCCTAAATGTTCGAGACATTTATGAGGGATCGTAGAGTTCTCTGCATCTCTCTTAAGTAAATGTTGTATACAAAATCCCATATTTGTAAACACCATTGTTTACAAGTTGCTCGGTTGCGTGAAATTAAATACAAGTTTACGTGAATGAATGTTTACATCACTATTAAAATTAAGAATTTTTATCTGTGTAACATACCATACTGGTAGGAATACCAGTTGTAAGGACGTGGCCAGGACAATCCTTAACTGTTGGAGCGGGATATGTCTTTATTTGGGAGATAGTAATAGATATCCGTCTTGCTCTTAATAGTTTTGAATTCGTACCACCTACGACATTGTCCAACTTGTTCGATGCTAATGCCAATCACTGATTTTGTGATATAATGCGTAAAAAAGCCTAAATTTTCAAGGAAAAATATAAAGATATATTACGGCTTCTATCTACAAACCATGAAAAGCATAAAAACAAATACAATCAATGTTTTTCAATACAAAATCTCATTTTTTTTTAATATCATATATTTAAAAAAGTAGGGTAAATGCAGGTAATGTCGGCCTAAGTGTCCCTAATTTGGGCCCATGCATAAATTCAGCAATCGGCTAAATTTTCAATAGCAACCAAAAATATCCATTCGTAACGTCCCAATAACGCGTTCATCTAGATAAAATTGATAAATAGCAGATTTTTAGAGATGAGCCCAATCTTAGATCCATAGGCCAACATTAGAGACATTTCCCCTATTTTTAATTTTATTTCTTTTGTTGATCTTTGAAATCGGTTTATTGGTAATAAATTTTTGAAAAAAAAGTCATTTTTGAAAAAAAAACCGATTTTCGGACCACCCTTACATGGAAATGGGCCCCGTAATTACAAAAGAACGGGTCTAATATTTTGCGATAAGGAACAAAACAACCAATTTTTACGAAATTCTGACTACCACTATATCGTTTTGCTATGAAATGGCTGCATATTTCTTCTTTCCTTTATTTATCGTCGGTCTCTGTTCTGGAAGCTAGTTTCACCGACGGACATCGATTGCCATCCATTGACGACCAGCGAATGTGCAGGAAGACAGCTTCCATACTTGCGTAGGATATCGCGCCCATTCAAACACACACATTGGCCGGGACCAACGGCTTTACTTCCCTTCCGAAAGAAGACGTGACCAGAGATTTTTATGCCTCAGAAAAATCTCACCGACCTCGGCTGGGATTGAACCCAGACCCATTGGGGTGAGAAAGCAGTCACGCTTACCACTACACCACCGGCGTCGGCGACTGCACATTTATCCAGTCAGTAATTTTTATCGAGTTTTTGAATTGCGGAACTGTTCGGTAAAATTTAAAAAAAATCTGGGAAAAATTCAAAGTTGAGAAAATGTGTAACGAAAATTTACAGACTTTCTTCTGTTAACCCCGCTTAATGATGAAAAATAAAATTTGTCGATTTTATCGAATCTTTACGAATAAAGGTCATTTGAAATTTAACCGAGTTTTTCAGTAATTCAAAAACCCAGTAAAAAAATCTTAGTATGAAGTATATCGAACAGACATATGTTTTCCCTACACACTTAATCTAGCTCGGTAAAATCTCCAACAGCCGATTACCTCGGCATTTACTTTTGCTGATATCTCTTCAAAATATCTGTTTGTTAGCTGATATCTCAGCAAAATGTAATTTGTTAGCTGAGTCTCGGCAAATGTTTTACTGAATCTCAGCAAAATATATTGCAGAACTGCTCGGCTGTTGGAATCTCGGCGAAAAAAATTAAGTGTGTATAGTAACGTTACTTTTACATGATAAATGATACACACTTAATCAAGCTCGGTAAAATCTCCAACAGCCGATTACCTCGGCATTTACTTTTGCGGATATCTCTGCAAAATATCTATTTGTTAGCTGATATCTCAGCTAAATCTTATTTGTTAGCTGAGTCTCGGCAATTGTTTTACTGAATCTCAGCAAAATAAATTGCAGAACTACTCGGCTGTTGGAATCTCGGCGAAAAAAATTAAGTGTGTATGATAGTTTACCCGTAACGTGGGTAGATCACCTTTTCGTGGTACGTTACGGGATGTAAGATCTACCACCGATTCCTAGTCCTGATTACTTCAAACTAGGGGAACAGGATTTTTCAGTAATCCAAGGAACACATCTTAGTCCTTGTTACTTTTTATGCCTTGTTGATAGTGACAAGACTCGGCTTTGCCCACCGAGGATGATCTTGAAACAAGGAAAAACTGAGTTAGTTAGTCTTCATCTATATGATTCCTAATCTTCTATTCGTTGATCTCTAGTTTGAAGTGGTTAAGACTAGGGTTCTGATGCATGGTCATTATCGGTGTCATTGCTTAATTTTGTTGTTAAGGAATCCAATTTTGACTGACAGAGGGGCGCGCCTTTGGAGGGTGTTTCAACACTCCGAAGGGTATAAATAGCGGAACCTTTCAATTAGGGTCGGATCCTTGCGATAAATGCAAGAATGACAACTGTAAAAAAATCGAATACTTTATCATTTCTCAATAGTGATGGAGTAATACGACATGCACTAAACTAAGGACACGGGATATACTACAATAGATCAAATTACTGGTCGCAGTGGTTTTAGGTCCCGAACAGAAAAAAATGATAGTTTTAACTAATTATAATGTTTTCACTGCGTGAAGTTAACGATTTACATAATTGGAGATGCTTAGTGACAAATATCAGACTTACACACTTAGAAACGATTACCAACTTCGGTAATTTTTACCAAACTTTCAACAGCTGAACTACTCGGTATAAATATGGCATTTTAATTCATTAGTTTTAAGGCTTCAAAACAAGAAAAACTTTATCCCAATAGTAAGACTCGATTATTAAAACAAAGCTGACAGTGTTTTAAAATTAAAATTTAGTGAATCAGCTTTTGAAATGAGAGTTAAAGTTTTACCGAACGTTCAGCTGTTGAAAGTTCGGTAAAAATACCAAAGTTGGCAATAATTTCTAACGGTGTAAAATGTTAATTTTATATGATAGATGAGGAGATGAAAGTATAGATTTGATAGTTCCGTGAGAGTACGGCAGTGTGAAAATTGTATATAGACCCCTCACCATCGCTTCCCAAGAGGATCCACGGAAACCACGACATTCTGTTACTGTTCTGAACAAGGTTGCAAAGACTCATTTCAGTTAAAATAATGTTTTTCGGAATAATAAAACCAAAAGATGGTATGATGGCATGTTTTACTTGTAACTTGCAAGAAGAGGTTACAAAGTATGCGTTGGAAACATAAAACCTGTAAATTTTGCTTTCTATGAGTCACAATCAGCGATTTGCTGATCGCTGAGTGAGTGAGTGAGTGAGTGAGTGAGTTTGTGAAAAATCGCTGATTGTGACTCTCATGAAGTGAAATAAACAGGTTTAATATGTCAAACACATTCTTTGCAACCTCTTCTTGTATCCTACCAATTCAAAATTTGATCATGGCATCTAATTATTTCATAATTTAGAAAAACATTGTTTTAGCTGAAATGAGTCTTTGCAACCTTGGTTCTGAATATAAATCTCTCCCTATCTCGATGGTCTTTTTAATATCGAGAAATGGAAAGTTGACTGTACTATAAAATATCGTCAAATGATTGCTGAAATCCGAAAAACATTTTTTATAGCAAAATAATACCTACAGAGTCCGGCTATTGAAGTGAAATAAGTTTGACATATGGGAAATGGCTCTAATATTGACCTATGGATCTAAGATGTCCATTGCTAAAAATCTGCTATTTATCTTTTTTTTTTCTAGATGAACGCGTCATTGGGACGGTACTAATGGATATTTTTGGTCGCTATTGAAAATTTAGTCGATTGCTGAATTTATGTATGGGTCCAAATCAGAGGCATTTAGGCCGACATTACATCCATTTCCCCTACATATTATGATTATTGAAATGTTAAAAACTTGCTTTATTTGTCCATTTCAATATCTTTTTTATATATTATGGTCACTTTAACACATTTTAGGCCAATCGTAACTTTGTCCGGTGATGACATTTGAACTCGTAACCTTTGGCGTGAGAGGCATGGATGCTAACCACTAAGCTGGGCCCGTGCCTAAAAATTGTGATTTATTGTATAGCAAGACTGTGCTGAAACCACCGACAAACCGACATGAATGACCATAGCAAAAACAATAAAATTTCTGACCAAACCACACTACTGACATCTAGCTCCATGTTCGCGGAAATATTTAGCATGAACAATTTATGAATTGGTTTGTGTCTGATCTATTCTGGACAAATTATTTTTATATAGATTAAAAAATTCTATGGTTTTGACAGTTCGGATCACTGCACATTTAAATCGGCCGTTTACAATTTTCGGGCATAAGTCAGAATTAAGTGTCATGTCGGTTTGTCGGTGCTGAAACTATTGTTTGAGGATAATCAATACATAATTAGGTTTTCGTATTTAATTCAAGAGCATATATATTTTTTTTTTAGAAATTTCTCAATCTTTAAAGGTGCTGTAAAGGTTGAGTCCAGAAGAACATAAAATTGTAAAATTGGTCTTCAAGGTACACTACCGATGATAAGTTTAAGGGCACCCCAAAAAACCATGCAAATGTGTTTTGTTCAATTTTCGATCTCCAAAGGTTATTTGAATGGTATGAATGGTATAGCATAAGGGAAGGTCCATTAATTATGTCACGCAAATTTGGCCCATTTTCAACCCCCCCTCCCCCCTTTGTTACATTTTTTATATGGACCTTAATTGTTTTTTTGTAAGGCTCGTCACAGTTTCCAAAACCCCCCTCCCCCTAAAAATGTGACATAAATAATGGACGATCCCTAAGCGTTCTACTACTACTTTTATTTCAAAATTTGGCCAACCCAATTCTGAGAAAATCAGTCACGATTCTTCAGAGTAAATATTGGAAAATATTGTAACTTTGGGTGAACACAAAATTTGAAAATTATACTGAACAATTTGTCTACGAGGAATGTACCATTCAATACCTTTCAAATGATCTAAAGAGAACGAAAATTGGACGTAACATGACAGAGTTATGAACATAACAAATTTGTCATGTTTTTTTGGGTGTCCTTGAACTTATGCTCGGGAGTGTAGAATAACCAAATTTGGTACCATCTAGCAGAAAAGAGCGATATCATAACGATTTTGAATTGATATCAATTTATTTTGTAAAACATTATTAAGCAATTTTCCCTTGAGGGATTTTGAAAAATTTGCATACATGGTTTTTAACATATATAGTAATACTATTTCAAGTAGGTTTCCGAATGCTCATTTAGGTCCCTTTTCCTAGCTTCTGAATACGAAAACTTTATGATGAATTATATATTTCTTCAAGTATTGACCATGTTATTATGTTTCACTACAATAGCCGGACCCTGTCAATTAGACTGATGCAAAATTTGAAATTTTTGCTCCACAGTGCTCAAACTATCCCAAATCGGGTCCTGATTAGCCTCCCAAAATGTGAATTGTTTTGGTGTGAAACTGACTTGGCACAAACCATTTGAAATTTAAATGCAAGTTACTATGGAAAATATAAACTTTTTATTCATTGTCTTCTAACCTTTTCTCAAATTGCACTATTCATAAGTTATATAACTGTTCTTATAACTTTGCAAAAGAAAGTTTTTAAACCAAACGTCAATTTAAATAGCTATTATTTGTTTAAGAGATTGATAATCTTATTGCGTGATCAAGCAGCTGTTTGTGGGCAACACTGTATTCTACTGTATAACATAGTAGCCATGATTGTTATGCTCTATTATACGCGTCAGAAACACCTATGTTGCCTTCTGAACAGCTGATTGAGCATAATCATAAGACATCAGTGGTTTGAATTATTTATTACTTTTGTTCCATACATTTAATCGAAAAGTGGTCTTCAACGAGCCAGCTATCATTAGCTGATTAGCTAGAGATTAACAATGACTGAAAAGTTCATAATTATACATTTTGGATTTTTTTTTCCTTTGGTTTGTTTTTTCCGTCGATCTTGTTTTCCGTGCTGAGCACCAATGCTACCGACGTGCCAGGAAGGCAGCTCCCACACCTGGACCCTACCTATCGACCCATCAACTCAAGTGCATCTTCTATCTGATTGTTACGCTTCTTATGTAGGTTTTTCACCAGCTCCTAACTAAGTATTCTTAAAGCCCCTCCACATTTATTAATTGAAAGCTTTCTATGCCATCCAATGCATGCATTTTAATACTCTATGTCCAGGCAAGTCGAGAAAATTTCCAAACCGAAAGAGTTTCTAAACTTGTTAATACCGTGCCTTAATTTACTGGACAATCTGAGGCCCTATGGCGAAAAAGTGCACAATCTCAATAAAAAGCACCTAACTCGATTTTATACTCTTTCATCATATCGTAGCCACCGCATAAAGCAAACCCATCATACCATCCTCTGAGCTGCTTAGGCATTGATCACAAAACACAACTGACGACTAATAGAGTCGGTCACCTTCACCAATTTCAGCTAAGAAATTAATTGTTACCCATGATAAATCCGAAAGATCACATGCTGCTCAAAGATCGAGTTTATAAAAGGCGTTCGCTCCTTGCCCAGGGCAGCCTCCGCAAGATCACTTTCACTTATGTCCATTTCGGTATGGTCCTCACTCGGTTGGTCTCCTTCGTTTTGGATTTGATTTGTGCTGGTGACATTGTTTCCGCTCTGGAGTGCATTGCCATCGGTGTCCTGCAACCTGAACGTGGGTGTGAAATCATTCGTAGCTAACTCACGCAAATCACGCAACCGTTGCCGGCGAACAACCCTCTGATCAACGCGAGCCTTGAAACGGTCCAAAACACGGACGGATGTAACTAACGAATTACACGTTACCACAAGTACTACTAAATGTATCAACTTCGATCGTATCATCTTCGAATGCCCATAAGCGACTGCTTCACAACTTATTCTGGTATCAACAAAAGTGAGGCTCGTTTGACATTACGGGCTTAAATGTGCAGTGGTGGTAGCGAATTTCACTCAATATGGCCCATTTAGCCATACAACCAACCCCTTTAAGCGCTTAAGAGGTTCGTTCGATCATTGCTGCCGAAAAAAGACACTTCTTCTTCGCATTTCAAGCTTATTGCTTATCGCATATTAGCGTGTTGCGTGCTCTCAGCTTAGTGTTGTAGATGAACTTCCACAGCTATTAAATTGAGAGCTTTCGATGCCTGTACCATTTTTGCATTAGTATAATTGTGTGGCAAGTACAATCATACTCAATATGCCCAGGGAAGACGAGAAATTTTCCAACCCGAAAAAAATCCTAGACCGGACCGAGAATCGAACCCAACCACCTTCAGCATGGTCTTACTTTGTAGCAGCGCCTTTACCGACTGAACTAAGGGAGGCCCCAAAGAAGACACGCTACTCAGCAAATCCATCTACAATGCCACCACGGTTCCAACTTAAAAAAAAAACTACATAAAGGCGCCTATGGTGGGAATCCTGTCTATCAACCGCCGCAAGGTAAACAACATTGAGCAGAAAGATACATATGACCGAAATATTATGCTAACTATCGACGGAATCATTAGCATAACTGTAACCCAAAATGAAACCAAAACTACAACGATTCTTCTGTTTTGGCTAAAAACAGTAAGCGAACGCGCTTTTTATCACCTGCCTAGCGCGTAGTGACACATACAAGTTCGAGTAATTACCTGCCAGACATGTTATGTATAGCTTCCTTCCTTGTTCGTCATGCAGTAGCCTACAACTCTTTCCAAGGAGTGACAGACTTGTGGATCTAAGCAAAAACAAGAGATCTTCAAAGCGAGTAACCGTGAACTTGAAGATGCTGGCCTACTATGCGCAGCCTGCTGATATTTACGTAATCAAGAGATGAACTTTCGCTTATTTGTTAGATCCATTGCCATTTCAGGGGAAAAATGCAATGCATCTGGCAGCCGCAGCTTGCTATTGAAGCTGAGGTCGTCAAATAAGCTGACGCCAAATGCTAATTTTTCTCTGAATTGATAATACTCCGTGTGATTCACGTAGGACAGTGGTGGTTCCATTCTTGTACAGATGAGCCATTTATTTGTGCATTTTTCAATTGCAATCTATGTGCCTTACCTATGTATACGTATCTCATTGAATTGCAATCTCTATTTCGTCCATTTGTCCTAACAGTTGTTAGTTTTGGCAGATGTTCAGCATGTTAGCCCCGTAATGTGGGTAGATCACCTTTTTGTGGTACGTTACGGGATGTAAAATCTACCACCGATTCCTAGTCCTGACTACTTCAAACTAGAGGAATAGGATTTTTCAGTAATCCAAGGAACACATCTTAGTCCTTGTTACTTTTTATGCCTTGTTGATAGTGACAAGACTCGGCTTTGTCTACCGAGGATGATCTTTAAACAAGGAAAAAATGAGTTAGTTGTTTTCATCTATGTGATTCCTAATCTTCTATTCGTTGTTCCCTAGTTCCTGACTAGGGGAACAGGATTTTTCAGTAATCCAAGGAACACATCTTAGTTCTTGTTACTTTTTATGCCTTGTTGATAGTGACAAGACTCGGCTTTGTCTACCGAGGATGATCTTGAAAGAAGGAAAAAATGAGTTAGTTGTCTTCATCTATGTGATTCCTAATCTTCTATTCGTTGTTCCCTAGTTTGAAGTGGTTAAGACTAGGGTTCATACCTTAATTTTGTTGCTAAGGAATCCAATTTTGATTGACAAAGGGGCGCGCCTTTGGAGGGTGTTTCAACACTCCGAAGGGTATAAATAGCGGGACCTTTCAATTAGAGTCGGATCCTTGCGATAAATGCAAGAGTGACAACTGTACAAAATCGAATACTTCCCAACAAACAATTCACAGTCACAAATAAGCATACACATTGAATTAATGCTGAATAACAGTGTACAATGCTGAATAAAACAGGATGTCGAATTATGTGCTGAAAAAAGTTCATTGTGATCGATAGATGCGCCTTTATTCCGCCGTTTGCTCTGATATGACTTATTTACTTATTAAAAGCTTTATAAACGTTGACTGTCTTCCTAATTTAGAACCAGAAGTTTGATCTAATAACAAACTGAACAAGTGTAGTTTGCACATACATTGTCGCTTTAATTCAACTGTTTTCAATTGCTTTAATAAAATGCTTTATTAGACGTCTTATAAATGTTTTTTAGCTCCATTATTAGATTTCATTGCATTGCTTTACAATATTGCTGAATAAAGGTGAATACAGTCAGCAAAATAGCTCTTATACCACGATGCGTCCATGTTTTAATTGAATGCTTTTTAAATGCTTTATAAATGACGTATTAGATTCATTATTCCACAACACTGTCCAACAAACAAGTTGGAGTCACAAATAAGCATATAGATTGAATAAATGCTTTATAACCGTATACAATGCTGAATAAAACGGGTTGTCAAATTATGTGCTCAAAAAACCTCATTGAGATCGATGATGCGCCTTTATTCCGCTGATTGCTCTGATTTGATTAATATACTTATTAAAAGCTATACAAACGATGACTGTCTTCCTGATTCAACACCAGATGTTTAATCTAATAACAAACTGAATAAGTGTAATTTTTACATACATTGACGCTTTAATTCGACTGTTTTAAATTGATTTAATAACATGCTTTATTATACGTCTAATAATTGTTTTCTAGCTCCATTATTAGATTCCATTGCATTGCTTAACAATATTGTAGAATAATGATGAATACAGTCAGCAGAATAGCTCTTATACCACTATGCGTCCATGTTTTAATTTCATGCTTTGTAAATGCTTTACAAACGGCGTATTCATTCATTATTCCACAACACTGCTTCAGGCTAACAACAAAACGAAATTGGTAGCATAGTGGTTACCGTTTCCGCTTGCCAAGTAGAAGGTCGCGAGTTCAATCGCAACCTCAACCCTTTTTTTATTTATTTTCTACGCCTAATTAATTTAAATTGTAATCATAGATCGTATCACTAACGACAACCAATTCATGGATCTATTGAAAAGAATAGCATCCTTTCCATCGAAATTAGAGAGATGGAGAGGTAGCGTTGGTCTCATGTTAAACAACTATGAATGAATTAATCATTCTCACATCTCCTTAAATTAGCTAGAGTTACGACTGGGAGTGCTGATAGGTTTTCAGATTCAAGCTTTTATTACTTATTTAGCTGCCCATTTGATGTATTCTAGGATAGCTCAGACGGCAAGGCAAGCGGCTGGTGATCGGAAGGTCATGGTTCGAATCCCATCCAACGATATGTGTGTATGTAATAAATTTTCTAGGATCTATGTGCCGTGCTTCGACAAAAGTAATGACACTACAAAAATACTAACGAGAGAGAACAACAACCCTGCTCTATGTCCCGTTCTTATTTTCGGATTAATTATCCCGTAGTTGAATAATCGTTTAATAAATATATAATAGTGTTTGATTAAACATTATTTTACATGAAAATCAAGCGTCTCTATACACCTTTATACCAACGCTGTTTAAGAAACTAATGATGTCTAATAAACGCTGAATAATCAAAAATTTGATCGAATAAAGCTCTGTCACAACTGTTGAAAGTCGAATAAAAGCTTCTCGACCTACCTTATTCAACACCAAATATTTCGATGTTGTGGTTGAATAAATTCTCCAGATTTGTGTGAACAAAGCCTGAACAGAAGTTATTATTAAAAATAGTACAAGTATTATTAAGCATGAAGTGGAATAAAATCGTCAACAAGTCGTTTCTTAAACAGGCAATTGTTTGTTGGGTTCATCATATCTCAATATAGTGATGGAGTAATACGACATGCACTAAACTAAGGACACGGGATATACTACAATAGATCAATTTACTGGTCGCAGTAGTGTTAGGTCCCGAACAGAGGAAAAAAAAATGTTATCTAAAATTCGCTCACGGTGTTTGGAAGAAAAACTTATCATTAATAATCAGTATCGCTGAAACACCTACCAAACGAAAATTTAGGCTCGCCTCTTTCATATGAAACTACCCAAAGGTGACATCAATTACCCGATGAGGACCTTCTTTTTGTAATAAGGACTGTTCAAGTTATAAAACGGACAGAAACTTTCAGTCCAAACTTTTTTATTTGACTACTTAGCTTGATGCTTTTTTCGGCAAGTTTTAAGTCCTACTTGTAAGCAACAAAGAAAAAAAATAAGCAATATATTTGAAGTAATGTTTATGAAATTTTAAATCACATGTGCTCTAATATGTCATTTTATATTCATGTCAATATCAGCGTTGCCAGATTGTTTTAAAACTTATCGGTATCAAAGGTATTTAAAAATCGGTATTTATCGGTACCTATTTACTATTTTTTAAATTTTCTATTTTTGCCGTTTTTGAAAGCGAAAATTATAACGATGGTTACGACTGGGATTTGAGGGGAATTGCTTTGTTTGACGGCTTTCTCAGTCTTAAAAAACTCTTTATTTTTTTTATTTCAATTTTTAAAATTTTTGTTGTCCTTAAGTGGTGATCAAAATGGTCACCAAGCACTGTTTTTTTTCGAAAATAGTGGGTGTTCAAAAAGATACAAGTCTCTCACAAAAAATTTCTCTGAAAATCGATCGCGGGCAAATACTTTTGATTATTAAAAAAAACGGTATAAATCGGTATAAAATCTTAAAAATCGGTATTCTGAGGAAACTTATCTGTATATCGGTATCTAGTTTGAAAATCGGTATAAATACCAATAAATTGGTATATCTGGCAACGCTGGTCAATATTGTTGTATACCTGTACATTTCACGAGATACGAAACGTCAATTGACGAAACTATGATTATAAACCTTAAACTGGCAGCACGGTCAGCTGCATAAAAACACATTGAATACATAGAGCTGGACTCAGTTTACTCTGGAAGTACAACAAAAACGGTGACCTTTTATTTCGGTTCCGCAGTCCACCTAACTTGCCCTTTACTTCGTTTGGACGTACATAAAAAATATAACTTGAACACCAGGATAAATTTTGCTTTTGTGTAAGATATTTCAGCTCTTCTAAAAGATGATACACACCAACTAAAATAAATATGAATTTCGTAGAACAAAGTGTTTGTACGGTTTTGCATTATTTTCGGTGTCATTTATCGTCCCACGATTACAACTTTGGAACATTGAAAATAATGTCTCAAAAATTCTAATGCTTCCTAATACCGTTGCACACTGGGGACAAAATCGAAACAATGTGTTAAAATTCAATAACTTCGGTGCTCGATGGAACAAGAGACTAAAAAATAGTCATTATTATAGAAAAAAGTCTCAGGAATCGATTGGAGTGGGTTTCATCTTGGGCACGAAGTTGGGGTTTTCCACAGTTTTGCCCTAAAATCTCCTATTTTGCATGATTTGAATGCTGTACCGATGATATAGACGGATGATTTGTTCGGCAAAGTTGATCAGGAGGTCAACAACTGTTGGATGATGGACAGAACAATTCGGAATTCTTCCGCTAGGCGGCGCTAGTGAGCATTCGAAGTGTATATGTTTGTGCTGCTGTATCTCAAGATCCTGTCTATTTAGACGGATGATTTTTTGGGCAAAGTTGATCAAGAGGTCAAGGACTGTTGGATGATGGACAGAAAAATTCGGAATTCTTCCGCTAGGCGGCGCTAGTGAGCATTCGAAGTGTATATGTTTGTGCTGCTGTATCTCAAGATCCTGTCTATTTAGACGGATGATTTCTTGGGCAAACTTGATCAGGAGGTCAAGGATTGTTGGATGATGGACAGAACAATTAAGAATTCCTCCACTAGGTGGCACTAGTGATTATTGCAAGTGAATATATTTGTGCTGCTGTATCTCAAGATCCTGACTATTTAGACGGATGATTTCTTCGGCAATGTTGATCAGGAGGTCAAGAACTGTTGGATCATGGACAGAAAAATTCGGAATTCTTCCGCTAGGCGGCGCTTGTGAGCATTCAAAGCGTATATGTTTGTGCTGCTGTATCTCAAGATCCTGACTATTTAGACGGATGATTTCTTCGGCAAAGTTGATCAGGAGGTCAAGGACTGTTGGATGATGGACAGAAAAATTCGGAATTCTTTTGCTAGGCGGCGCTAGTGAGCATTCGATGTATATATGTTTGTGCTGCTGTATCTCAAGATCCTGACTATTTAGACGGATGATTTCTTCGGCAAAGTTGATCAGGAGGTCAAGGACTGTTGGATGATGGACAGAACAATTAAGAATTCCTCCACTAGGTGGCGCTAGTGATTATTGCAAGTGAATTTATTTGTGCTGCTGTATCTCAAGATCCTGACTATTTAGACGGATGATTTCTTCGGCAATGTTGATCAGGAAGTCAAGGACTGTTGGATGATGGACAGAACAATTCGGAATTCTTCCGCTAGGTGGCGCTTGTGAGCATTCGAAGTGAATATGTTTGCGCTGCTGTCGGTAGTTTTTGTTTAGGATTTTTATAAATTATTCCTACAAATATCAAAGCCAAATCTTCTTCTAATCGCGGTTGATGCTATTTACTATTTAGTAACATGAACAAAAATAGATTTCATCCGTAGTATGTCTTGCTTTACATTAACGCATTTCCACGCTTTTACTAATTTTCATTCAGACTTTTTTCTATAAGAATGATTATTTTTTAGCCTCTTGTTCCAGCGAGCACCGAAGATATTGAATTTTAACACATTGTTTCGATTTTGTCCCCAGTGTGCGTTGGTCGTTCAATGTCGGTCAAAATTGGTAATACTATATCAGAACCATTCCATGTCTCATCTGGTGTTCCACAGGGCAGTCATCTTGGACCATTCTTATTCTTGCTGTACCTGAATGACGTCAACCTAGTGCTCAAATGTTTTAAGCTCTCGTATGCCGATGACTTCAAACTCTATTATGTAATAACCTATGAAGAAGATGCACATTTTCTTCAGAAAGAACTTAACCTTTTTTTCCAAATGGTGCGCAACTAATCGTATGAGGTTGAATGCCAACAAATGCTCAGTAATTTCCTTTGGACGTAAACGTTCTGTCATTTCATTTGATTACACCATTGCCGGAATATCTCTAAAGAGAGAATCTACTGTTAAGGATTTGGGTGTTCTCTTAGATTCGAAACTTTCTTTTAAAGATCATGTAGGCTATACAACCTCCAAAGCTTCTAAATGCCTGAGCTTTATTTTTCGTGCTGCAAAAGAATTCTCGGATATTCACTGTTTGAAGACCCTGTATTGTTCTTTAGTTCGCTCTACATTGGAGTATGCAGTTGTGGTCTGGGCTCCTTACTATCAGAACAGTAAGCAAGTAGAAGCTATCCAACATAAGTTTATTCGCTTTGCTCTTCGACGTTTGCCTTGGAATAATCCATATACTCTCCCTAGATATGAAGATCGTTGTAAATTAATTGACCTTGACCTTCTGGAGGTTCGTACACACAAAAAATAAACGTTATTAGAATTAAAAAAAACCATTGGTAGAACTAAAAGTTTGCATTGGTTCTTTTTGGTAGAAAGCGGTTAACTTTCAAAACAAAAGTTAGCCAACTGTTAATTCAAAAGTTACCCATTCCCTGCTTTTGAAAGTTGAAACTTTCAAAATGAATTGTAGTACTGTCAAATGAAAAGCACGAATTCAAAACAAACTTTTGGCATGAAATTTGGGATTAGTTGAAATAACGTTCACTGTTTCAAAACAAATAAAACTATTCTCAATTTAAACATCAGAATTATCAACATAACAGTTTTATTTTTCATTTTAATTCTAATGAATATCAAATTCAAAGTCTTAATTATTCAATTGTAAGTTATAAAAGTATATTTTTCAATTGTTATATATCATTTGTTTTATGAATAACCATATATTATTCTTTGATCTCGTGGACACTTTGAATTCCTATATTTGTTTTTTTCAACTGAACATCTTTTTCGGGATATTATGCTCAGGTACTTGGCTACACCTTCCGACTCGAGATCGTTCAACGAGAAGATTGAGCATCACCAGCTGAGACACGACTCACCAACGACTCGGTTACTCAGTAGATCGTTTTGGTGATGGTAACAATCACCAGATGCGATGATGGAAGCGCTGTGGAGACAGTAGAAAACGTATTTAGGGCAAAAATTATCAATTCAGTACATTACATGACATACCAATACACGGCTGGACTTGGTGATTGCCTTCTCCCGTATTTACATTTGGCCCACTCTTCCGGATTGGGCATTTGTGAGATCTTCCTCATCTCGAACCAGATGATTCCACAGATGGTCAAATCGTGAGAACACTCCTTTATCCTCTCGATTCCCTTCTTGTCCGGTTAGGCGACTGCCGGGAATAACCAGTGGAAGCAAAACAAAACTTTTACGGCCGTATTTCATCTCCATACGAATAATTAAACACTCCGTGAATAATTTAATTTAAAAACTGTTCTGATATAATGTTTTTCACCTCCCGGATTGCGCGTTTTTCTTTTTATTTACTCACGTTATTCTAAAGCTATCCAGAAATGAGTTAAAATCTACCGCAGAAGAAGTAATTTTGACAGTTAAACAATTTTTGATTTGAAAATTTGCACTTTTACAACCACAAGTTAAAATCAAAACATCTACTTTTGAATTGAAAATTCCCTTGTTATTTTAAACATTTTCATTGTTGAAGTAACGAATTTTTGGGTATTTTTATTGATACAATTTTCGTTTTTTGTGTGAGGAATGTCACTAAGGCTTGTTTCATATCTGATGTTGTTCAATCTCACATAGATTGTCCTACAGTGTTACGTGAGTTGAATTTTGATATTAGTCGTCAGCTGGGGGGGGGGAGGCGGGGGGACACCCCTCACCATCCCTCTCCAAAGGGGGAGTTTGGTAAAGAGAGATGATAAAACCGATTTGTACCTTCCTTAAAAGTTGTCCTAGCTCGCTATCTACTCTCTATATGCAATTTTCACACTGCCGTAATCTAAACGGAACTATCAATTCTATACTTTCATCTCCTCCTCATCTATCGTATAAAAATCACCACTTCAGTCAGTTATTCAAAACTAGCATCTTCAACTATGTAAATCGTTGACTTCACGCAGAAGTAATACTAAACATATAGTCAAAGCCTTTATAAGCTCCACTCAAATGGGCTTTTTCCTGCTCCCAATAAAGAATAAAGAATAAAGAATAAAGAATAAAAAATAAAGAATAAAGAATACCAACATTTTAAGATTCGTCAATCGCTTTATTTGTTAATATGACCACATGGTAAGGTCTGTATCCACATAAAATAAACATTTGAAATATTGCACGTAGGAGTGAAAAATTTCGCTGAGGTATAGCTGGGAGTCATTGATGAAAAAGGCTATGATTGGTGTTCACACCAGTGGTGCCAGATATACAGATATGTCTGTATTTATACAGATTTTTTAAGTATCGTACAGACCCAATACAGACTACAGACATTATACAGATATTTGAAACTTAATACAGATTTTTACCAATTGGTTCCTGAAATTTAAAATAAAATAAACAAATTTATTTTCGAGTGTGTGCATCTTTTTATGATTATGGTACGTGTTATCATTATGAACAGCTTTTCGACTATTTCAATGTAACATGTATGATAAGACTAAATAATGACATGTATTCGGTGAGTTCAGATCGTTTCTCATTTATTTTTATTTGAAATAATAGATTTTCCCTTTTTCTAGCCTTACCCACATGTTGCTTTTTTACGTTTTCAGTTTATTCCGGTGGTTCGGTACATGGACCTTGAATGGGATATTTATCTTTTTAAATCTCGTGATTTTAAACAGCAAAATGCTTTTTAAGTTTTGACTTCGTATTTTTTGTACTAGGAATAAAATTAAAAAAAAAACACACACATAAACGCACTTTTTAAGTACAAAAATACTTATTTATTTATTCAGTTTAATACGTGGCGAGTAATTTCATAGCCAAAATACATGTGGAAAATACATAATCAGCAATGCGCCGATTTTTTCTAGTGTACAGCTAAGTACAAACATATGTTTTGACACTCATACAGACTTTTGAAAAAATCATCTGGCATCCCTGGTTTACACTCCATGTTTAGTGTTCAAGGTGGCGAAGAATGAAAAACACGTGCGTGAGATGCTTTTGTACGGACGTAATGCAAATTCTGACTTGTCAATACGGGAACTTGCAAAAAAATTGGATTTACCTAAATCCACTGTTCACGGTGTGCTCAAATCATTTTCGGAACGTTTGACGGTCGATAGGAAATCGAGAAGTGATGAAAACATTTGACGTGCTGATCCTGTCATGGACCGAAAGGTGAAGAAGATATTGAAGAAAAACCCGAATCTCTCTCTTTGAACAGTGACTCGTAAAATAGGAATGTCACCTGGTTTTGTCGAAAAATCAGAACAGCGTTTAGGGCTGAAGTCGTATAAAGTAAAAACAGTTCCAAATCGCAATGACAAACATAATTTGACAGCAAAATCACTGGCTCGACGTTTATACTGCGAATATTTGACGAAGTTTTCTTGCGTTTTCTATTCTGCTATGGTCAAAAATGCTACAGCTGAGTATTTCAGGACGAAGAAGGCATAGAAATTTCCCAAAAAAATACCTTATTGTGCAAGCAATTTGCATGCGTGGCCGAAAGAGTAAATCTTTCGTCAATACAGGTACAATCAAGAAGGAGATTTACTAGAAATAGTGCCTGCAGAAGCGATTGCTACCCTTTATCAAAAGCCACAAAGAAAACCCTTTGTTCTGGCTGGCATCATGTCATTAAATACTGGAACGGGCAAAAATTGGTCGACAAAAAAAAAAAATCGTTTCTTTCAGTCAAAATTCATGTCACAAAAATCTACTTATTTTTCTTTTGGTAGTTCAATTCATATAGGGGAATTTACGTATTCTCGGCAACCTAAGCAGCTACCTTCTTTCTATAGCCTTTTTCTCTATGGAACGCACACATATGCAGTATTGGTTTGTTTACAATCTTTTGCTGCCAGCTGCTCTAACAATTTCAGTCGAAAGAATTGTCAAAAACTGTTTTGAAACGCTTTTACAAAGCTCCAATCTTCTCTAGTGAGAGCGAGTATTGTCGGCAACCAGTTTTTCTTCGGCAACCGTTCCATTTGAACTGCATGTAAATCTGCTGTTCTATTATCGGCAACTCGAAATCAGCTACAATTTGTAGTGCGCGTGTTTCATTTCAAGAAAACCCTACTAGATTGCTTTTTATCAGTGGTAAAAATATAGTCAAATTGAAGCTGAAAGCAGCAAGTGTTTTCGTAAGAAAATCCAGTGAAAATAGTGTTTCAATTTGGGTTGCCGAAAATAGTCTGTAATGCCGAAGCCGTCATTTCCCCTATTTAAAGGAAAAAATGTTTGATTTTTTTTTTGGTTTGCCAAATTCGAACTGCCACAACGCATCGTACCACTTGATTGCCTTTTTTCCATAGTGGCAGCTCGCCAAGTCTGGCCAGAACAGTACAGGTCTATTATGTTGCTTTAGGAATGGTAGCAGCCGCTTTTCCAGGCGCTCCTGGACATAGATCTCTTGATTGATGGTTCCCGTAGTAATGAAAATGCCGCTTTTTAGACCACACGTGCATATGGCCTGCCACCCGAGATATTTTTTCGGAAACTTCGATAGCTTGATGGTTTTGAAAATTTAAGCCACCTTCCCTTTTCCTGGTATAAAACTCCTGTCCCGGAAGCTTCTTGAAATCTGCCTTCACATAAGTTTCGTCGTCCATGGCGACACAGTCGAACTTTGGTAGCAGATTCGTATACAGCTTTCGGGACCGCTGCTTTGCCGACGTGTTTTGTTTGTAATCTCGGTTCGCCACCTTCAACTTCTTAAACGTCGACAACCCGGCGCGTTTCTTGGCCCGCTGCAGAGTAGTATGGGAGACATTGAGCTTGTCAGCGACGTCCCGGATGGAGAGGTTAGGATTCCGCTTATATTTCACCGCCACCTTCTTCGTCGTCGCTGCCAAGTCCGGATGTATTTTGAAAAAATCTATATTTTGAGCTAGATTTCTCTATAATAAATTAAAAGATGAATCAATTCTTGATTTCATATGAGGCTCAATCGTTCATAGCTAGAAAGTTGAAATTTTATGACATTTATGAGTAATAAATAATTTCCATGAAAATCAGGTACAATAATTCTGGATCTTTGATGTTTTAGCTGAGCCATTATTGAAATGCAATGCACGCAATCTTCACGGTAGAACATGTGTGATACGTAGAAGCAAGCTTTTGTACTCACTTGTTCTTCCCTTATATGTTCAAGGATATTCAAGCCCATTTGTACACATGTTTGTACTCAAGTACAATGAACAAGTTTAAACTCAAGCGCTTGTTCTCGTATGTGAGACGGCTTGCAGAAAGGGTAGACGAATTAGATTTACCGTACCTACTATGGGCGTTTATTGTATGCCTTTAACATAATTGTTTAGCCGCGAATTGAAATAGTCAAGTTGTCTGGCTTGATGATCGCAAGGTTCTTAGTTCGAGCCCAGTCTGCATCAGTTCTTATTTGGCTCCGTGCACAAGCCCATGTACCCGTGTACAAATGTCTGCTAATACAGTTGTGCACATCACCGGTACACCCAAGCAGGGCTGTCTTGCATCAACGTAGAGAGAGCAAAGTCAGTAATGAAAAATCTTATATTACTATCTTCGTCGCACAACAAACAGCGCATGACAAATTCCGTAAAATGAAAATCATTTGCGTTTCCAATGGAAGCTACATGAAAACTATTTTCGGTATACGAAGACAGTCCTCTTTCATTTACGTCGTGAAAAAATCTATCTCAGTACGTTCTCTCTCTCTTAGATCTGTCGGTTACTCGGAGAGGATTAAAAACTGCACGTTTTAGTCAGCCGTTCCGTATTGTTGGACAAAAAAAAAGATGATCGTTGGAAGCAACACAAAAAAAACTTAAAACGGGTACATAATGGTTCCGAACCACCAACGTTGAGATAGCCAGGCTTGTGTCTTTACCACTGGTGTATCAACGTGGCTAAAGGAAAATAAGAAGGTAAAAGATGCGATAGGATTTGTTCAAGGGGATTATTGTCGGCCTCTCTTCGTCAATGACGAAGGATGTATGGGAACGATGGTTTTTGTACCACGACAATTTATTTTTGGTTTTCGTCAAACGTCACTGACCAAACTGACCGTTATCAACTCTGCACCCGAGTGTATTGTGTGAAATGTACCTGAGAACAAGATTGTGAGCATGTTCAAACCGAACATTCGCTTGGATTTGTGTACACAACAATGTAGACTGCGTGTATTTCAAACATGCTATCCTAAGGCATCACTTTAAGCTACTTCACTACCAAATTGAGACTAGAAGATACTAACTCTGGCTCGACCTAGACTCCCGAATAGTTAGCTCAGTAGCACGAGACCCCTAAACTGAGTCACAGGACAAAGTTTTTCCAATGCGGTCGTCTCGAGTTTGATTCCAGGTTCCGGTGCAGGGTAAATAATTTGGTGGTGTGCTTATAACTAATTTCGATTAATTTGATTCACAGCAAAAAATAACCTAAATAAATTCCTCCAACAAAAAAAAAAGCGTGAACAATTTTTAACCCGGCTTCAAGAGAAAGCTGTGTAGTGATTTTTTGATACCCGGGAAAAGGTTGAATAATCGCCTTTCAAGTTCAGACATTACTAAACAGCAGGATAACAGCTGTATAGAAGCGTAAATGGATATGCAATAAGAGCTTATCCCCCAACCGTCCCAACAGCCATGAGTAGCTGATTAAGTTAGCCATATTTGCTTGTATAGAGATTGAGTAAAGGTTGCCTCATATCGTATAACGTTTGAATACAGCTTGAGGCTGTACAAATTAAATGAGTAAAGCGTTTAAATTGTGAATATTGTTAGTTGGGTTTGATTATCGGCGTCTTCCTTCTTTGACGCAATAGTCGGACCACGTCCGATACCGTATTGGCCACGCCGAGAAGTGTCCTCCTCTTTGACGGTTAGGCCTCTCCTAAACGGTCTTTAAATGGTGTCCAGAGAGGAGGTCTTTGACTGTTAGGCTTACACCAGTTTCCCGATTTAAGCCGACTCGTGTGGAATTGAGGATTGAGCACAAAGGCACAAAATGTACTAAAAGTCCTGTTGAATTAGTCAGGAGTGTATGTTGGACTTGTTGTTGTAGCATAACTCGAGTTCCGCTTACCTGAATGAAGTGGTATAGTAGAAGCCCAAATTGGCACACTGTTTTAGGCAGTACAGTAGACTGCCTATAATCGCATATCAGTCCCATATGAATTTTTGTCAATTTTGAGATAACAAAGCTATCCACTATCAATTGGTATCTACTTTTATATTATGCGATAAAACTATGGACTTTGATCATGAACAGGCATGGAAAATCATTTGCATTCAGTTCATGCATTCATTTACATTCATTTGCCTCTAACTTTTTTCTTCAACAGCATTCCGCAAAATGATGTATAGAGCTTTTGTAGGTTTTGTTATTAGTTACTACTTTTGTTAACACGTCAAATCCGTATCTCTTATGCATGACGAATCAGAGCGAACAAAAGCCACTACTGTTTTTCAGTGAATGTATTTTACATTCACTGAAAAATAGTAACAAATTCTACCCGCTCTAGTTCGTGATGCATAAGAGATACAGATTTGAGTTATGAGCAAAAGTTGTAGCTAATAACAAAGCCTACAAAAGCTCTATACATCATTTTGCGGAATGTTGTTGATGAAAAAAGTTAGAGGCAAATGAATGCAAATGATTTTCCATGCCTGATCATGAAAAATGTGAAAACAACATCAGTTCACTTTGTCCCATCAAGCAAAATAATCGCATATCAGTCCCATCCTGAAATTCAATCGCCCATAGTTCAAGTTATAGATCTGTTTTTTGAATCGCCATATTTTTCGCTGATATAACAAAACAGGCAAGCTTCATTGCAACAGATTTTAACTTGTAAAAATTATCAATTGATTTACTTTGAGCAATTCCCTACGAATGGGCAAATCGGTTTTTTTTTTTTGATTTGGTTGAAAATTTGCAGAAACGTTCCTTATGACCGACTATGCCATTTTGCATCTTCATATCACCAATTTGAATCCAGCCTTATTTTTGAAAAGGGCCTATACAAAATATCAAGCTTATCTTCAGAAATTATCAAGCTTATCTTCGATCAGTTTTGTGTCTTGGGCAATATTGCAGATAATGGATAAGATTATTTGAAAAAATATGCACTATAAAAAAATACCCAACTTTTTTGTAATTTCAAATAAAATCTTAATAACATTTTTTTCTTAAAACTGATTTTTTGTATTGTTTTTTATTTGTTGATATGTTTTAGGGCACAAAAAATTCAATCTATGATGGACAAAAAAGTTATAATTATTTAAAAATTCAAATTTTTGGAAAAATATCCAAAACTTGGTCCAATTACTGGTTCGACTTTATATAATGAAAGTACACCAAATTTACAATAAAAAAGCACTAAACAATTTTTTTTCTAATTAGCACCGTTTTCGAGATGTAACAGTTTGAAAGTAGATATTTTTAAAATGTTGGTAGTTTTTGGCCATTTTCAAATGTATTTCGCGGTTCTCCAGTTACGAAAATATTTTTTTCGGGTTCGGATTAAATGTCTACTACAATATAAAAATAAAACAATGCGACATTTTTTTCATGTATGTACCTCATAGGTATAATCTTGTTGCTAAAATGCTAATATGCTACCTTAGACTGATGCAAAATTTGAAATTTTCGCTCCAAATCGGGTCCTGATTAGTCTCCGAAAGTTTAAACTCATTTGATAAGAAACTGACTTGGCACAAACCATTTGAAGTTATATGGAAATTACTATGGGAAAACAAAACTTTTTGTTCATTGTCTTTACATATTGTACTGTTAACAAATTCTTTTACTATTTTTATCAGCTACAACCATAGAGGTAACTCTAAGACCACTGGGTCCCGAAGAAAATCATTATTATTTTTGGCTCACTCAGTACCAGAACAACGGTCCCAAGCAGTCCCAAGCTATTTCACTCACCCCTGCATGTTCTGCATAAATCCACACACCCCTGATGTTATCTGTCAAACTTTCATAGCGAATCAAAACAAACATAGTGTAGTAATAGAATTTCAACTAGAATAGGGTACGTTAATCGTTTGCTTGGGACCAATAGGCTACTAAAGTGGTGAGCCAATTTAAAATCGTTAGTTTCGTATTGATTGTTGCTACAACTTTGCAGAGAATCGTTTTTCAGCCAAACGTCAAATTAAATAGTTATTATTTGTTTAAGAGATTGATAATCTTATGGCAAGATTAAGCAACTGTATTGTGGGCAACACTGTATTCTGCAGTGTGACATAGTAGTCATGATTTTTGTCCTCTATTCTACGCGCCATAAACACCAATGTTGCCTAAAGAACAGTTGATTGAGCATAATCATAAGACATCAGTAACTTGAATCATTAATAACTTTTGTTCCTTACATTTGATCGAAAAGTGGTCTTGAATAAAGTTGTAGCTGAGAAAAATTTTAACAAGCTCAGTTATCATTTTCTAAAGTAGAGTGAACTGGTGAATTTTGAGATAGATATGAACCGAAATTATGGTTTCTTCATAGTAATTTCCATACAAACTTCAAATGGTTTGTGCCAAGCCAGTTTCTCACTAAATGTGTTCAAATTTTTGAAGGCTAATCAGGGCCCAATTTGGAACCGTTTGAGCACTGTGGAGCGAAAATTTCAAATTTTGCATCAGTCTAATGCTACCTATTGCTAAGCAATTCATGGTACCAAGCGAGTTGGTTTTGAATTACCTACGTCCATATATAAGCCAAATCTGACACGTAATCAACATTACAGTATAGTTCGCGGTGTATCTGTGAAAGTGACCTGCTGTAGTTCAGTAATTCAGAAGACGAAGTGGTAGTTAAAATGAATACTTTTCATTATAAATGCATAAACGTGTTTAAAAAAAGTTGTTCGAAAAATTGCCGAAATCTCACGGATAGTAATATACAGAACAAAGAGTCTGTTTTAAGTGTGTACGCTAAGAAACAACTAGATTTTGAACATGTTAGGCCAATTGGCAATCTAACGATAGCGCTCGTGGCGAATAGGAGAAATAGAAAAATGATGATGGTTTCAAAATTTTGCACGTTGAGCTATAGGAAAGAAATTTTGAAAAGCATTTATTATCCGAAAAAAATATTTGTCATTTTTTTCAAAGCTGCTACGGAGGAAAAAACCTCAACAGGTAACCGATAGACGTATAAATTTATTTATTTTGTCTTAGCTTTCGTTTAGATCTTTAGATTTAAACTTTTCTAACCTCGAATGCACAACCAAATTTATAGAAATTACTTGATTCGTTAAATATAAGCGTTTTTAAAATATTCTCCCATACCTCGCCGTGCAAAATTATGATAACATCATCAGTTTTCTGGTTCTCCTATTTGCCACAAGTGGCGCATTATGCTATCGTTAAATTGCCAATAGGCCTTTTTAATAGAAACTAAACGATCGATTCAACCTCTGGTGGTGAATAGGAAAACGTCAAAAAGGGTGTTGTGAGCAGAAATTTCTACCGTGAGACAGGAAACGGAACACTTTTTTACTTTTCCTGATCAATTGATGCATCTGAGATGCTCCAAAACTTAATCTACAGTTGAAAAATTCAATTCTGTAACGTTTTTGAAAAGATCCTGCTGGTGTTCAGGAATATTTTTGTTGAGAAAAATGGAAAATTAGAAAAGTGCCTTAGTGGTTATGATCTTCCGGATTTCTTGTGTGTGAATAGTTAAGGTGCAAATCAGTTCAGATTTGTGGAAAATCGTACAATAAGACAATTACCGATGGAAATTGGCAAAATTTTGAATGAAAAATGCTGTAATTTGCGTTGGGGAAAATACTTATTCTGATGTAAACAAACGGGTTGGTTGACGTTTCTTCTCGAACTCGCGTGGTGCACTCTACGTTGGTGGTACATTAAAAAGACCTATTGATCTTCCCTTTTATTCAATAGGCCTTTTTAAGGCACCATCAACGTAGAGTGCGCCCCGCGAGTTCGAGAGGAAACGTCAATCAAACCGTTTGTTTACATCAGAATAAGATTTTTTCACAACACAAATTAAAGCATTTTTCATTCAACATCTTGCCAATTTCCATCGGTTATTGTCTTATTGTATGATTTTCCACTAATCTGAACTAATTTGCACTCAAACTATGTACACACAAGAAATCCGGAAGATCATAACCACTAAGGCACTATTCTAATTTTCCATTTTTCACAACAAACATATTCTTGAACACCACCAAGATCCTTACAAAACCGATTCAGAATTAAAATTTTCAACTGTAGATCAAGTTTTGGAGCACCTCTGATTAATCAATTAATCAGGAAAAGTAAAAAAGTGCTCCGCTTCATATGTCTCACGGCAGAAATTTTAGCACACAACACTCTTTTTGACGTTCTTCTATTCATCACCAGAGGTTGGATCGATCGCTTAGTTTCGATTAAAAAGGCGTATAGCTGCGTGAATTAAATCATCCTACGGTTTCAGAATTCCAGTCCAATAACGGAGATCATTTGATCACTATAATTATTTTAACTTTATCAGTTGCTTTCGATTAATTTCTTCATCTCTATATTAGGTTCGCAAATTAGTATCTCTTCTGTTGATTCAATTAGCAATAACTATATCGGTTGGTTGCATTTATTTTTTACCCCGTGTTTTAAACCAAAACAGAACCGTTTTGATCCGCAGAAAGCTACCTACCCGAGCAAAGTCGATTAACAAAATGATAAAGTTTGTAGTTCCCATCAGTCTAATATCATATTGTGCTTTCATTGTTAAGAGTTTTTTAAATGAAAGCAACTTAACATCAAGTTTTGCTGGTAACGTCTTGTTGAACATTTAATTTAGGGTCATGTGTCGTTGAACTAACGATTATTGTTTATTTGTTTTGTTTAACACATTTTAGGTCATTCGTAACTTGTCCGGAAATATTATGAATACAAAATCAGTAATCAAAATAATTTCATTGACGCAGGATTAGCTATCAACAGTGTAAGATGTTACTCTCATTTTTGTTGTGTTAACCGTTAAGTCAACCAAAATGAGATCAACTGTAGTAATCAAAATAAGTTACATCATAACAGCAAATTTTGATTTAAATTCGATCTCCAGCTTTGCTCGGGTACTCCGACCTTTGTTTGCTTTTCGCAAGCCATTGTTTATCACTGGCCTTACAAAAAAAATATAAACGCGGAATTTTACCAAAGAGAAACGCTGCACGTATACGGGAGCAAGCTGCAATCAGCCCGGATATGTGTGCCATATACGAAAGCAATTTATCACCTCTGTGGGATTCAGTCCATGAATCATATCGCTTTAGTAGGTAATAATAGTAATAAAAACAATTGATGATCCATTTCGCCGAGACATTTTTGAACTTCAAACGAAATGTTGAACCGATCTGAAACCGTAATACGCACCTCCATTGAAAGCGAAAACACATTGTACGTATGCACACGTGCCTACCGTGGTAATGCGGCTTGAAATTGAAACAAGATCTTGCCCAAAAATCCGCAGCCATTGCCAAGCGCATGGGACAATTCAACGCGGTGTGTGTGGGTGCTTTGTATTAGCTCTTCGTCATACTTCACCGCCCGCGCGAATTAAACGAGCTGCTGGCTGCGACATCTTCGGATCAGAACTCTGAAGGTCCAAATAAGGGAATGTGATTCGCCATCGCCCAAAAACAGGATTGTCTGTTGTCTGCTTATACGATGCCGCTGGCGTCAGTCTATGCAGCCAGAATGATGCGTTGTGATTTAAATTTGTTTGCACTAGTTTTGGTCAAAAGTGAAAAATTCCTATAATTTTCCCCGGAGCCTAGAACAGCTTGAGGCACACATATAATTATGACTGAAATCTTTGTTACACCAGTGGTTAAGGAGGGTTGACTACGCGTCCACCTTCAAAAAGATGTGAGTGGGGCAAGGTACCATGGTCTCATAGTTCAAAATGGTAGTAATAATCAGAGCAGGACTATATGTACAAACTGGCCATATTCCAGAACCTCGGCCCCAGTTTCTAGCTAAGGGCCAAAATCCATCATCACTTGAGAATTCATCTAACTTTTCTCGTCGTATGAGCACTTTAGTCGGAATTTCAATTAGAAAGAAAGGTAAGATTTTATCATTGGAAAAATCATTCTGGTTTTTACCTATGTTCTCTATAAAATCGTGGGTGGGACAAAGCTTTGACTGTCCCACCCAGGTATTTTTGTGCGTAGGACATGTCCCACCCACTCCTCGCGCCTCTGACTGACAACATTTGAGTCAATTTGAGCGCTTGTTCTTTTGTATGAAAACAAATCGTAAAAAACTGGTTTGCTCGATATCTGATCTTTATTTATTATTAAATTAAATTTTAAAAGCAGCTACTTTGATAAAAAAAAAATCAAACATTCATAGGAACGTGAACAAAATGAACTTATTTTTTTTTTTCTACAAAAAATAATTGTTTCAGTTTAATCTTCTCATACTAAAACTATTAATTCTATATTAGGTAAGTCCTTTCATAAATCTTCGTGATAACAGCATATTTCTACTGGTTTGTTAATAATGAAAAATATTTTTTTAATCATTTTATTTGTTAATACAACAGGATAAGGCGGAGGCGAACCAGCCCCAGGCTAAAAGCCTATCCAATAAAGAAAACCTAACCTAACCTAGGCAGGTAAGTTTGTATTTTTTCCTGATGTAAATATACTAAACACATATTTATCTAAGGAATAAAATGGTTTCAACCGCTCATTTTGAAGAAAATGCTGAAAAACATGAGAAAAATTGCAATTTTCAAATTTGAAAACGCAAAACATCGCAACTTGTTTTGAGATAATATTTATTGAACGAAATTGGCAAATCAAAGTTGGCACTCGTGGAGAATAGAAGAACTATGAGTGTGATGATGGTTTCAAAATTTTACACGGTGAGGTATACGAGTGCAATCTTAAAATGCTTTTATTTTGCAAATGGAGCATTTTATTTTAATCTGGTTCATGCTATGTTAGTAGTAGTAACGGCGCCGGTGGTGTAGTGGTAAGCGTGATTACCTCTCTCCCAGTCGGCGCCGCCGGGATGTTCTGAGGCATAACATCTCTGATCACGCCTTCCTTCGGATGGGAAGTAAAGCCGTTGGTCCCGGTTCATGAGTTGATGGGTCGATAGGTAGGGTCCAGGTGTGGGAGCTGCCTTCCTGGCACGTCGGTAGCATTGGTGCTCAGCACGGAAAACAAGATCGACGGAAAAAACAAACCAAAGAAAAAAAAAAAAAAAGCTATGTTAGTAGAAAACTTAAGGACTACTCAATAGACATAGGGGAATTTACGTATTCTCGGCAACCTAAGCAGCGACCTTCTTTCTATAGCCTTTTTCTCTAAGGAACGCACACATATGCAGTATTGGTTTGTTTACAATCTATTGCTGTCAGCTGCTCTAACAATTTCAGTCGAAAGAATTGTCAAAAACTGTTTTGAAACGCTTTTACAAAGCTCCAATCTTCTCTAGTGAGAGCGAGTATTGTCGGCAACCAGTTTTTCTTCGGCAACCGTTCCATTTGAAGTGCATGTAAATCTGCTGTTCTATTATCGGCAACTCGAAATCAGCTACAATTTGTAGTGCGTGTGTTGCATTTCAAGAAAACCTTGCTAGATTGCTTTTTCTCAGTGGTAAAAATATAGTCAAATTGAAGCTGAAAGCATAAAGAATCGTTTGCATGCATTCAGCGAAGTGTTTTCGTAAGAAAATCCAGTGAAAATAGTGTTTCAATTTGGGTTGCCAAAAATAGTCTGGCATGCCGAAGCCGTCATTTCCCCTATAATATAGAAAAAATAATTTCTTAGATAGATAGATTTTTAGGTGTAGATTAAATTAATCACGAAATGAGAAAATATGTTCGTTTCCTAATGCTTTACGGTGAACATTTTCACCCTCATCACTCTTTTGATGGTTCCCCTATTCACCACCAGAGGCTGAAACGATCGCTTAGTTTCTACTGGATTCGCCTATTGTTCCAGCGGTTATGATCTTTCGGATTAAAAATGGTAAAATAAGACACAAAATAATCATTTTGATGCAAACAAATCGCTTGGATGACATTTCCTCATATAATCGCTTAGCGCATCAAAAGAGCCTAACGCTTTTTCAATAGGCTCTTTTAATGCACCATCAATGTAGAGTGCGCTAGTCTATTTTGAGAGGAGATTTCATCCAATACGTTTGTTTACATCATAATGACGATTTTCAAAGCTCAAAATGCCGGCGCATATGGTGTAGTGGTAAGCGTGACTGATTTCTCATCACAATGGGTCTGAGTTTAACCCCAGCCGAGGTCGGTAGGATTTTTCTGAGGCATAAAAATCTCAATGGATGGCAATCGATGTTCGTCGGCAGTGCTGTAAATTTTCATATCATTCGATTGAAGATGAACCAATACAACCATTCAATCAATTCTGTGTAAACGAATTCTCACATGACCATAATTGAGTCACTCACTATCATTTGATATACGACAGTGGAGTATGGAAAAAAACCCAGCAAAATGGTCCCGAACAGACAAGTCAATGTAAGGCTAATTTAAGGTCGATATCGACCCAATGTCGTGTTGTTGTCGGGTCAATTTTGGGTTTATGTCGGGTCAATGTCGGGTTAACATCGGGTTGGGGTTTGGTAGAAGTCAGGTTGGTGTCGGGTTGGCTTAGCTTTTTCGCCGGAATGTCGACCAGAGCTCCGTTTATGAGTACACTGATAAATTAAACTATTCCCATTTTGCTTGAAATTTAATCAATTTGACATTATACTCAGTTTAATCATATCGAATGATTAAAAATTGATCCTCTCTTTCTGAAAAATAAGCATCTGATATTAATCCCAGTGTAATCATGGTTGAATAGATTGTAGATTATCATTTTTTGAATAAATTTTAATCATTTTTGATTCTATTTTAATAAATTGTGATTGAATTTTAATCTTTTTTGATTAAATATCAGTATTGAAAAAGAACTAAATTTAATATTGGAAAGATTATTTCGATTTTAATCATTCATGACTACTGCCGAAATAATCATGGCTCGGACTCAATAAGGTGAAGCGGAAATATGCATACTTTTTAAGCTTTTTTGATTTAATTTATCTTTGAGTGTAGGTTACACTCAATAGGCCTTTTTAATAGAAACTAAACGATCGATTCAACCTCTGGTGGTGAATAGGAGAACGTCAAAAAGAGTGTTGTGAGCATAAATTTTTGCCTTGAGACATAGGAAGCGGAACACTTTTTTACTTTTCCTGATAAATTGATTCATCTGAAATGCTGCAAAACTTAATCTACAGTTGAAAAATTTAATTCTGTAACGTTTTTGCAAAGATTCTGCTGGTGTTCAGGAATATTTTTGTTGAGAAAAATGGAAAATTAGAAAAGTGCCTTAGTGGTTATGATCTTCCGGATTTCTTGTGTGTGAATAGTTAAGGTACAAATCAGTTCAGATCTGTGGAAAATCGTACAATAAGATAATTACCGATAGAAATTGGCAAGATGTTGAATGAAAAATGCTTTAATTTGCGTTGTGAAAAATAGTTATTCTGATGTAAACAAACGGTTTGGTTGACGTTTCTTCTCGAACTCGCGTGGCGCACTCTACGTTGGTGGTGCATTAAAAAGGCAGGGACAGTTTTAAGAATCTTCATTTTTGTCATCAAAAATATGTGGAAGCATCACATTACTGCAAAATCGATATAGAGCTGGTTTCAAGCACATGCGATGGATAAATTAATCATGAAAGCTGAGAACATTTTCCTCTTCCTATGCTTCACCGCGAAAATTTCAGCCATCATCACTCTTTTTAATGTTCCCCTATTCATCATCAGATGCTGAAACACAAACGAAGTGACAGACAACTAACTGGCGATGAAATCAATTAAAATAATGTGGTTCGCTGTAATGGAATTTTCTTAGAAGCTTGTGCCATCAGCACCCAGATGGGCTAGTATTTTTGTTTTGATTTGAACAAAGTTGATTATGTGTGCAATGATCTTTGACAGCGTGCAAAGAGTGTATCATTTTATCATTTTTTAAGCATTTCAGTTTTGAGTAGAGTGAAAGAGATAGAACCAAAACATTCTAGTACATTTGGTGAAAATGCTAGTACAATCCAGTAGTGGCAACCGGTGGAAACTAACGATTTTAAATTGGCTCACTACTTGACTAGCCTATTGGTCCCAAGCAAATCGATTAACGTATCCCATTTCAGTCGAAATTCTAGTACTACACCCGTAATAAGGCCCTATGTTTGTTTTGATTCGCTATGAATGTTTGACAGATAAAATGAGGGGCTCGTGGATTTTCTTATGTTTCGAGGGGTGCATCGATTAGCTTGGGACCAAAGACAGTATCAGAGCTGAGCCAAAAAGTTGAGCACGTTTCTTCGGGACCTGCTGGTCTTAGATTTACCTCTATGGTAGTAGCTCTGGTACTATCCTCGGTCCCAAGCTAGTCGATGCACCCCATGATTTAAATTGTTTTACTACTTGCCTGGGGATACCCACAACATGTCCGGGTGTGACCAACATGGTGCTAGTTACACAGCATGACTGATATTATTTTCTGGTCTCAACTCATACCCATACAATGTAAACACACTTAGATATATATCATAGCAATTAAGACTGATAAGTTACTGCAGTAGCTGGAGCACCTAGATTGAAATTAAATGTAATTAAATTTGAATTTGGAATCAATAAAAATCATACACCAACTGCCGATGTGAACGCATAACTGTCCCATGGACTTTCATATACACATGGGACAGTTTTGCTTCCACCGATAGTTGAAATATGGGTATTATCGGAACGGAGATAGAGGCAGGAAATCTATATCTAACGCCATTTTGAAGTCCAAGATAACGACTTTCGATTTGTGGAAAAATGTTAGATGTATGTATGCATGTAAGGTAGCCACCATCTCTTCAAAGATCTTGTCTTGTATGCAGCTCCACTTAATAGCAAGATCAATTTGAGCTACCGATCTGAATTCACAATATCGCTGTATGAAGGGCCAAAACGGAGGGCGAACCCGTAAGTAGAGACACGAAATCCACGTAAATTTAAGAATCTCCTTCCAACGATACGATCTAACAAATCGAATAACACAATTCGCAATACTTATTAAGCTTCGTACAGGATGGTTTGTTGAGAAGGGCGCGTCAATCTCACTGAAACTGTTGGAGTAGAATTCACACCACCACAATCGAATCGGTAGGATAAAGAAAATGATAGTGTTTATTCCCTCCTAGACTCCGGTTGTCATACCACTCCATCGTCCAGTTTCAGGTCAAATAATACCCTGATGCTCCCTCTCAACCCAGTATTTATTTATATAAGCTAAATATATGTTATGGAGAAATGAAATATATCCGAACAATATGAAATAATGAACATACATTTATGTGGATAAAATAGCTGATATTCTGCAATGAAAATAATAAATATTTTACATATAATAAGATGCAGCTCTCCTCAGCTCACATCATCAGGTGGATGTAACACTGAAATCTCAAGGTTATATTAAGCAAACACACATTTTTAGCTGTAATTATTCTTGACACTCTACAATAATGAAAAAAAAAAGTTTAATGTATAATTCACAGGACTAACAATAAAATGAAAATCGAATCTCATATAAATGATGTCATGCATGACGAGAAATAACCTGTATAGTAAATATTTTGCATATAATGTTATGCATTGTTGGTGCTTCATCTGCTTCATCCACTTAATTTTAATTTCGATGAGTAATGCAATACAAAATAAATTTATAAATATTGAAATAAACATGAATAATTGATAACGATAAGTCCAATGTTTCAGATATGTTTGGAATTTTTTTTCTGAATGGATGGATTATTTTTGTTAAATTTAAAAGTTAAAAATGTAATGTGTATACAATATATAGTGAAATACAATGTATGATAATTAATAAGTATGACAATTTAAAAACCTAGATTTTTTTTTTGTGGTTCGACTTCCACGACTTTCGATTTGTGGAAAAATATTAGATAGACATTTAAAGAAAATGGGTTCTATTTACAATACACAAATTTGAGCTCCGTTTATACAAAATCACGTGCAAAATATGGTCAACTATGAGTGATATTTACTCAAATTCAAGCAGATTTTTACTCAGTCTATGAGCAACCGTGGTTTTAGCGAAAGTGAGTAAACGAAACCTAATCAGATTGAATCAGATTCTACGGCCGTGTAAAATAAATTTGATCCTATGCGGACCACAGGGATATTTCGGCGTTCTATTGTTTATATGAAAATTTTTATGTTATACTGACCACAGGGATATTTCGGATAACCAACAGATCTTTTTCTACAATTCATTGCAACAGTAAACTAAGTATATTTTTAAGGACAAAAGGATAACAACCGTAAAACTTGTATCAAATATGAACAGTTTATACACTTTTCAATCCGCAGAAAAAGTAGAACAACTTTGGGTTCCATAACGAAGGAAAATAACTGTAGTGTTTCACTAGTCTAAAAAATTGAACTTGTTTTATTCGACTTCAAGTCTACCCTGTTTAATAATGTTTAATTGCCTCGATATATGTTGGATTCCATTTAGGTATTCAATTCTGTTAACGAACAATTGCACTGAATCGCAAAACAAACGTTGCTCGTGCTACGTAAAACCTGTAAACATCTGCACTAATCCTTTCTATGAAGGGATTCTACAAACGCTCAGCAGAGAATTTGTTGTAAGGTTATGACTACAAAACTGCGAAAGATTCAATATTAAACTTCACTTTATGCACACTAGTTAATCTATATTCGCAAGAAACGCTTCTTAAATAGGTTGCAATATAATGAAATGCTTGTTGTACAAGCAAGGAGTTAGAATATTCTTTTTAACTTAAGTAAGATTATGAAGAAATGGACAGGATGGCGTTATATCAAAAACTCTTATGCTGGTAATAGAGAGAAATCGGAGGAGTTTAATGTTTTTTTTTTTTTAAGATTTGCGGTCCATTTGATCATATCACGTTCTAAGAGCTAGCTATTCTCATTTATACAAATCAGTCTCTATTCGGTTCCACAATTTTAGTAGTTATAAGAGCGTGGCGTATGGCTGCATCAGTCGACCTACCCATATTTCCTTTTTCATTCAAACCGTTTTTTTTTTTCATACAGTTTTTTTTTTGTATGGAAAATACGGTTCGAACGTAAACGAGAATATGGGTGTATATCTTTTGGTTGAGTGCTCAGTTTTGATATCCCGTTTCAGGAAATCTTTTGACCGAGATTGAGGCTTGTTCATGGTTAAGGAAAGCTTCTCCTGGGAATAGGTTTAAAAACTGAGGAAGCCGTACGACACCCTGTTGTGTGATCAGCAAAATTGCATCAAACACATTTGAAACGGGGACAAAGGGTGGTTGAACTGTTTTCAGATTATTAGGGTTTAGAATTACAATCGGTAGTATTTCACTTTTGTTTTTTTGTTCGGTATGGCATTGTTAACTTTGGGTTATACTGGAGGGCGGCACGAGGGAATGATTAAGAAGGCTCGGAGAAGTAGCCTAGAACGAGGAACGGCGGTTTACCTTAGAATGTGTAACTAAAGAATCGCAAGATTATAAACAAAAATCGATTCAATCAGATTCAAAGCTGACTTTATCTACTTATGAAATTTCGTATACAAAACAATTACGTTACTAACAATCTTCGATTGTTGCCTAGATTTACTCATTTTGAGGCAAACGCCTATTGCTACTATTCGTAAGAAACGTGCATTCGATAATGACAAGGCAGGAATGTTCCGGGGACAGCAAAAAACTAACAAAATCTACACTTGTATAGAATGGGATGCGTCTAAAATCAGTGAATTAGAAAAAGCTATTATACATTAATAAGTTAAAATTATATGATAAATACAAACGTAATAAAAATAAAGATCACGACATCCCTACAGAATATTATGCGTTCCACTGACATAAAACGTAACGCCACATAGGTTTGTGTCTCGAGTAAGAAAAACTCAGCGCCATCTTGGCGTGATTTTAAACTTCACGATTGCTAAGACTAACTCAGTGCGAGAATCTTCTTAACTCAGCTGTATGACAAATTTCAATAAACTACAATTACTCAGAGCTGAGTAACCGTGGTTTTAGAAATTTCTCAACAACTGAGTGGAAAGTCTCTATTACTGAGTTAGTCTCAGCGACCGTGCACAAAATCTGATTCCAAAATTAAGTGCTCCAGACCATGAAGCGTCTTTTTTTCAAAAATAATTCCGACGGCCTTGACCGCATGGGGTCGAAAGAACAACGGAATGACAAGAGGTACAATTTCATATCCCAGAAATTAAGCACCTCAAACAAAGAACACACGCACTGCCTCTCTCACCGGAACATATCAGTCATTCTCGGTTAGTTTGTGCAGTGCCGAAGTGATGCTCAGTGCTCCTCCGGGGATGAAACGGACAAAATTATCGCCCACCAGCGGTCCCATCGCGAACAGCCCTTTGTAGGGAGACCGAAGAACCGCATTAGTGTACTTGTCTACATCGATAGGGTTGCTCTTACAATCTATCGGTTTGGTTGGATCTTCGCCTAATCCTAGTCCTGCAGTACTAGCGTTGTGATCGCTAATGCTGGTAGCTACCGGAAGCGTACACTCACAATTTCTACCAAGCAAACTTAGATTATGGCTACAATTTGTAGACGTTTTGATTTCACCTGTTCCAGGGCCGGCTTGCTGATAATGCTTGTACCGGCTACGCTCACATACGTTCAAATGGCGACACTTGGCGCAAATATTCTTCAACCAAAACAGTTTCCGTCCCAACCTAGATGCTAGCAACTGCTCAGTGATAGACCAAATAGCCACCGGTTGAAGGGCCCTGTTTTCGCACGATGTTGCTTCCGAATCCTCTTTGGTGGCATGTCTGTTTTGAATGCAGAATTCGTGACCGTTTTGTTGTGTTGATCCCTTGGTTAGCCCTGCTATAAATCGGAGATCCGGTCGGGATCCAATCAGTATAGCACAAAAGGACACTTCCAGTTCGCGTCGTTCACCCGTTTTTAAATGTTGTACGGTAACTCGATACGAGTCAGATTTTCCATTGCTCATAGACTGTGTCAAGTCTGCAATAGTATGTTCCGGTAGCGGCGTGTACAGGTCATACTTTCGGTTTGAATCCTTCATCATTTTGTGCACTTCGTGGTACTCCGGGTACACATTGCCTGGTAGCATTTTGTCTAATCCGGCCGTTCGGTTTCGGTAGACGTGAATCACTGGGATTCCCGACGATCGACAAATGGTGACGGCATCGGCAGCACTCAAACCGGCACCGACGATCAGCACCGGTTTCAGGCGGGATCGTGCTTCATCGTCAATTTTCTCTAGTGCATGTTCCAACTGGGGCAATTCGTACTTAACCCAAGGCATCTCCAGGCCTTCTCCCTTTACGCCCAGTCGATTGGCCAGGTCAGAGGCTCCGTTGGCCATCACCAAATTGCGGCACACCACGGTGAATTGCTTGTTAGTTATGCGGTCAAATCTAAAATAGAGGAGAAAGAGTTGCATAAGTGCATTGTTCTTGGTGTTTCCAGGTATGAACACTTACCCTGAGATAATCCATCGTCCGTTGCGCAACCTTTCCGGCACTGGAGTACTCACAGCGGAAAAGTCCAACGGCAGTACCGTGGTCACGATAGTATCGTTCATAAAGTACTTGGACAGATTCATCTCATCCACATAACTTTCGTAGTACTGTGCGACTCGCGAAATCAGTGCCCTTGTTTCAACTTCCTTTGAAAGTTGCCTCTTCAGCGATAGGTTCCGCCTAGGTGGATAAAGCTTGATATTGACTTTACCGTTGCGTTCTTCGTATGCGATACTGTTCTGCTGCCGTAGATTGTTTTGATTTTGTGTTGCGGAATTGTTGTTGTTACTGCTGTTGATGCGACATCGATTGCACAGTAAGGGCACTTTTTGCTGCTCTCGATTCAGTTCACTACATTTATCACACGAGTCGTTAAAAGTAGGATTTGCACTTATGCTACTGCTACCGATAAGTATCTTCCTATTACGATTAATGCTAGCACCGTGGTGATTATTTGATTTGAGGATTTTAACGCCTTCCTCGGTTCCAACTGGCGGCAGGTACGGATGGTGGTTATTGCTTAGGGGCGACCCGTTGATGCTCAGTTCTGCGGGGTCGATCGTTGGTGGGTGTTTCTTTTCCCACTCGGAAAAGGATAAACCGGGCAGGGACATCCACGCGGCCAGGGAAAGGGTGCGCAGGTTCGGATCCATCCGATGCCAGGAACCTCCCGGAGGACCTCGACCTAGGACAAGATGATCGATCTGCAATGAGAAGAAAGAAATAGATGTGTGATTTAATTGGCACATGAAGCGTTAATACAACGGCGTTATCACTATAGTAAACATAGCAGCATCCTGGATGGAAAATTCCAATAGCACATGTTCTACATTTGAAGTGTGAACACACCATTATCTCGAATTAATTTATTTCCATTCTCTGTAGCCTAGCTACGATGCCACCCTCTGCTGCTTGGGATTGGGATTGAGGTGCTTAATCGAATGTGAATTAATATAGTATAGATGTGCGATACGAAAATGGCAATGTGCATACATGTACTTAATAATTATCGGATGTGACAACGACGGACGACAATATTCATGCTCTATTTACGCACAACGAGGTTTCCTGTCAGGATGTGCGCTTGTGATGGTAATTTGAATTGAAACCGAACAATATCGTTATGCAAGCATGTTACGGTTGCGACTAAAAAAGGAAGTAGAACGATATCTTTGGAAAGTACTTAAAATAAGTCAAACACTTATTAAGTCAATATGAAGGTGTTCATCAACTGATAATATTAAAAAATCACGTGCATTATCACTCATGCAATCTGATAAGGCCAGATTCAGTGTACAAGTAGGTCAATTGATTACTAGAGTCGTAAATCATTTCTGTTGATGTGAATGCAAATATACGTTATCTTTGCCGTTACATCCTGTTATAAAGCCAATGAGTTTTGCTGGAAGCCACCCTTAATCGCTGTTTAGTTGAAGTTAAACAACTTTTTTGGCAATTGCCCACCCGTCTCTTTAGAATTGCATTTGAATATTCCTCTTTAATAACCCTTCAGAATAGCCATTGAATTTCTCCTCGAATTCTCCTGTTTATTCCCCAGGATCTCTTCTCTCTTCTTGTTAATTCAAAATTCCCAATTGAAATGCTGCCAGAAGGTCTTCAATATTCTGCTAAGAAGTACCTTGGAAACTTCTTCGTAATTCAATCGAAAGCTTTCTCATAGTAAATCACAACATTCGAGCAGTTTAAAATTACATTTTCAATGTTGTTACGAGAAATTTGAACGCCAAATCCGCACCAATTTTGTATCAATATCCCGCCAAATACACGCGAAACGGTATGGAAAGTACATTTTAAAGAATGTATTGTTTTATGCACAAATAGAGAGTGATGTGTAAGTCTGAATGTCACACTTATTCTAGTTTCCCTGCCTAAAAGCTAAATAGTAGCAAATCCCGCCCATTTGTATGAATAAAGATGTCTAATCTACACAGTTTCTAAGATACGACTTCCTTGGACTTCCCAAGAATTTCCAAAACTTCTACGAAATGCCTTATGCAGTACCAATTCGATTTTGGCAACATTTACGGACGTGTTGTTAAAATTTATGATTTCGATGATTTTGCACCACCGTGAGTTATCTAACGTCAAATTAATAATTAATCTTTTATTAAAAATTGTAATCACAGAGAGCAAAAATACATTATTTTCCAAATCCGTTCGATTTTGGCACGGTGTCAAAAAAAATCGAACGGTTACTATACATCATTGAGCCTTCTTAAATTTTGATAAGACTTTCTGACTGAAATACATTTATGTTTTCAAAGTTTTTTTCTGATGTGTCTTGAATTTTGTTTAGGTTCTCTGAACAGCTGTAAAGTACTTTCACTGAGGTTCCTAAAAAAAGGTTTCGAATGCATTTCAATTTTCATTCAATATTTTTAAGTTCTCTATTTTTAACTTTTCTAAAGAAAGCTGAACCTAGTCTGAGGTCCATTTGACCTTCTCTCAACCTAACCTTAGCTTATCCTGAGGGCCTGCTCGGCATGCACAAATGTTCACACCAACTGCTCATTTGTTAATAACTTTTCACTCAGTTGTTGAAATTTGTTTTTTCAAATACAGTTTATTACTATAGAATTGTGTTTACGTATCTATTACAAGCTGAAACTCTATTCTATCTACTGCTTCAAAAAGAACTATGTTTCGTCAACTGTGTGCAAAGTTATTAGCAAATGAACAGTTCGTGACCTGATGGCCCCATAAACATCTTCGACGAGTTCTTCCTGAAATTAAAAAAAATGTATAGAATAGAAATACATATGTGAGGTGATCGATCATTGAATCCACTTGATATTTCAGAAACAACTACACAGCAAAAACATAATTTTGATATCACGTCAAAGTGGATGCACTACAATCATGTCGAAAATATGGTGTAATATTACTTGCTAAAAAGGACAAAATTATCATTAATACAATGCATGAACTGACATTACGCTGCTTTTACTGCATTTGTTTATTTATGTGGTCATAAAAATTACATGAAATTTTCGACATGATTGTAGTGCATCCACTTTGATGTGATATCAAAATTATTTTTTTGCTGTGTATAATGTTCGGTGTTAAATTTTGCTGAAGATATCTGAAAATCACTGATCTTCTTCGAAATTCACATTAATCCGGACACATTTAAATCACTGTAACTTTTGAAATCTCGCGCAACACGAGAAAAGGGCCTATCATTGTTGATCGATTCTTTTCATCGATTTTCTCTTTCGCGAATAACCCGACTGCAAATGAATGTTGTTGTTTCAGGCGCAAGCTTATATCATTTTCTGTCGAACTGTGCTGAGAGCTTAACGAAAAATTCGTTTATGTTGCCGTGGTAAACCAAAGAGAAAGTCCACAGTTCGAAAAAGTAGTGTAAAATTCTGTTTAATATGATGCACATAAAGAGAGCGTCACATCTCATCTAAGTTTACATTAAAAATCGTGTAAAGGTCTGAAACATTTAATGAAATGTTGCAAATATTGTATACAAAAGCCCATATTTGTAAACAACATTGCTTACAAGTTGCTCGTTTGCGTGTAATGAAATACAAGTATACGTGAATTAATGTTTACATCACAATTAAAATTCAGAATTTTTAGCTGTGTCGATGAAGAGAATCGATCAACGAGGATAGATTTTTTTCAAATGTTACGCGAGAAATATTGTATATTTTAGCTGGAAGTCATTGATGGAAAAGACTATGATTGGTGTTTACATTCCATGACATTTACCAGAAAGAGTGCCTGCAGAAGCGATTGCTACACAGTTCGAAAAAGTAGTGTAAATTTCTGTTCAATATGATGCACATAAATGGAGCGTCACATATCATATACGTTTGCATTATATATCATGTAAAGTTCTGACACTTTTCATGCAATGTAGCAAATATTGTATACAAAAGCCCATCTTTGTAAATAACATTGTTTGCAAGTTGCTCGGTTGCGTGAAATGAAATACAAGTCTACCTGAATGAATGTTTAAATCACAATTAAAATTCAGAATTTTTATCTGTGTACCCTTCATCAAAAGCCACAAAGGAAACACCCAATTTGGCATCATGCCATTATGCTAAAACCACAGACAAACAGACATAACTCATTGAATATTTCTCAGTGTGAAACATCGTCGCTAAAACACTACCGCCATCTGTTGATTACACTGTGGTGGGTAGTATGCTGAACAGATGGCGGTAGTGTGTAAACGTCAAATGCAAGGGAATTGACTATGCGCGCTACGGGTGGCGGCACTACCAAGTACGATACTTTTAAATTTACCGTTAAATGCTTGTTCGATAAACAACTTGCAAGAGTTATGTCTGTTTGTCTGGGCTAAAACTGTGATCGAGTGGTACGAAGCAAATCAAGTGAATATTGTACCAAAAACCGCAAATCCGCCAAATTGTCCAGAGTTACGTTCAATCGAGAGATATTAGGTTCTGATAAAGCGGAAGCTTTCTGTAAAGAAGCAAGGAATCAAAGGTATCAAACACTTCCAACAAATTGGGTCAAAGACGGCCACCACGGTATCTGAGAACTTCTGAGAATATGTGAAGCTTGGTAAACGGAGAGGTTCGACGAACTACAGATAGGATCAGCGATCTTCGAAAATAATATAAGTCCTTCTAAAGAGAGCAAATCCATGGCACCCCTATTTTACTCTCTCCGAATTTCATGAATCTTACGAGACTATGACTGCTGAAGAAGTTATCGCAAACAGCGCGCAAGTGAAAAAAAAACGCATAAAATTTTACTAAAACTGTTGTAAACTACGAATAATGTAGTCGTTTAGTTTTTAAGTTTGTTCCAAATCTCCTGTTAAATCCGTAATGCTTTAATCAGTTGAAAATGACTCCAGCTGAAAATTTTGAAATATCCAGCAATAATCGCTACTTTGTGTTCATTCTACAGGGTGTTACGATCAAAATTTGGTTGAACTGGACGCATTTATTTTAATCGAGCATTTAAAAAACCTGAACACCCCTCATTTTGTAAGTGTGTGCGTGCAGAATGATGCCTATATTATGATTTTGACATTTGCTTTTCAGTTATCAAAATGGCGTCCAAGCAAGAGGATCGTTTTGCACGCGCATCGTGAAAATCCGTACAATTCGCACGCCTGCAGACTTCGCATAGCTTCCTGTGCAGAAGTTGAAAAGAATTTCCATAGAAGTACACACTTAGAAATACCTAATTTTACACGTGACGGAATCCATCTTTGACCTAAAGGATGAGACGTAAACAAACATGTCATGTAAAATTAAGTGCTCCGAGACTGAAAAGTTCGGTACTCGACGAAAAGTACATTTGATTGAGCTGAGTTTTACGTCTATTACGACGCAATTTTATGTCAAAAATGACGCTCGTATATGTCAGTCTCAGAGCACCTAAATTTACATGATTTTTTTTAAGTGTGTAGAATAAACTTCTGGATAAAGCAGGAAAGAAACTTTCAGAGGAAGCTACACGACTCTGTTGGGAGAAAAACTTCCAAAACGGAAGAAATTTCCGGGGCAAGTCGGAAGAAACTTTCAGAATAAGTTTAGAGAAACTTCCAGAAGTAATCGGGAGAAACTTCCTGGTCATGTCAGCAGGACTTCTGGGGGAAGTCGGAAGGAGCTTCCAGGAGAAATCTTTAAAATCGTCCTGTACTGTCAGTCAGAAGAAACATTCAGAGCCAGTTTTAAAAAACGAAATAAACTTTCAGAAGAAGTTGCAGGAATCTTCTGCTGGGGGTTAGAAGAATACTATAGGGTTTCTCAAATCATGGTGACCAGTGGATCCCGATTAACAATTTCTTGGTTGTGCGATATACATTAAAATTAAGCATAAACCCTTAAGCTTAAGGTATTATTAGGTTAAACGGGTTATTACTAAGACAGGATTTCATTGAGATATTGTTAAGCATTTAAGAATAATTTCCCCTCACAGAGTTTATTTCGGTATTTTTCTAAAATTAGTTTGAGATTTTCTCTGGGAGTCAGTCAAAAAATTAGATCAATCCAATCACATCAAGAAAGTTGAAAGATGTTTTTCTAGGAATTTACTGAAGCTTCCTTTTATAATTCTATTTAAAATCCGCCTGAAATCTGTTTAGAATTCCCAAGCAATTCAGAATTATCTTGGAGTTCTCCCCTACATCCTTCAGAAATTTTACTGGAAAATGTCCTTAAATCCTCTAGAAATTATTTTCGTGATGCCCTTGGAAGTCTCCTTGGAATTTCCTTAAAATTTTAAATTTCTTTATAATTGTACCCTCAAAATTAGATTCCCTTGATATTTTTCACGGATACTGGAATCCTCTTTACAATCGTCTTGTAATTTTCCACAGAGCTACTCAAAAATTCAATTCTGAACTTACACAATTTACTTGGAGTTAAAGTCTAAGCTCTCTTAGAGTTGTTTCCAAAACTTCCTTAAATTTCCACTGAAATACCCTGACATTTATTCTAAAATCTCTTAATACAAAAGTGAATTTTCAAATAGTCATATCTGCTTTTGTAAACAAAGATTCAAAGGTCAATTTGTCGAAACTCTTGACTCACTCACGCAAACTAACAGCACCATAATGTTGGTAAACTTTTACCCTAGCACCTGATGAGGTTAGTTTGCATAGGCTAACTAAGAGTTTCGATAAATTAACGTTTGAATATTTGTTTACACAAGATATGACTATTTGGAAATTCATACAGTTCTTACAAAAGGACTGTATGCTGAGAATCTAGTCCAGTCCAAGCAGCTTGAAATTTTTAAAAGGTACAAAATCTTATTATTTTTCGAAGAAAAGATGAAGTAAATTTTTCCCGGATTTTCTGATTTCCGTTTTTGGGGATCAAATAATACGTCGGAAAACTATATATATATAGGTATTATCCCAGTAACGCTTGGTGGTTTACCTTTTCTTGGTGAGTTACTGGCTTTGAAATCTTCCACCGAACGACTTCAAACTAGGGGAACAGGATTGTTTTTGAAATCAAAGGAACACCCCTAAGTCCTTTTTACTTTGTATGCCTTGTGTAAGACTCGGCTTTGTCCACCGAGGATGATCTTGAAACAGGGAAAAATGAGTTAGGTAGTTATTTTTCATCTAGTTTGAAATTGTTAAAACTAGGATTCTGATAGCATGATAGCATGATCGTTATCGAAATTATTGCTTGATTTTGTTGCGAAGGAATCCGATTTCGACTGACGCACTTTGGAGGGTGTTCCATCACTCCGAAGGGTATAAAGAGCGGGACCTTAAAATTAGAGTCAGATCCTTGCGATAAAGGCAAGAATGACAACTGTATCAAAACCGAATACTTCATCATTTCTCAATAGTGATGAAGAAATACGACATGCACTAAACTAAAGACACGGAGTATACCACAATAGATCAAATAACTGGTCACAGTGGATGTATGTCCCGAACAGAGGAAAAAAATAGGGTATAGCACTATTCTGAGATGCTAATCCGCGATAGTGCTAAAACTCGATCTTATATTTTGAGATTTTCATTAAGAACGTTGAGAAGAGCTTTTGTTAATGATAAGCCTAAACTATCTGCAATTTATTGCCTTATTTTTGTAAAGTCTCTGGTAGAAGGTCGTCCCAAAACTGCTCTACCAAGTGATAGATTGGAATTTTACTTAGAGATCCTTGAGAATTAACGTCAGATTCAAATTCCCTTTGATTTCCAATAAAATTTGAACTATTTTGGCAACTGTCGAATTTGACTAAAGTAAGCAGGAGACAAAATATTCAAAAAACAATTTCCCGTAGCTAACGTTTAGTGTACTCTTATGTCATATAGTTATGGCACGGAATGCTGCTCAGCATTCCCTATGTAATGTCCCCTTGCAATTCTGTCGAAAAATATAAATTTTCTTGGCATCTTTGGTATTTTCAGATTTGGATTCCCTTGGAATTATTATCATAATTCTCTTGGAATAGATGTCAGAATTTCCTTGAAGTTTACTAACTCTTCTCGGAATTGTTTAAGAATAATTTCCCGATTGGTTCTCTTCAGAATATTTTAGTAATTATCTCCAATGTTATCAAAATTCATTTAAAAAGTCTTCCTTTAACTTCATCACGTCCGACAGCCTTGACCATAAAAATTCAAATTTTCCTGGTAGTGTTGCAACCCTGCAAGGGGATTGATAGGAGAGCTTTTGTTGCACTGTACCAAATAGACAACTGATGATTGAAAACCAACCGACAATCCTCCTGCATTGCAACGCATCCGCATTCTCCCAGTTCTGAATGGCTCTAAATCGTTCACTAAATATTGCTGAATCACGTGTTTGCTGGGACAGAAATTGTGTTTGGCATCACTAAGCCGTCGTCGAGATAAGCCCATGCCGTTAGTCCAATCCCAATATACAAAGCGCTTTTGTTATCAACGAAATACTCACTTCCTTCTCCGGGTGGGATTGGTATTCCACCATGCAGGGTAATTCCATGCCAAGGTCAGCGCATGGATGCTGCAGACTGTCCAGCTGAAAGTGGAAAAAGACAATAAGTTGTTAGCTATACAGGAAGCGCAGGTATGATTCTCGTTTGCACTGATCACTTACCAGCAGTGACACTGGATTAGTGCTGCGACCTTCCAGTCCGTCCGCCAGACTGAAGAGATCATGCTCTACCAGGCTCTTTTGCGAGTCGTAGTAGTTGAGCCGGGCTCGCAGCAGCTCGTCCGGATGCCTCTGAATTTTGTCCGGCGACCAATATGGCCAATTGCCTGCCAGCATGTAGGACAACGATATTCCACTTGGTCCATTACCTGCAATAGGGAATAGAAGGAAGAACGACATGAGTATACGGATTGTTATTTATAATTGAATCACAGTCACTTGTGTAGTATGAATGAAGCACTGTTTGTGGTTGATGAGCCTGTTATCGGAGCCCTTTGTAGAGTGAACTTGCAATGGCAAAAGTTTAATTGAGCACGTTGGATTTGCAATTTGCATCAAGTGCTTAGTGCGGTCAATTTACTTGCAATTTTAATTGGTTGCAATTTACATACTCCACTTGCCTCGCGAATACGAACAAGCTGCCGTCATTGTTGTCGCCGGGAGCCGAATTCTATTCAGAACCCAAAATGATCAACAAGCTATTAATAAACTGAGTGGAACAAATCAACAAACTGTTAGGATGATTAAACTCGACTCGACCCGCAGGGGGCTGGGTTGGTAACATAACACTCAACAAGTCGAAACATTTGTGTTTTCGTGTCCCGTATCACGCATTTCCCGAGCAAAGCTGGAGATCAAATTGAAGTTCAAATTTGCTGTTATGATGTAGCCTTTTATGATTACTCGTTTTATATGGATTGACGGTTAACACAGTAAAACTAAGAGCATAATTTTACACCGTTGAATAAAATGGAAAACTGATCTTGATTTCAATGAAATCAATTTGATTACTGATTTTGCATGCAAGATATTTAACTTAATGCGGGCTTGGCGTAATTGGTTAGTATCCATGCTGCTCACACTGAAAGACTTTGCTAGTTCAACGACACATGAAATTTAACAGTTGATATCAAAATGTGATTTCATTTTGTTCCAGTTAACTTTAATATCGATTGGCTTTAATTTTGTTAACCGACTTTGCTCGGGTTGCCTCCTCCAGTACAAATAAAAGATTGCGCAATCTCCACGGATTCGACCTGGAGGATAGATTATCTCACGTCCCAACACAGAATGAGACATTGTAAAAAAATCAATGCACTCGGCAGAATATTCCAGCGCTTTACTTAAGCCAAAACAGGCTTATCACTCTTGGCTTGGCCATTATTATCATTGTCTACCGAGACGCGATGCGCCTCCGTCCTCTTATCAACTGTACACTAGACGGGTACCCGCACGTATGACAGTATTTGCTCGGCCGATTCATACACAACGAGCCTCTCGTCAACAAGGGTTGCTGTCGGCGCGACATTCCTCACGACTCAGTGGGGGTCATTTTACGGACATTAACCATCAGGGGGAATCCTGTTGACGTCGGCAAACTGGTATTGGTGTAAACGAACCTAGACGGCGCCACGCTGTCGTGCGCAAACGATTGCAAAATCAGTATAAATATTGAGACAAGTGATTACAAAAGTGGGCAATTCGATGTTTCTGTGTGTTTTATGGTATGAGTTGATATTGATAATTCAAAACTGTTTACTGCATTGTTTTTGATTGTTCATTTTGAATGTTTTCGCTTATCGTTAAATGTTGTTGTTTTACATACAGTTGACAACGTTTTCAATGGCTTTGATGATGACCTACAGGATGACACAGAATGTAAAATTGAGTTTAAATGTACTTAAAGCCGATTAGAAATGAGTTTACTAGTGCATTTTTGTTGGTATGGTTGTACACAGCTCGAAAAACTAGAGTAAATATTAATGCACATAAAAGGAGCATCGTACTTATAGCATACACGTTCTCATCAAAGATCATGTAAAGTTATGAGAAAGGTCAAGACTCAAGACATATTTCACCGAACCTAACAAACTTGAAAGCAATATTTCTATCAGGTTCCTAGTTTGAGCTAAATGAAATGCAAAGGACAATTAATTTTGAGGCAGGTACGAATCGGATCGAGCATTTCTTTTACCAAACTCACACGTTGATGAGAGGCGCTCACCGCTCCTCATCAACGGGTGAGTTTGGTAAAGGAAATGCTCGATCCGCTCCTTCCAATTTTGTTTTTTGCTCGCTTTCTACTTTCTATATCTAGCGTTCACAATCATAAGGGCCTAACTGCGATGATCGATTATCTTCATAGATTTTCTATTTTGTTAATAACAGGACTGGATTAACATTTATCGATGCGTTTGATGTTATTTTTGCTAGCTATGAGAATATTTCACTATGCTGTATTTTAATAGTTTCAGAAAAATTGATTCACTGAACTGTGGTATTGCGACGAGAAAATCGACGAAGAGAATAGATCATCGCAGTTAGGCTCTTATGCTTCTGAACGCTAGATATATAATTTTCACACTGCCGTACTATAACGGAACTATCAATTCTATACTTTCATTTCCTCATCTATCGTATATAATGTCCACTGTCCAGGGGAAGTTTACCGCACTGAGCATAAAAAAATCTTCGGTCCGTTTTAAATTTAAATAAAAAAATGGGAAAAATTATCAAACATCCAAGAAAACCAGTTTTTCTATAGATTCCTGGGAAATTTTTTTTTATCTCATCATGACAAAAAAAAATTGGACCCTCAGCAAAACCAAAAATCGATGTTTTGTGGTTTTCGAGTCCAACTTTATGCCATAAATGTTTTAAACGTGAATTTTCCTTGAAAAAAAAATTATAGATTTTTAATATTTTTTCCGATATTTTTAGAAAAATCAAAACGCAATTATTTGTTTTGGAGCGGTGAACTTCCCCTTAAGTTTGATATTGACGTTAAGCATCTCCATCTATATAAAACAATTATTCAATCTCAAGACTAATAATGAAAGCATGAGCTTTGATAACCGTACAATTCGTAGTTGCTTCTCAACGATTGACCAAATCCAACCTGAAAAATTTCTAGACCGGACTGGGAATCGAACCCTGCCACCTCCAGCATGGTCTTGCTTTGTAGCTGTGCCTTTACCGACTGAGCTAAGGATAAACCTCCCAGCGAAAGTAAAAGAAGCTGCCGCGGAAGCCAGAAGGACTGCTGGAAGAGGCTTCCGATGATTGAATGATCAGATGATTATTTCTAGGGAAATAAAGAGACTTCTAGGAAAATTCAGAAAATATTTTCTGGATAAAAAATAACTCAAGAGGGTCCTTAGTCGTAAAAAAAAAAACCAGAAGAAGTCGGAAGTAAAATTGTTGGCAGCTCGGGAAAATTTTCCGATGGAAGTAAAAATGTTAAAATTAAGTCGCTAAACTGTTCTCTTTATAATCTCTTTATCGCTATACAGAAGTTAAGGAGTAAACATTCTTATGAATTCAACTTATGATCTTTCTGGACTTCGAACAATAATATTTCTCGTTTCCCGGGAAGTGCCATCAGCTGTTTCCCGTTTCTCGTATGTGTGGAATTAGTTTGGAGAGCGATGCGATCTTTTAGCAACCCGGGGGCAACGTGACAACTTCAGTATATTGTCAGTGTACCCCAACAATTGGTGCTGGTGGTTCTGTCAAATTCACAAGTTTCAGAAGCTTTATCTGAATAGGGCGAATGCGGAAATTATGTACAATAAATAAAATCCAAGCTTGAAATTCATCTCACTGTCGCGCGCCCACCAAACCGGAACGCGTCCGACGTCAAAATTAACATTAGTGACATAGGAAGTCCAGTGATGCCAGCGAGAAATGTCATTTTGATTTTCAGTCGTATGCACAACTCATAATCAGTTTTTTAAAACTGTTTTTTTTTAGTCTCGTGGGTCTTTGAGCAGAACAGAAACAAAAGTTTAAACATATGATTTGTAAAACGAAAATATGTGATTGTCATCAAATTAATCGAAACAAATGAGAATTGAGCGATTTCGCCGCTATTGCTATTATCGTCGATGATGAAAAAAAAGGATGGGTTGGCAGCGAGTAAGAGCGTACTTATAACAGTATCACCCTGCTAATCCGACATATTTAATAAACTGACTGCCAATCCATACAAATAAATATTACCAATGTAAAATAAGCTCCATAAGAGACCGTGACGTCGGGTTAAGGAGAGCCGGAGTGGGGAAATACCATAGAGGTAACTCTAAGACCAGAAGGTCCCGAAGAAACGTGCTCAACTTTCTGGTTCAGCTCTCGTACTATCTTCGGTCCCAAGCTAATCGAAGCACCCCTCGAAACATATGAAAATCCACGAACCCTCGTTTTATCTGTCAAACTTTCATAGCGAATCAAAACAAACATAGAGTAGTACTAGAATTTATACTAGAATGGGGCACGCTTATAGATGTACTTGGGACCAACAGACTAGTGAGCCATTTTTAAATCGTTAGTTTCCAACCGGTGGAAATACCAACAATCAATACGAAACTAACGATTTTAAATTGGCTCACTACTTGACTAGCCTATTGGTCCCAAGCAAACGATTAACGTAGCCCATTCTAGTCGAAATTCTAGTACTACGCAATGTTTGTTTTGATTCGCTATGAAAGTTTGACAGATAAAATGAGGGGTTCATGGATTTTCTTATGTTTCGAGGGGTGCATCGATTAGCTTGGGACCAAAGACAGTACCAGAGCTGAGCCAAAAAGTTGAGCACGTTATTTCGGGACCTTCTAGTCTTAGAGTTACCTCTATGGAAATACTGTATACGCAGCTAGTACTGCAAAATGTACAATTTGAGGTACTAGCTTAAAAGAGAACAGTGGAGAACTTTGCACGTCTTTTGAAGGCCTTAAATGCATTTAAGCTAAATATGTAATATATCATGCAATTTGACTAATTTTCAATTTATGCACATTACTTACCCCGTAAGAGAAACACGGGAAAGTATTTTTTTTTAATTTTACGTTCCCAGGACAAGCCTTCATTGCACAACTAAGCGCAAATCAATAATCTGAAGGATAATCAAATTCAAGAGCAAAAAATTACTGAAGATACCAAAGTATTATTATTGCCATTCGATGATATAAGAAGATGAAACTCGGTTCAATTTGTATAGATTTGTTTCATTTCACCACTAAAATCATAAATTAGCTCATTTCATATGGCATTCTTGTCTGTTGTTTGACACCCACACATGGTGAAACAAAAAGATGTCGTGTGGCGACATCTACTATTTGCAAGTGGGTACGTGAAACTAAGGTTTGCAAGTTTCATGTCTGTTTGTCTGTGATATAACCCTTCAGCTCTGTAACGTACAGGAACCTGGGATTAAACCACGACATTTTGTTCAGTAAGCAAAAACGGTCACCATTAGTCCACTGCGCTACTTTGATCACAGAAAATCACTGGTACCGACGATCGTTTAACTTATGTCACCGGGCTATTCAAATTGAATTACGCTCCCGCAAGGACTACGCTATGATTACGATCCCGGATCGAGTATTCGTCATATGTGATCTAGAATACTAGTTTCTTTTTTTGGCATCGCTTCTATTTGACGACCACATGATTTATCTAATCGATTCCAGGAATAGCTTCATGTTGCTGCATGTGATTAATCGTATTTGATGGCCTGATAGCGACAGTTTTTAATTACTGAGTAGAGGCTCGTGGGATAAATCCCAAGCTCCTTCTTATTATAAAAGCTATTTTTTAAATATAAATGTTTTTGTAAAATCTTAACTGATATAGTTAGGTCGGAACGATGCAGAAAAAACACTATAAGAACAACGATAAGGCCCTTGTTACAATGAAAAGGAGCCTAGGGTTGAATCTATGATTTCTGGTCAATACGCATAAACAGTCGCCACTAGGCCTCCGAGTCCCTCATATCACAACAAATAATTACGACCCTTGTAATATCTTGTATTGGTATCACCGTTCCGGTGGCCACGACGACTGTCGCACAAAATCAAACATCGAATTACCTTCTCGGAAGGATTTAATTAGCCCTTTCGATCAGGATAGATCACGCGTCCGATTGCACCACAAATATCGCTCATGTTTTATCTATATTACGGTTTAATTAATTAACACAATTAACCTAATCGCCGCGATCTCTCCCTAAGCAACCAGCAAATCTAAAAAAAATGTTACAAACTTAAATAACAAATCGTTGTTCATTGATTTTGACGAAAAAAAAGCTTGTGACAAATTCAAACTTTAGAAACATTGAAAACCTTGAATATTTTTTACTATTTTTTTTAAAACAATACTTTTTGTAATTTTTGCACAAAAAAACGAATTAAAAGGTCTTAGATGCAGATCTATGCAAACATTACAAGACAAAAAGTTTAAAAAAAATATCAAAAGTAGTTGTTTTACGATTTTTGTAAATTTGTAAGTGTTCAATGTTTTCTAAACGTCAAAAGTTTTAATTTTTCATAAGATTTAAAAAAAATCAGCCATTTTAAATCTTGCAAAATGCCGAATTCCACATTTTTCAATAAATCTTAGCATGAAAACGTCGTTTCTGATAGAAATGTAGTTGTAGGGAAAATAAAGTCTTTCTTGGAAAAATATACACGGTAATTCTTTTCTAGTAATTTTGAGAAAAAAATCCAAAAAGTGTTAACAAACAATTATGCCGTGTTTCATGCAAATCGAAATTTTTTACACATATTTCAAAAACACATTCTTAGAAATAACGCAGTGAACGTATATTTGTAATACATAATGTTTTCCTGTTATTCAACGCTTTACATCCCAACGGGTACCCTCAATTTAGTGTTTTTTAGTGCTTGCACAGTTGTTAATTGAAAGCTTGCTACGCCTATACATTTTAATGAACGTGGGACATGTCCGCATGTAACGATAGTAAAGTCTCAAAAATAGCAACTAAAGCCTCCAAAGCCACCTTCAAACCACACGCCAAGTGTACATGCCATCCAAAACGTTCCCAACCATATCTTACAACACTGACTGTTGTTATCAGCTAAGCCATTCGAATTCACATGCTTTAGCATGCGGTTGACCGAATCACGCTTGAAGTTAGATCATTCCAGTTGGTGTAGGGAAAAATAAACAACGAAAAATGGATGAAAGCCGATTAAAATTGCGCTTCTGGCGGTGGCCTAATACCACTCTTGTCTGATAACAGACTGACTGACCATATTCGAAGTTGATGATACTTATCTTATTCTCGTGCCATGGTCGCATTTTTAGCCCCGTCACGATGGTAATTTCCAAGTGACTTAAGTGTTATCAGCTGACACGGCGCGACGGTAGAATAATTTACGTCCTTTCCTATGCAAACGTGACATCAGTGTAGTTGAATGATGACAGTCAAGAATTCTGGTCGTACAGGAATAATCCTGAAAGTACCCGGGGAAAGTTTACGCCTTTTGCGTGACTCAACGTGATGTGCCGGGGAAAAGTGTGTTTGTTCCCATTATTATCAATATCAATGATAATAACGGTTAGCCTTTGTTGATAATAATCTAGTCATAACTGCTTTATACGGCTAATAAAAAGTGAATTGACTAAAAATATATCCATACAATAGTGCGCACTAAACACGGATACAATTACTGATTAAATATTCAACAGAAAAGTAACCTGCCGTGAAATGGCAATGTGACGTAAATCCATTTAGTGAATTGTTCAGACAACAGATATTTCTGTATAGCCTCACAATGATTTTGAAAGTTTGTAAACATATGACTATTTCCATTGAATATGAAAACAGCTTCTTATTTTTAAGAGCATAATGGTCACTTTGGTGTAGAAACAGTGAATCAAAATATATGGCTTACTGTATGCTTACAAATCATATTTTGTACAGGTGTGAAGTGTGTTTAGGTGTAATTTATGATGCAGAACTTGAAAAGCGAAAACTGACCATGGGGGCGTTTATGTCACTTTGTCATCTCACGGCAGTAACAGTTATCGTCTAGCCTTAACTCGAATTTGGGTGCCACCATTTGAACCATAAATTTTTAATTGAATCAATTCTTCTCATGATGGTGTGTTTGATTACTAGGAAAGTACTGTTCGTCCACAAACCGCTTTCAGTGCCAGGGCTATGAACATTACACAGAGTAAGCCGAAAGTCCTGCACTATCGATGCTATCAAACTGCAATTAATCAAACAAAAGATAAGGCAAAGAAAAATTAGTGCGTCACCGTTACGATGTTTGAACAATGATATCATAATCAATTTATTTATCACCAAAGGTGAGTTTGTAAAAATGAGATTCGGTATAGTCAGCTGAGCGTCAAATAATAAATTAACGTGACTGTGTTCGAGTCTGTAAATATGTACCTATCTATTACATTCCAAAAATGCCAAAATAATTAATAGAAGAAGTCTAATGACAAAATCATATTACAGAGTAAATATAGGCCCATTCATAATTGGGTTCCTATTATGGTGTGATCCATAGGATGGGAATTTCATAGGCCATAATTGGAACACACCATAATACGAACGTATGGCCAGAACTGGAACATCTACCCTTTTTCATTCCAAAGAAAAGTAATTGCGCAGTAGCCGCAATCTCGGACTGAGGTAGGTAATTGACGAAGCATGAAGTTTGCAATGTGATTATCAACAAGATAATAAGGTCGTCGCGTGAATACGCGTTATGAAAAATGACGGACGAGCACAGGTTGATTGCAAATGTACCAACACGTCATAAGGAACATACTATCCACTACCAAATAGGAGAAGGTTGAGCTGGGTCGTGAAGAGAATTGCTCTATTTTATCCTTTCGTTTTCAACTAATAAAAACTGAATGAAATGAAATGCTCTTTAAAAGCACCCTTAGGATACGACAGTCCAAAACGCAGTTTTTTTCCTTGATTTGTTTGCCGTCGATCTTGTTTTCTGTACTGAGTACTAATGCTACCGACGCCAGGGAGGCAGCTCCCACACCTGGACCCTACCTATGGACCCATCAACTCATGGACCGGGGATCAACAGCTTTACTTCCCTTGCAAAGGAAGGCGTGATCAAAGAATTTATGCCTCAGAAAATCCCGACGGCGCTGACTGGGATTGAACCACCACCAGCGCCGCTAAGTATCATTTTGTTAATTTAACGTACAGTATTGCTAGTTCAGTACTTCAACTAGCATTATTATTATTATTTAGCTTTATTTAGGAGGCTTTCAGCCTTAGGCTGGTTCGCCTCCACCACTTCAACTAGCATTTCGGCACATGAAATTCCAGAAATAAGCAGGCCAAATAACACGGGGGCAACAATCAAGAATTTCTTCGAAGTTCACATCAATGTGAGGCCTAGGAGAACTGCAACAGACTACTCTTCTAGCATTCAGCACTGCGATGCAAGTGTGAATGAGTAAGACGTTTTGTTTTGCCATCCTCCGTCAGATTTATCACTGTCAGTTTGCTCAAAAGTGTCAGAATGTCCAAAAATATCAAATCATGTCAGCTACGGTGCATCTATATTAGGTTGACATGGATAAAGTGTCCCTTCCAGAGGTTGAAACAGTTGACGTCTTTTATTACACTCGCTTCGCTGTCGTGCGCGACAGTCAATTTGTATTCGTACTCTCATGCAGGGATTCAAAATCTACGATTTAGATAAAGATAATGTTATTCTCATTTTGGTTACACTCATGATCAGTACAAACTCAAAAATCACAACGGAAAACTCTGGAAACGATAATGCGATTATCATTTGTGTTACAGATCACGATCATATGAAATAGCGATAATCTTCGATCATGATCATCAACTGTCGTCACCGAAAATTCCTCATGTAAGACAAGAAAAATAATTTAAAAAAAAACCTTAATCCAAGATGGCGGCCATCGATTGCAGAAAAACTGTCAAATACCCTGCAACAGGTTATTTTAAGAACAAGGATGACATGCAGATGTAGAATCCAAGATGATTGCCATTGGTTTAAGAAACAAACTGTACCCAAAATAGGGTATTTTTGGAACCGGAATGACGTGTAGATATTGACAATCGATGTCCACCATCATGTTGACTAGATTATTGACAGTTTTCTGTTAAGCAATTGGCCGCCATCTTCAAGTCCAAAATGGCGGTAGACATCGATTTTCGACATCTACACGTCATTCCGGTTCCAAAAATACCCGTATTGTAGGGTCTTAGATAGTTTTTCTTAAATCAATGGCTGCCATATTGGATTTCAAAATGGTGGCAGATATCGATTTTCGACATCTATATGTTATTCCGGTTCCAAAAATACTCATATTGTAGGGTATGTGACAGTTTTCATGAAATCAATGGCGGTCATCTTGGTTTTCGAAATGGCAGCGGACCTCAATTTCCAGCATTGTACATGTTCATCCCAGTTCTAAAAATACCCATGTTGCTGAGTGTTTGACAGGTTGTGGATATTTATTTTCGACATCTACATGTCATCCCGGCTCCAATACTACCCATATTGTAGGGTACCAGAACGAAGGCAGTAAGTTACAAGATTTCGAGACGTGATTATCATATCAGTGGATTATCGTTTTAGTTGCTGATCATGATGTGTAACACAAATGTACAAAAATTCGAGAAAATAAAATTATCAAGTAACTATCATATGACATGTGTGATTTCGTTCTAATTCCTCAATTTGGTGTAAATTAAACCATTTCTGATCAGAAATATTATTACTAGGACATCGTTGCTTGCTATTTTCAAAATCCGCACAAGTACATCATCAGCAGCTCTTATTATGAGAAACACTAAAATACATACATTCGTGACGGTGTTCGGCGACAGTGTCGTATGACAGAGCCTGTCGTATGAAATTGTAGTTTGGTACTGTAATTTGATAGCTTGTTTAGCAAATGACTGAAGCAAAGACAGTCGATTATCACAGAAAATGCGGTAACCACAAACAAGACTGGTATCTGCCAAATAGCAAAAAAAATATTTTTTAACTCGCACTTCTCTGATTTGCATGAAACTTGGTACAATTGTTTGTAACAACAGTTTGTTATAGGCGATCATTCACATTTGTGCAAAAATTTTGCCATTTTTGAAGATTTTGTTTTTCAATAAATAGTAACACGAAAACATCACTTCTGATCGAAATGACGCCTTCTAGGAAAAATACACTGCCGGTCATAAGTGAGGACTCACTTGAAAAAGTATTGCAACATTCATATTGAATATTGCATCACCTTGAAAAATTTAGCATCACCCCAAGTATTCACATTCTTTTTGGGTGATGCTAAACTTTTCAAGGTGATGCAATATTCAATATGAGTGTTGCAATACTTTTTCAAGCGAGTCCTTACTTATGACCGGTAGTGTATATATGATAAAATTTTAAAAGTAATATAGAGTCAAATTTTATAAAAAAAATAGTTAAAAACTATAAAGTTATAAAATTTCCTTGTTTAATTTTTATATAAAAAAGGCTCATGAAATGCAAACCTTTGAAATATTGAAAACCTTTGCATTTTAAAACAATTTAAAATGCCTCAAATATGGTAGCAGCAATGAGATTTAAAAAAAAAACGTACTTTTCTTTGAGTTGCGTCTGTATCGGTTCGGGAACACTTAATTTTACATGTTTGTTTACGTTCCATAATTTACGTCAAAGATGGATTACGTCTCGTGTAAAAATAGTTATTTCTATGTGTGTACCCTCATATTATTTTTACACATTTACTGCGGTTTAAAAATATAAGAGTCACGCTAGATGTGCCATTTTTTCTAGACAATTTTTAAATTACAGGAAATGATTGTTAATGGAATTTATTCATCAAAAGTGGGATCAAAACATGACCCATAACCTATTTAATTGCGAGAAAGATAGAAAGCTTTATCATGAACAACTTTGCTGAGAGGAGTCCGTTTCAACATTTCAACAATGATTTGGGATAAGATTTCACTAAATTTCAAAGCATTGAACTTTTTTCAAACAGTACCTTTAAAGGTAGTACCTCTAAATCAACTATGACTAGGACAAAAACCAATCATGCGGCACATCAAATTGCATCAGAATTCAAAAACAAGATCGTAGTCGGAATGGGACATATCGAGTGTCCCAGACTATAATGGTCACATCCGGATCCAACCACAAGAGAGCGGCCTGTTTCAAACTAGAGCCAACACACATCTTGCGACAAATACAAATTCATGTGAACTCTGAAACAAACTGCAATGGGATCTGGGATCACATTGACCAAAACGTGTGCATGTTCTTGATACCACCTCGGAAGTAGGTCAACATTTTATTTATTAAAAAGAGTCAGATCACACCATAGGTGGATAAATTCAGGGTTTTATTTATTATTTGAGATTGTCCTGCGCTATGTACAGCAAAATTGTAAAACAATTTACTTGATGCAACTTTGCTGATGAGACCAATGTTCTATGTCTAATGGTGTAAGTGCTATACTGCCCATAATCGCATAAGAGTCCCATATGGATTTTAGTCCATTTTGCAGTAACAATGCTATTCAAAATCAATTGGCATATACTTTCATATTATATTATAAAACTACGGACTATGAACATGAAAAATGCAAAAACAACGTCAAGCCAATTTGTCCCATCGTGACTTGTCCGGGGATGAGATTTGAACTCGTGACTTTGGCGTGAGAGGTATGGATGCTAAACACTACGCCGGGGTCACCCCAAATGACAAGAGATGTTTCGTCTCAGAAAATCACAACAACCTCGACTGGGATTGAACCCGGATCTGCTGCGGTAAGAAAACTACTCTCTGAAGATTTCAGCTCATTTGATTGTAGCATGAGCTAGCGCTTTTAATTTAAATTGTGTTTGAGGTTTTGGAAAAGCTTTTTCAAATAGGTACAAGTACATAGTCTAAATGTTGTTCAACCGTTTTCGAACAATTAAACTAATTTCATCGTAATTTTTGACGTTAAAATAGTTGAATTAATTCATAGCTGCCTCAACAACGTATTGAGCCTTCAGCTCTGTTATCAAACGGACGTTAACGTAAGCAGTAACTGCTCCCGCAGCTTTGAAGCGTTTCTACAATAAATCAAGTTAGAATTGCGCAACCCAAACATTCAGTCGACCAAAACTGTCCACTACCACCCGACAAACACGCCTTCGCCTTATCTCCCGAGCTCGGAATTCGTTACACACATAAAGCACCCGATAAACTCGGACTCTATCGACCATCCCGTGCGCTACATAAATCTTTCTTAATCCCACATGATTGTTCCCGCTATTATTTTATGGTACTATTCTTGGAAACATAGACCATCCAAAGTAGATCCAACAATATATGTCAGTAACACTGAACTCAGCAGTTTGGTTCCGGATAGTTAAAACAACAAACGGACACCGTCCAAATGTATCCTACAATGTTGTGCTTAAGGTGTACGAATATTTTGTTTCTCCTCTTCGCGGTTGCGTATCTCAAAGTTGCCGTTTTCAACGTGAACCATTAGCTCCAATCACGTTTCGTTTTGGGGCTGTCCCGGCGTCATGAATGAACGCGTTCCATTAGCAATGACATGCAAATTTCTCTCTACATCTCTAAGAGTTTTCCATGGGCAATGTGGCATATCAAACAATGCTGTGTGAAAACATATTTGTTGTGCAATTCGCTAGTCTAGGTACTCACCAATGATAACAACGTCCTTATAGATAGTATCCTTATTGATTAGATTCCTGTTGGCGATGATATCCTTCATTTTGAACTATGGCAATTTCTACGGTCGGAGTGCAGACTGTCGTGGTTTGAGTTGCACAACGTTGAACTCAACAACGGGTGTAAATTATGGACACACTAATCGAAACTTAAGCACTACACAAAAAACTATCACTAGCAAGTTTCTCAAAAATCGAGAAAATAATCTAGGATTTCAATAATTAAAAAAAAACACGGATTGCACAACTTGACGCTATGCGGTTGCGGATTCCAGGCGGCTTTTGGTCGCGTCTGTTTCTTCAATTTCTCCTTTCCGAAGATGATGAAACTCGTATCGGACGTGTGTAAACAGACGGAAAAGGGAACTATATATGTTGATGTTGTTCCCCTTGCAGTTATATCACACTAAAAGGGACTTGCTACAATCAGCATGTGGTATTTCCGATTTGTATAGCAGCAGAAATTCACTTTGCGACTGGATTCATACGCGGCCGGCACTGGACTGGTTGGCTTGCGGCTTTTTGATCGCGTATATATTTATTCACGCGGACGACGCGTTCACACTCACACAACATCACTTCGCCGCATCGGGTAGGTTGAGTCGCGGCAGGAATGGGGCCTGTGGTGGGGCTCCAAAGTGCTCAAAGTGATTGAATAAACATACACCGACGGCGGTGGCGGCGGCGACACGCGGACCCTCGTTGAGAGACACGAAAAGATAGAGAGCGAGAGGGCGAGTCAGAGAGCACGCGTCCGAGACTCAAAATTTAATACTGATAAGAGCGGTCTGCTTTCTTCTCGGATAAGACGAATATCATTGACTCACTGATTGTTATCATTTAGATAATGAGAATCAATGACTATCGGGTGATGATTTAAGTATTTTGCTGCTTATCTAAATCGAATATTCGCCGGTACGCGAGTGTTTAATTTACTGATGACGTACTGATGACGGGGTAGTTTTGATTTAGATGGACGAGATAAGAACTTTTTACCGATAATCTTTGGCTATTGTTTCGTGGTAGTCTGTAATGAGAAAGATAACAGAAATAGGACATATTTTAGTTCCTAGAATTGATAAATCGAACCTCTTAATGGTTCGCCTATGAAGTGGATGAAGTAAGGGACTGTTCATAAACCACGTAGACAGTTTAGGGGGGGAGTGGAGGTGGGTTTGGCAAATGTTTACGATCCATACAAATTTTTAAAAAATGTATTGGCGATTGTCTACTATCTCAAAAACGGTATGCGTAGTTTATGAACCGCCCCTAATGTCCTTATAAATTGCTTATTGTTTATCTTTTGAAATTATATGCGTATACGTCTACCTATAGTAGACTTCCACAGTGCCACCTACTCCAAAAGCTCATCAAATATTTTGGAGCACGTAGAATTGTTGACTAAAACCGAAGACATCATATCAAGAAGACTGGCAACTTTGCCAGAATCCAAGCGACAGATACAGTACCGCTGCACTTGAGCGAAGGTGGAAGTAACGCATAGAAAAATGAGCAAATACACAAACCTTTCTTCTGAGGATGTTATCTTTGCTATCAAATTCGTTCGAAGCATTTACCTTTGAGCAGCAGATGACGCGGTTGTACCTTTCTCATAGCGTCCGTATAAAAAAATAGAAGAGTTACCAGTCTTCTTGATTTGTTGTCTTCGCTAAAACCCTAAGTATCTACTTCCATATAAAGAAAGAGATAGAGAGAAGTATTAGTAATTTCCATTTAATTCCATTATTTAATTTGCTTATCCTTGACGGATACGCGTATTTCGTCTACAATGGGCAGACTTCTTTAGTGTCTTGTGCTCATACTCCAGTCAAGGATAAGCAAAAAGGTTGTGGAATTAAATGGAAATAATGAATCCTTCTCTCTTTCTTTACACTAGCGCTTATTTACTACAGTTACAGATGTCACTGCAAACATAAAAAAAAGAAGAAGAACGAACTTCTAAGGCTGTGAACCATTTGCCGAGTTGAATTTAACTCATTGCCAAAAGCGACATTTCGAAAGTTATTTTCCATGTTCGAAAATCCCTGTGTTATATGGGTCATTCCAGCTCAAGTGGGTACACCACCTGTTGTCGATGTCACCTATTTGAGCCAAACTTGGCCAAAACACTTATTTTGACATTTTGAACAAACACCTTTTTTGATTTTGCTCTGAAGTGCCTCTCGGCTACAACCCTGGATTTTCGGGATTTAAAAAAATGTCATCTTTCAGAAGAGATTACTCTACAACCAAATTAGCTATTCGTGATCTTCGAACGTTAATTTGAAGGATTTTTTTTAATGTAGATTCTTATAGGTGTACTCACATTTTATTTTTGTTATAGTAACTACAGTAAACAGGCTAATCAAAAATAGGGTATTTTCACCATGGGCGGGATTTTTTTATTTCTTAATATTTTGGGCCTAAATTTTCCCCACACTTTGGAAAACTCTTCTACTTGATGTGTTTCCAAGGGCAAATGATTTGGACGAATAGTTTTTGAGATATGATCAGATGAGTGAGTGGTAGTTGTGAGCTTTTCAGGTGGAAAATCAATGCTATTTATTTATTTTTTTTATTGAATTCCTTGACGCCGATGGCATAATCATATTTTTATGTTATTTTTCACATGTTCTGTGCAGGATTCACATTATATGAAATCATAACTAGCTCATTGATTTACTTCTGTCCATAATTTAATTGTGGTCTTAAAAGTGAAAAAAAATACGTTCCTACACATCAAAACATAAATTTTAATATTACATCCAAGAGGATGCACTTTAATCATGTCGAAAATCTCATGTAATTGTCATGGGTTACAGTTGGGTTTTGTAATTTTATCCTATGTAATTTAATAAAAGTGGAAATGCATGGATTTTCACAGAACTTTATGAAAGCAGTTGCGTCTTTTACAGCAAACAGATATTCTCTCTTATGATACCAGGCTTTTCAGAAATTATTCCAAGGATCTGCAGATATTCTAAGATCTCCATGAAGTCGGATTGCTATTTTTTCAAGACTTCAGGTTGATCAGGTATTATTCTAAAGATCTTCAACTATCCAAAATTTTATATCACGTTTATTAAATGTTTTCTCATCATACCAGTTTGCTCATAAATTATTCCGAAGACCTTCAGGTGATCAGAGATACCCATGATAACCTCAGGATACTCTTTCAAGACTTTGAGTTGATCAGGTATCATAACGAAAATATCCAACAATCCAATCACATCTCTCATACACTAACCGTCATAAGTAATGACTCGCATGGAAAAGTATTGCAACACTCAATTGAATATTGCATCACCTAAAAAATTTTATCATCACACAAGAAATTTTATTCAAATTTTAACAAACTCACTGTATCACTGTTAAATTATTGTAGTAAACAATCAGAAAGCTCTTAATTAGACTAGAAAAGTGTTGCAGAAAGTGAATTTGTTCAAATTTTAGTGAAAATATAAACTTTTCTTGGGTGATGCTAAACTTGCAATACTTTTCCACGCGAGTCATCACTTATGACGGGTAGTGTATATTCTCTCATATGATACCAGGCAGCTCAGACATTATTCCAAAAACCTTCACGTGTTTTAAGATATCCATGTCCAAAAAGTATCTTCTGGATACTTTTTCAATACTTCAGGTTGGCCAGGTACTATTCTGAAAATCACATACTGTCCAACATTTCAAATCACATCTCCCAGATATTCTCTCATGATACCAGGTCAAAATATTCCAAAGACCTTAAAATCTTATTTTATATTAAAAAAATAGATTATGTAATTTTTTCCCAATTTGTCATCGAAATTCACTGGTTTTTTTTTCCCGGTGACTTCGAATTCCCGACTTTTTCCCGGTTTTCTGGTTTTCTCAGTTAACTGGGCACCCTATGATAAGCTATTTTTCCTAGCTTATCAGGTTTAAAATGAAGAGCAAGAATACTCAATAAAGCCACTATATGCTTTTTTCTTTTTTGTTTTTCGTGCTGAGCACAAATGCTACCGACGCGACGCCAGGGAGGCAGCTCCCACACCTGGACCCTACCTATCGACCCATCAACTCATGAACCGGGGACCAACGGCTTTACTTCCCATCCGAAGGAAGGGGTGATCAGAGATGTTATGCCTCAGAACATCCCGGCGGCGCCGACTGGGATTGAACCCACACAGCTAAAAAAAAGTAGTGTAAATTTCCGTTACTATGATGCACATAAATGAAGCGTCATAAATCATACAAATTTACATTATAAATCGTGTAAATTTATGAGACAAGTCATGCAATATTCCATATATTGTTTTCAACTTTCCACCTTTGTTTGCAACATTTCTTGCAAGCTGCTAGTTTACGTGAAAAGGAAGTTTACATGCATAAATGTTTGCATGCATGGATGTTTACATCACCAGTAAAATTCAGATTTTTTTAGTGTGCAGGCCTGCTGGGGTGAGAGATAATCACGCTTACCACTACACCACCGGCGCAGCTAGCCACTATATGCTGTCGAAGCAATGCTTGTCTACGTATCTTTGAATCATTTTCAATCATAAAGTGTTACCCCAAGCAATGAAAAAAACCGTCCAAGCAAGACCATTACCCTAAATTCTCATTTAGCTGAATCTCTGAGCTAATCAGGCTGTTAAGAGCACAAGAACTACAAGCATTAAAAAAAATCATCATGTTCTCTAACTCTTTACCATTATTGCATTTACTCAAAGGTGCTCCAATGCGCTCAAAGGATTGATTTTCGTTGAACACAGCTGGATCGAGCAGACACACCAATCTACTCTACATTTTGCAACAACTAACAACGTCTAGCGACTATGGAATTGGATCAACCCTCAGGATCTCAGTTCAACTCAGGAATGTGCCAACAGCTAGTGGGAGCTGAGTTTATATCAGACCCAGAATCATCGAAATACCCATCGAGTAATTTTTGCTCAACTTGCAAAAATGCAGCATCAAGGATGCAGCAACGTAACTCTATTCAAAATTTGAAATGAACAATCATCTTCAAACCACACCGAGTAATTAAGTTGTTAGAAAGTAGCAGTCAGTCATACTTATATGAAATATTTCCCTGAATTTGAATGAAATTCTCTGAGATTCCCTGATTGTTTATGTCAAACAAATTATTTCCCGATATTCCTTGATTTTCCAGGGTTTAATAGGTAGTCGACAACCAGTTTTCAACCCGAAAAATTCCCAGACTTGACCAGACCTGACTCCAAAACGGATAATGTAATTGGATTTAGGTCGTTGAATATGCATCGTTTTTAAGAAATTGCTAAAAACGGTCCTCGGAAAAAGTCACTTTTGGGGGAAACCCATGTAAAAAAGCCGCGTGAGTTCGTGTTTGGCTTTCAACGTTAGCAGTTCAGCTCGTGCCGTGTTCTGTGTGTTCATTTTGTCTTCCCTTTGTTTGTGCCTGCTGGCGATCCGCCTCTCGGACGAATGTTGTCGTCGTCGTGTTTGTGCGTTGAGGTTGTGTTTCAGAAATGCAATCGAAGTGTTCCGTGGCCGCTATAAGATGCGTGGGTTTTCGGTCGCTGGAGTTGTAGGTTCTGATTTCGGCGTTGGTCGCGAGTTGATTCGGCCGGTGAGAAGCTGGCGGTGCGTCTTAAGCTGGGTTTATACTAGGCAAGTCAAATGATCAACTCAGTTGAATTCAATTGGCTTGAAAAGTTGAGCCTGGTTCAACTTTTTTCAATTCAAGTGAGTTGATCAAGTCAGTTGAATGGCATGGTTTACACGTTCAATTCGCGTTCAAGTCAGTTGAATTCAACTGACTTGATCAATTGACTTGCCCTGTCTAAACCCAGCTTTACAGACCGTGTACTGGCGAACTGAAGCCGTTGTGTCGCGAGTGATTGGTGATGGAAAGTGGATGCAGTCTTTTTTTTTTCTCTGCAGAGATCCCTCTAGTTGGAGCAGCTAGAGTGTGTTTCGTGGTTGATGGGGTTTGCACTGCTGTGTGAGAACCGAAAGGCGAGAGTGCTGTTTTTAACACCGGTTGAAGAAGTAGCGGCAGCATATCTATTGGAGCTCTTCGAAATCATCGTGATGTCATGGACTCTTTTGCAATATATCGGGTGAGATCTTTCCTTTATTTTCTCGTAACTTTCATTCCATTATGATATGAAACATTATATGCTGGGTAAGGAACGGTCCACCATGGCACCCGATTGAACCGAAATGGATGGGGAGAGTGGAAATGCCAACTCCCTGTCTTTAACATTTCGTGAAAAGAGGGTGGGCTCTTCTTCCCTCTCATTGGGACATCCTCCTGTTGGATGGACTGTTTTTGATCGGTTGTATGATCCTGTGGCTGGAAGGATATTCTCGTGGATGCACGTGGGCGATGTTTCCCACGGATTTACCGAAACCGTTTTTGGCCCTTCATAAAATGGCAGGTTGAGTAAAATTAGAGCATTAAATCAAGTCGAACAACGAGGATAGTACACAGTCTACAGACAGTTGTCTTGCTACAGCCCATGTAAAAAAGCCACTCCAAAAATAATGTTACCCCTGAGAATGCGGTCAGTAGTTGTGAGATACGTAGCTTTCAAGGGAAAACAGAAGAGAATTGTAAGGAAATTCTAAGAGCAAATTGTTCAAATGACGCTGTATTACAACTATTTTGCAACTTGTTTCATTTCTATAAATATTTTTCTAATGAGGAAAAAAAATAATAAGTACAAGTACACTTCAAAAAAAAAATAATAAGTACAATGATAAGTTGAGGAAATTACCGATACAATGAAATTAAAAACATATATTTATTCTATTGGAGACGTCATTCCCTCAACGTTTCATTGATATCTTGTTTGAGCTCTAAATCAAATATTTCAGAGTATCCGTCATACAAAAGTATGTTGTAGCACCTACCAAATAGAGGGTGAGCCTCCAGGTTTCATGACCTAGTGTTATTTTGAACCATCTTAAATCTTATCCGTAAACAAAAAAAACCAAAATATTAGATTTTTTATATATATTGTAAATCAATCAGATTATGAAACTAGAGGTCCTAAACTATGATCGTACAGAATAAAATGTTATGTACATTCACTTTTTTATAAAAGTCATATTTAAACATTGTGCGTGCTTCAAACAGAGAACAAGCAAAAACAAACTTTATTTTTACAGCAAAGTGATAATGCACCGAATCATCATGAGAAGCGAATCAAACATTGATAGACTCGTCAACCTCCCGGGAGCACCTATAGGTACTGAGAGGTTAATAATTGTATGCATGACTCAGGATTCAAAACAAATTGCACGTTCCTTATCAAACTCAATAGTTCATTGAGAAAAATTGCGAAAAGCCGGATAATACTGCAATCATCCACTGTGTGTTCATAATGCCTGCTGGGCTTGTGTTTCTGCTGCAAAAGTTGATTATTATTGCAATAGGTTTTTTCAACTTGCATGTTCATCTCTGTAAAACCTGATTCGTACGTGACTGACAGTGATGGGATTATTCAAATACGGAACTTTGATTGATCGAATGCTCCATTCAACTGTGTGATGAAGTGCTTGTAAATCTAAATACAAAATGATTTTTGTCATTAGACTAAGTTAAAGTATTCAGCTGTACCTTAACAATAATTAATGGCACATGTGGCATTTGATAAAGCGCCTGCATAACATCAAATTCATTATTCAACCCTGCTAGAGGAATTTACGTATTCTTGTCAATCTAAGCAGCGTCCGCACTCTTTTAGCACTCTATCTGTCCATTCCAATCGATAGAATTGTCAAAAACGGTTTGAACACGTTGTAATCCAAACTCCTCATGTGACTGTGACTATTATCGGCAATCAGCTGTTCTATTATCGGCAACACGAATTTGGCTGCATTTTGCAGTGCGTGTATTTCATTTAAAGAAAAAACCTGGCATAAAAGGTTTAATCAGTCGTAAAAATGTAATCAGATTGAAGCTGAAAGGCGAAGGAATCGTTTGAATACATTCAGTCAAGTGTTTTGATGGTAAAATACAATGAAATTGACGTTTATATTTCGTTTGCTTAAAACAGTTATTGGGTGCCGAAGCCATCATTTATGCTTTTAATGTGATTATTAGACCAAAATTATTGTCTGAATAATAATGAATCATTTTTAAAGGAAAGCACTACCTACTTTCTACTTGGAAATTACGTTATGTATTTATGAATCACACTAGGAAAAGCCCTTAACCAATACTTTAAAATTCTCACTCCTCGTAGGCATACGGGTATTCACCAACAATTATATTAGCGAAGAGCTATACTGCCGGTGGAGGCATAACTGTCCCATGGTATATGGATGCTCCATAGAACATGGGACAGTTATGCTTCCACCGGCAGTATACTACTCATTAAACGCAACCACAACAAACGATTTAAAGTGTTAAGCTTTGGACATCTGAAGTTACAATCAGTAGCAATACATTGACAATCTTACCGGTAATTATGAACGCTCGCGAAATCCATAACATTTCATAGTTTACTGTTTAAACGACATCCGATCGCAATCATAAATAAAACGACCACGTTTCCACTGAATATAAGATGGCAATCATGTGTACCGAGAACACCACTAGAATGCCGGTCATCTAATAAGTTCAGAATATTGCGAAACGTTTACGTTTAATGGTTATAACAAACAACGCAACTTCAACACTCCCCCATAGAGTGTACCCCGTATTCCCCTAATATCTCATGAACTGTTGTTTGAAGACATAGTATTCTAAAACCATGCATAAAGTGCTTATGTTTTACGAAAAATAGAGCTGTAAAAAAACATTTCCTCCAAACAGTAGGGGAAAATGGGGTAAAATGGTCCAAAACACATACCTACAAGGCTCTCCGGTCCATGGGATCACGTGCAATCGATTCGCCGGACGATTTCCCTTCGGAAAAAACGTTTTTCATGACCGGAATTCAGCGTGCTGTTGAGATATTGAATTTTGGGTAATTTTGGACCCATTTTTGCCCATAGTGCAATGCATTAGGTCCTAAGTGAAATTGATCGATTCTCTTCATCGACTTTCTCTTTCGTTAATAACTTTGGTACAGAACCGTTTCTTGTCGCGTTTGAAGCTAGATAATAGCTGTGTGAAGCTAGATAATAGCGAAGAGAATCTGTCAATGATACTTAGGGCCCAATGCATTGTTCAGCGTGATATTGTTTAGTCCAGAAAATCGTTTCTTTTGCACATTTCACATAAATTGAACGTGAAAAAAAACTAATTAAAAGTTTATGTTGTACGGTGTAGGTCTATATTCAAGTGTCTATTGTGTACATTTCAGAAAAGATAGCCATTTTGATGAGCTTTCAAACAAACATAAGTTTAAAAATCTTAATAATATACTTTTTTGTTATTGAAGTTTTTAACAGTTTCTTTTTTTAACGAAATTTGAAATGTTTATACAGCGTGTATTTTTTTAAGGCAATTCAGTTTCCTACAATTTCGTCTCAGACGTCATTTCGATTAGATGAGTCGTTTGCGTGCTATGATTTATTGAAAAATATCGTATACACCTTTTTGAAAAAGTAGGCGAGAGTAAAAATGCCCGAATTCCAGCACAAACGTGGTGCATTGTCCCTAGCGAATAATCATGCTAAGTTTCATGGAATTCTGAGAGGTAAAATCTAAAATTTGCTTATCATTTTTTTTAATTTAGCCTGGAACTGCTCACCTGCCCTACACGTCATCAGCTGTTAAAAATCACCGTTTATGGATAATCATATAATGCCATCGGCAAAAATGCTCTACAATACGTCTACTTCGCAGAACAATATGATATGGGATTTTCAATAACACGTTAAAGTTCGTCAAATCATCCTGGTGTTTAGATCTTGAAGTTCTACGAGCTCAACGAATTATTATACGATGTCTTGTTCGAAGTTGTGAGTTTAATTAAACCACATAACATTTTGTGGGACCCAAAGATGTGTTACCAATATCTTTATGATTCATCAAATTGTCCTGGATATATTTTAAAAGGTTGGTCGAAACCTTGTCGATTTCTCCCCTGAGCACTTCGCGGAGCCTAAGAACATCATTTCAGATGAGTAATTGTGTTAATTTTTATTTTATTTTTTATACTCCAGATCCTCCCGGAGATCTGTTCTTGATTTTTTCAAGATATATGACTCGACTAAATGTAAGAACGGGTAAACCTTAGTGGAGCCCCATAATATCCTGTTTGATATTCAGTTAAAATTACAAAGCATTTTGAGTTCTCCAAGTTTTACTGGATCTTAGATCTTAATCTTCTACATTCCCAATAAAATTTTGTGCGATGTCCTACTTTATTATTCGAATCCGTAGAACTTTTATGTACACCCTGATGTTTTACAGACTAAACAAGGTATTCTACGATGGCCCAACTAATATTGTGCACACAACTAATATTGTACTAACCAGCAGAAAGGGCAGAAATTAATTCTTTAATTCATCTAGGGACTGTCTCGCTCAGGCTTGGTACTGGAACTACTTCACATTTCTGCAATGACAACCAAAGAAAACTCTAAAAACTAACAGTGCGTGGTATCGTGTCAGGAACAACGACAAAATCCACAAGACGATGCCCGAACAGATTACGAGTGCAAGAAAGATACGAGTAGAGAGTAGTGTTAATGTAAATTCAATCTAACTCCCACTGTTCGGCAGTGATATTATGAAAAAAAATTTGCTTGCAAATATAAGCTATTTATGTGACGATAGTTCTCTTTTTATGTACGTCCAGTCGAGCGCCACTTTTAGTCACTGGTCAATTTTGGTATTACAGAAGTAGACTAGTAAGACCAGTAAGCAGCTTTAGTCCGGGTGTTAGAAGATGATAGCTTATTGCAGATCCAGCAGCCCATTTCAGAATGTCGGGCGAGCAGTCTTGTAAGCGGTCACCGTAGTCGACGCATTTTCTGTGATAATCGGCTGCCTTTGCCTCTTACAATTGCAAAACTACAGTATCAAACTAAAATGTCATATGACAGGCACTGTCATACGACATTGTCGCCGAAAACCGTCACGAATGTATGTACTTTAGTTTTTCTCATAATAAGAGCTGCTGATGTTGTGCTTGTGTGAACTCTGAACATAGCAAGCAACGATGTCCTAGTAATAACATTTATGATCAGAAATGGATTAATTTACACAAAATTGTAGAATTAGTACAAAATCATATATGTCATATGAGGCGACACCAGCGTAGTGGTTAGCATCCATACCCCTCAAGCCAAAGTCACGAGTTCAAATCTCACCCCCGGACAAGTCACGAATGACCCAAGAGTGTTAAAGCGACTATAATAAAAAAATGTCATATGATAGTTATTTGATAATTTTCTTTTTACTCGAATGTTGTTCTACCGTTTATGTTGTGTGAGAGAATCGACGGTAGAGCATGAGAGTACGAATACAAACAGACTGTCGCGCCCAACAATGAAGCAAATGTAGTAAAAACCGCTTCAACCCTTGCTGGCGAGTCACGCCTATTCCGAGGTAACACTGTTAGCACTACCGTTATTAGATGGACAACGGTACCGTAAACACAATTTCAGATCTCAAAACTCGATGCTTCTAAATCTGGCACGCATTTAGTAATAAAGGAAAATAAGCCTTAGTAAATGATTTATAATCATATACATCCCACCAACTAATCACCTCCCGGTAATTTAACGAACACTATTTATTGGAAAATTTATTGGTTGACTAAAATTTACCGACCAAAAGTGAAAATGCAAACCAACAATTAGATACGAAACAAAAACGTGACAGTTAAATCTAAAACCAGCAGAGCAGAGCCTACTCCGTCAGTGAATGTACTTGTTGATGTGATATAAAATTGATTGATGAGTATGTATGATCATTCCCGCGTTTACCCAGTATTTTGCCGGCAATTCCAAATTCCCGTTTCTTTTCTGGTTTTCCCGGATGGATGGGCACACCCTAGAATTTATTCATTGCAAAAATGCCATGAGCATTCACAAACCAATTTGATGATTTTTTTTATTATGGTCACTTTGACAGTCTTGGGACATTCGCGACTTGTACGGGGATGTTACTTGAACTCGTGACTTTGGCGTGAGAGGTATGGATGTTAACCACTACGCCGGGACCGTGCCTTAACCAATTGATTCCTGTTTAGGTATTTGCTTTATGCATATTGCAATTTTGCAGTCAATTTAAATGTTGGGTGCAAACGCAAGACTGCGATTCGCGTTCGGCACGCTTCCATAACGCACCTAACGTACAAATTAGCCGATCTGTCAAAACAAAGATAAAATTTGCCGACACTAATTCACATTTGTTTATACGTCATGATATCACACAAAATTTCCCAGTAAATCTACGTCACAAATCAGCGAAGCGAGGTGCTTTGGTTGAACTACAATCGATTGGAATAACCCACTTCACCATACATGAAGGTTGGACCTGTTTTGCGAACTTGGAATTACTTCCTCTCTTCTTTGCTTCGCTGAGCATCGCGAGGCACGCAAACTTGCACATGGGGACAATTCGAATCGACCCAATGTAGTAGTAGCGAGAGTTGATTAATGGCCAAAACTGTATTACAACTTCAGCATAAAAATTACTATGTCTAGCGAAACCATACAATAAGGACTGCTGGCTAACAGCGAGTGGTCAGTGAGTGTAAATAAAACCTATCGGATAAGCAGACAACCTTGAATGGATGCTCAGTCGAGTCACACCCCTTTCCTCCCTTCTTCAGTTTTGCGGCAATGAAAGCTCGGCGATGAAGAGAACTCTTTGATTGCTACCTATGATCACGATGATATGAGATGATAGTTCTACCGCAAAAAGTAATGTGTAGTTTTAAGAGTGTTTTCAGCACAGCGAAAAGATATAGGTCAAAAAAACTCGCAGCCATTTGTTTGCTTTTTGAGCTTTGTAAGTTAACACTGTGCTGGTTGGTTGTAGTTAATTTTTACTTTTCAAACTGGTTTTGTGTGTGGTTGGTAGACGTCATAGACATGTTATGATTTACCTCACCCTTCCGGCTAGTAACTTCAGAATAGTTTCGAGATGGAGCGTAGACCTTGAACTTGAAATATATCAGGTCATCGTTTCGCATTATGATCTCGTGCCTACGTCACCGTTTTGGTTATAGAGCAGTTCTGGATGTGTACTCAGTAGTATTACGTTTTAAGTTTACAGCTAGACAACGAAGAACGGAATAGTTTCCATCAACAAAATAATGATGTAAGGAGCTCAATCGCCTAGTACAGAAGCGATCATATTGCTTACTGAGCATGCAACAGGTTCCTTCTTATTATAGAAGTGTAAACAACGCGTTGAAAAAGTGAAATCTTCGGATTTGGGCTCGAGCACATAACGATAACTTCCGGATACGTCGTTTCATTTGAATAGCTTTATGGCGGGCTTGAACGATTGTCAATCTCAATGGTTTGTTTTTACGTATGGGGCTCGGTGGCCTAGTGGCGACCGTTTTTACTTACTGGACAGACGGCCGAGAGTTCTATCCCATTCCTCTACATTACATAATTGTTTTGGCAGCATCGATATGTTTTTCTTTCTAAACATAACAACATGACTTATAAAATTGTTTACCAAATCATCCTATGATGATCGTGGGTGTGGAGAGGACTTGTTGGCTTCCAAGAAAGGGAATAACAACCCAACAATTTGCTTCCCACGCCCCAATTGACCTGCATTCGCAAGTGGCCGACACCGGTGCTGCAAAAAATATACGAAATCATGTATCTGGAGGGGAGTATCTGCGGAAGTGGATCGTTGTGGCGAGTATCCTTTTAGATATTCTGAAAATGACGTTCTTCTTCGTGCGACAATATACCGTAATAAAGATGTCATCACGTCAAGTCCACATAGGAATTTTTACTATGCTATCCGTCTTAGACATTAGCCATTTGCTGCCTCCGTTCACCATAGTCATTCCGGGCCTGTGGTCGAATATGGAAGGGGGTCATCGAACCCACACACTATGGCTAGTACCCACTTAGACTTGTTAAGGTGTATCACTGTGTGAACCTTCTTTCTGATTTATCTCATTATCACCTTGAAATCTAAGGAGCACAAGTATCAGTTCTCACCAAACATTCATCAGCGATATTACAACAGTGTCGCAGAGGTATACTTTAGAAGACTTGAAGAGAGGGCATATCAGCCATCAAGACGGCCATTTTGGGACTCCTTAAGGATTTATTTTATTTCAATGGTCGATTGCCTGGTTGCCTGGTGCTTCCGTAATTTACAGGAATAACGTCTTACCTAGTGCAACCATTTTCCGTAAACAAGATGTCATTATTAAATACCAAAACATTGGTAGAACAAATTACGTCAAGGGTTTCCACTAAAATCCAAGTTTTCAATTCCCGGTTTTTTCCCGGTTATTAAAAAACAAACCCAACCCAAAAATCACCGCTGCCTTAAACTAAAAAGGCGACCAAAAATAACCGTTTATAGATAATCATATATTTTTTCAGCAGAATTGCTACAGAATTGCTCTATAATACGTCTAATTTGAAAAAAAATAAGATGAGATTTGTATTGATATGTTTATGATCTAGATCTCCAACATCTCATGGAATCATGAATTCGTATAAAATCAAAGAGTCTCCTGCAAAAAATGAGTCTAAATGTTGTAGTTAGATGTCGGAAAAAGCAAATCTCGATTACTTTTTCGAAGGGACGTATCAGCTTTTGTAAACAATGCATTTGATCGTCGATTTGGCGTAACTGGTAGCTCGCCTATGCATGCTAACACTACCATCAGATAGTGTCCACCTGCAAGTGCTGTTAAGCCAAATCGACGATCAAATGCATTGTTTACAAAAACTGATACGACTCTTCGAAAAAGTAATCGAGATATATCAAAACAAGTTACCTGAACAGGAGAATCGCAGTATTCAAAGTTTTTAAAATCTTCCTGGAGTTTATATCTTGAAGTTCTATAAGGCAAATAACATTTTCTGGGATACAAAGATATGTTACCAAAATATTTATAATTCTCTAAATTATTTTGGAGATATTTTACAGGTTAACTATTTTGATTTTGAGCATTTTGAGTTCATTACATCATTTAAAGTTATCAATTTTGTTAAAAAAAAAAACAATGTTGGGTTATCAAAATCATCCCGGATCTGGTCTTGAAGTTCTGCAGACTCAACAAGGTATACGATAATTCGACTTATAGAATGAAGCCCCATAATATCATTGGTTTTTATTATTAGGTTTTTCAAAATGCCTGGAGTTCAGATCTTTTTTTTTATTATTATTAAAGTCACTTTAACACTCTTGGAACACTCGTGAACGTATGGCAGTTAGATTTGAACTCAGGATAATGATGATTTCCTGGACGCTGGACGATTTATCTCTAAGATAATTAAGTACTTCGACTTTGTCGTGAAAGGTATAGATTCAGATCTTTATGTTTTACAGACTAACCAAGGTATTCTACGATGTCCTGACTAATCTTGTGTACCTGGTTAACACAAATGCAGACATTATTTTTAATTTATCTCTGGACCAATCATTTCACGAGCTTATAATTTCGTTCATTTTCAGTGAATGTAGACTGCTTAAGCAAGGCTTTTGAATAAAGTGACACTAGCGCTGTATGGTATTGTTCATCCAAATAATTTCACTGAATACAGCAACCTGCTCTCTGGTTGTGCTGCCAAGTTAAAACAAGGAATTTGGTGCAAATTGCACACTGAGCTTGACCATCCAATAGGCCATATGCATTCTGAATCACTTTTTTTTTCTAACACTGAAAATTAATCTTACTCAGAGGATGAGTCAATTTTACTCATTCGTATGGAGAAATTTTTAAAAGCGTAGGTTACTCATGCGAAATGTTTCCATACGGATGAGTAAAAGTGACTCACAACTGAGTAAAAGTTACTCACTCTCTGAGTTAGTTATTTTTTTTTCAGTGTACAACGCAACGAACACCCTTTTACAGCACTTCGCAGTCAAATGATGACTGCAGTCAAATTTTCTCTGTTTCCCTTACTTAAGCATTTAGATTAGCACTCTAAGCTCCGCCTTTTTTTATATTTTGATGTTGTAGGTCAATGAATAGAAAAAAAGTAAACAAACGGCTCGCCTCATTGTCCTCTCATAGCGAGAAAGCACGAATTGGTTGATTACTGCTAAAAACTTTGAACATTTTTCAATAGTTAACCATTCATAAACAACTATCTTATTTATACCTAACAAATCTTACATTCAATCTGAATAAAATGGTGTAATTAAAATTGAGTTTCTTTCATCAATGACCATGTTATAAGCGATTAAAACCTGACACTATTTCGTCACACATTTCTTTGGATTTGCACCACAGTATAGTCCACAAAGACGCAGTCCCAAGTCAAAACAATTTTGTAAAATTGTATCCTACTTCTTTTATTTCTCTTCATAATCAATAATCAAATCATAATTCAAGAAGTTTGCCGAAGGCTCGGCTGTTGGATTCTCGGTAAAAAAAAATCTAAGTGTGTATAACGAGATTTTTCCTCATGAGGCTAGAAACCAATTCATTATGCCTGTTCCCGTACTTGTTTTTTGCTCGTGCTGTAAGTAGCTGCAACTTTCTGTAAGTTGCTGTAAAAAATAATATGCTGCATAAAGTACAGGAACATACATTTGATTTTTTTTCTATTCGGAAACTTACAGAAAAACAAGTACGGGAACAGACCTATTACGAACGGTATTTTGAGTTCTGCCCGACGAATTCTTCTTAACCCATTTCTGTGTAGAACCCAAAATTCAAAGCGGTTTATTATGCATAATAACAATTAACCATTGAAAACATTTGCTAACGATGTTTCGCAGTAGATTGATGATATATTTTTGTTTTAATTACATATCTGGATTGATTAATCAATGATACATATAAGTTTCCAACTTACTTATTCAATTGGTGATATATGCGAAACATTGTTTGTGATAAACCCGAGAGTTATATAAACGGAGGGTGAAAAAAACGAGCCGTGATAATACAGAAATTCCACTACAGTAAAGACAGTTCATCATCATTCTCTTTTGGTTGTACATACTGTACTCATTCATCCACACTTCCACTATCGCGGACAGCCGATAATCATATTATCGTAGACGTACTTTTTAGACAATATTAACACCGCTGCGAAAACTTGCTCACCTGCCTTGGCATATCCCAAGTAGCAATTTGGGTTTTATGAGGGTTCTGAAGACCATGATTTAGACTTGCATAACATTTTAAAACCACGATAAAACTTGAAATGTTACTTGGGATGTCATTGACAGGCAAGTTCCAAAGAGAGCTAGTTCATCGGAAGGAGTTATGCCTTTCTTGTCAGACGAGTGAATTGCGAAAGTTGAAATCCCAAGGAAGCGTTAAGGAAATTAACCAACGCTGAGACATCACTGAGCTGATCGCTGAATCATGAGTTGAAGCGAGTTAGCCGTCGATGCTATCAACGAGGGATTCAGATCATACTCAAGTCGCAGTCGAAGCAGTGTTGTTAAAATTTCCTAGATTACGATCAGTAGATACGGAAATGTGTGCCCACACGTGTGGTCGGTCCGTAGATCCATAGAAAATCTAAAAATCCCGAGATCTACGGATAAATCCGTAGACTTGAACACACTGAGTCAAAGTTCTTTTGGAATTACGCAGAGAATCCGACCTTCTATCGTTAATGATGTTGAACGATAAAGTTGCTTATTCCACCCTTTCACTTTCCAAGTAACATTGAGTGCTGTAAAGCATTCAACAAGTCTAAATAATGGTCTATAGTACCCTCATAAAACCCTAATTGTTATTTGGGTTGTTTTCTGACAAGTGTGCCAGATAGACAGTACATGAGTCCTCATTTTAAATTCGTGAATGTAACGAGCGGTTGCTAGTTCAGTACTTAAACTAGCATTTCTGCACATACAGTTCCAGAATTCAAAACGGAAAACCAACGAAAACCCGCGCGGGTCATTTTACCCCAGGGGTGCATTAAATGGAATGTCTTACCCTACGTTACCCTTGTAGCTATGGCCCACTCTACGATCAAACACTGGGTGCAATTGGCATCAACGTCGAGTAGGTTTCCTCTGTCGGATCACCCGTTGGTGTCCCGTCAGTATTCCTGAAAAACCATTTCAGCAGACTTCTGATACCGTTGCATAAAACATTTCGAATATTCATCTTTAGTGAATCTATCCAGAAAAAGGGGAATCAAACGAGACGTGAATAATAATCGAGGATTCACGTCGTTGAGTCACGCAGTCTCGAAACTAGTCATTGTAAGCAGTATCTAAGCAGCAATACAGCAGATTAGTAGTGGTGGAACGACCGGAAATGAAACTGTCTTGATCAGCACGAGCAACAGGGTTTAACTTCCGATTGTTCCGGCGTTCAGTCGTCTTATATACTGACTTGTCAGCTGCCTTCGATAAAAACTGAAACACGCCAATGAGATTGCCGAACTTGGAGTTAGCGGGAAACTTCTGCGATAGATTCGCTCATTGCTCACTGATCGTCAGCTGCTGGCTACCGTTCGTGATTGCCGGCTCTATATTTACCCAATCACGCCAGGCATACCTCGAGAAAGTAGCCTAATACCGTGGATCTCCTTACTTTACTTCAATGACGTGAATCTAGTCATCGAAGATCCACAACTATCGTATGCAGATGATACATTTTTGTATTCGTTTGATTGATGACTACTGTCACTTTTTTTCAAAATAGCACGGAATGAAAGAACCGATTCCATTGAATTTTGCACTTTCGGGAAATAATTGAAGTGTGGATCAGTACAGTGCTTCATTTTGGGAAAAGTAACTGCAATCATTGCAGCCACCCTTCAGTTTGATTCATAATCCAACATATGTGCTTGTACAAAAAATGGTAAAGATGGATGAAGGTTTAAATAATTTTAAATTTCACTATTATCGTTCTAACTTTGGTTTTGGTTGACAATGATCAACACGCCTGTCTTTTACCACGCTGAAGGAAACGGTTCAGAACAGACCCAGAAGCTGCAGCCAATATTTTTTAATATTAAAGGAAACAGTAGACACCCTGATATTGACTTTATACAAACATAAGTTTTGAACAGTATCCTGAGAGCCAATCACGATGAGGTTTAACAATATTGTTGATAATGATTTTAAATACGATCTGGATAAAGAGCCATAACCAAAATTGCAAAGCCTGAACAGGTCAAACAATTTGCTTGTAGTTGTATGTTAATAACACTAACCAAAGGAAACAAGGATCACATACTCTAGAACAGATATAAGTCTATCTTACTAGCAGTATCACTGTGTATTAATATCACATCACTGGGCGAGTACGTGAGTACCTAATGACTGATGGATTTATTTTTTGAGGACGGTGACCACAAATTCAATGACTCAACAAAGATACATATCTACCGAAGAAGACAAGGATCAATTCTGTCAAGTGCAAAAAATTCCGCGAAACTGGTTTGTCTTGAATCGCTTATTTCACAACTTCTCGAATAAAAACTTCACTGTGATATAATAAGACCGCCTACCATTATAGTTATCAAAGTGCTAGATTCAAGTTTGACAAGACAAAATTTTGCGCCAGCTCGTATGGTGGATAGGGTGCCTTAACGGCAAAAAAAATAATGGTGACCAACCCTATTATTAAAAAAAAGAGGAACAGCCCAAGCAAGCGTGTAAAATACTAACTCATGTAGAAACCGGTCCCGGCTATTTTAAACGATTTATAATCGATCGAGTTCACTATACTCTGCCACATATACCTACTGGCGCGCTGATATGCATGCACACAAACCTACATACAAGGGGAAAATAAAACAAGACAAGGTAAATGCCGATTCGCGCAAAAGCATTGTATTGCGTCAAGTGAATTCTAAATAAAGTACCTATACCCAATGAAGGGGGTACAGAGATCGGGTTAATGGAACCAACGTCGGTTGAAGTAGTTTCCTTAGAGGATGCTTGAGCTTGCACTACTCAGTAGAGAATGTCGATGGGATAGCATTCGGACGGTAGCTTTGGTGAAAGTTGCACGATCATTGCATCTATTTTGATTTGATCGTGTCGAAACAAAGATGCACTTTATTGTCTATGAACAGCTTCTACTCTAACGCATCACAGAGACCTGATATTATCTGTGATTAGTGGTTTATCAAAGGCCATCGAATATAAATTATTCGCAAAACCATTCATGCAATTAGGTACTTGTTTCATTCGTGATGACCATTCTATGCAAATGACAAACTGCCATCATTTTACGGAACCAATAACCGTGTAATTGAAATTGCTGTCAGATGATGATGATGATGACCTTTATTACCATGCAGCTGTAAACAGTAGTCGTAGTGGCTGCATAGTCGGTTTGTGCTAGCCGCAATAAACAACAGTTGACCTCTAATCTATTGTCAACGAACGCAGTGCTAGATTTGCGTTGCGGCGATCAGTATCACATGGTGCTGCAAATGCGAGGAATTCCAAACAATAAACAGCACAGTGTGAAATAAAAATGCTTTTTTTGCATATTATGTGTACCTACGGTGTGGATTGTAACCATTTTTTGTTGCAATAAAATTTTCACCTGATACAATCACCGTACAGTTCAATTATGGATCCACATAATGGACGGATTGTGTTGGCTGAAATTCAAATTCAAATAAAATTTAACTGGAAAATTGTCTACTTTGGATAGATACAAATACTAGACGTAGACGTAAGGTCGTAGTCTAACCTTTTGACAAAAAAATGCAACAAGCTAGCGTTCACAAAATATTTTTATTGGTGGTTTAATTAAATTAAAAAAAAAATCAACATTTTCCGGTTTTCTCATACAAAATAAATCACCGTACCTTATTTTTACTAGCGACATCTGTTGCGGAAAACAACCATGCTGGTAATGTATTGGCGTAATAAAAATGAGAATGCCATAGGAAGCTTAGCTAAACCGGTACGTAACCATTCAGGCCACTGATGCTCATAAACCACAACTCATGTATGACCTGAATTTGTTCCGCATAGCCTTCAATGTCCTTTACCTTGAGACTAAACTTGCCGATAGGCATCGCGCACACAGTTCATTCGCGAACGTAATATCCTACCGTTAGCATTCCCACTCTAATTGTTAGAGTTTACCTTCACCATCTGACCGCACCAGCCATATTAAACTAGGTACGACCAAAAGTGTTGATGGTGCGTGCGTGTGCAATGTTATTATAAACCAGCAGCGCGTGTGGGTGCACTGGAGAGGAATGTCCGATGAATAGAAGTGTTGATATGGGTGCTTGAATGGCTCTTACCGGCAACAATCGTTGAAAGGTGGCAGCATGAATGTGTGTGCACTAGGGTGCGTCAAGTTTGAATAGTATGTCACAACTCCCTTTTTCCCACTTCTCCTTGGTTTGTATGGGGTCTCCACAAACTGAGCCAAATTTGAACGAATTTGGAGGCAATCTGAATTTTCGAAAGAATTATAAAGTTAGAATGGGAAACGGAAAGAAAGTATTCATGTAGAGAAATACCGGCTTTGTATATACCTTTTATATTCAGAGGGTGAAAAAAGTAGTTCAGCGCTCAAATTTGGCCAAGCGTTCACGTCGAAATCATTAACATATTTGGTGCTTCTGTTCGATATCAGTGCTCTACCCTACCCTTAGACTGCTATTGATAAAACTATGCAGAAAACAAAATTTTTTTAATGGGCAAAAATAAGTAATGTGTAAATTTTCGAAATGCAACTTTTCTTGCGTTTCACATGCATTTTTTTTTTAAATTTACTGCTACTACCGTAAAAAATTCTCCGCAAATCCAGATCACAACCAAATTCATTAAAATTTTTACGGTTTTTGGGGATTTCAATACATATATCTATATCGAAGCAATTTGGTAAAATTGATTATTTAAAAAAAATTGTAATCTTTAAAATTCAATATCTCCTAAACGAAACATATTGTTTTTTTTCTTGTTAAGTGATTCTTATGTAAAAAAACTCTACTGAACACGTTGGCGTCATCAAAATAAACAAAAGTGGGGGCATTTTGAAACAGTTGCATTTAAAGTTTTCAAAAAATATGATCACAACATTTTATTGTACGTTTAAAATTTCAAAAATGGTACCCAATGTCGTTTGTGTTTTAATTGGTTTCAGAGATTAGGTAGAAATAAAAAATTGATGAAGTAATGAAATTGGGTTGTTAGCGGAATGCTAAATAAAACAGCAAAAGGGTTTATCTTCCATTTAATTCCACTTAATTAATTTTGGTATCCATGACAGATACGTATTTCGACTACAATGTGCAGTCTTCATCAGTGTCATTCCCACTAAAGAACTTATCAAAATCTAACCCCCTTAAGTACTCATCCCCTAGGTAAAAAAGTCAAGATCATAGGTATAAAAATGAAACTACAATGTGTTGAATCGGAACCTACCTAACTAATAAAAACCAAAGATTTAAGTAAGCTAAAGGAGAAAAATCTATACAAATCTCTAATAAGGAAAATCCCCAAAGGCTTGGTAGCCATCATAATGAAGTAATGAAATTGGGTTGTTAGCGGAATGCTAAATAAAACAGCAAAAGGGTTTATCTTCCATTTAATTCCACTTAATTAATTTTGGTATCCATGACAGATACGTATTTCGACTACAATGTGCAGTCTTCATCAGTGTCATTCCCACTAAAGAACTTATCAAAATCTAACCCCCTTAAGTACTCATCCCCTAGGTAAAAAAGTCAAGATCATAGGTATAAAAATGAAACTACAATGTGTTGAATCGGAACCTACCTAACTAATAAAAACCAAAGATTTAAGTAAGCTAAAGGAGAAAAATCTATACAAATCTCTAATAAGGAAAATCCCCAAAGGCTTGGTAGCCATCATAATGAAGTAATGAAATTGGGTTGTTAGCGGAATGCTAAATAAAACAGCAAAAGGGTTTATCTTCCATTTAATTCCACTTAATTAATTTTGGTATCCATGACAGATACGTATTTCGACTACAATGTGCAGTCTTCATCAGTGTCATTCCCACTAAAGAACTTATCAAAATCTAACCCCCTTAAGTACTCATCCCCATTTTAAAAAATTGATGTTTATTAAAAACCGGCAAAAAAGGGGGCAGTCTCCAAAGCCGGGAGGTTAGCTGGTTGGAACAAAACTATGGATTTTTTATTTTTGACCTAAACTAAGCAGACCCACCAAGCCCTGCGCTTTGGTCAGAGAGCGTATAGGGCGTCGTTGTGCCAATTCGGTCTTGGCACATTTCGAGTATGAGAGAGTGATTGCAGTTAGATCAAAAGTGCCTAAGAAGATTGCGCGGATTACCCGAAGTTGCAATAGTGAATATATGATAAAAGACAAGCAGATATAACACTCTCAAAATGTTCATCAAAATCACTTTTAACGGTAAATTTAAACGCTTCTTAGTTGGTAGTACCACCACTCGTGGCGCGCATAATCAATTCCCTTGCGTTTGACAGATACGACAGATGGCAGTAGTGCTTACAATAAGAAATGTTCAATGTGTTGTGTCTGTTTGTATGTGTTATGATATTAAGGTAACGTTAGGATAAAATCAAAACATTGAGAAATATAACGCATCACTTTCAAAAATACTTCACTTCGCAAACGATGACTCTTCTGACGGCCATATGAGTACCCAAGTAGCCATATATTCGCAATATAGCTTGTATATACTTACTATGCTTGAGTATGGTTAGTTGGGGAATCCGATGAAACTAATCCCTTTCGTATTTCTTTCATTCTCTTTTCGCACTTTGCATATAACACCATCTCATACTAATCTGTACGGACCGCTCCTCATTACGAGTGCTCGATGGACCAGCTACTTTAGAGCAGATGGCCATAACAATACAAAAAAATTAGTTTTCGTTAAAGGAAGTATCACAACACAGGTAATTACAATTAGATATTTTTTCAGACCGTGACATAGTTCATGAATGGGACCATCAGGGCACTGGATTGAAGCGATTTGGATGGGGAGAGTGTAATTGACAACTCCCTGTTGTTAACATTTTGTGAATTGAAGGTGGGCTCTTCTCCCCACTCATTGGGACAGACCCTCGTATGATGGCTTGTTCTGTATCGGGTTGCAACATTTTTATCGTTGGAAGAAGATTCTTCTTGCTACCGTGGATCACGCGTAAGTGTCTCTGCTTACGGGTCCACTCTCCGTTTTTGGCCCTTCATACAATGGTAAATTGAATACAACCAGGTATCGTACTTGATCAAGTCATTCGAGGTGAACAGTCCACTGTCTTATGGTTGTGCCCTGCAACAATGAGTGGTATCCTTTACATACATACATACAAAATAAGTAGACCCACCAATTTTGGTACAAATCGGAGAATGTTGATGCATTTGCTCGGTCACTTGAGATGAAATGACCCATATTGAAAAAGCAGTAAGAAATAGGGGTTTGTTAAGTTGACCCACCGCGTAAATAAAGAAAAAAGTTGACTCACCCTAGTGTGTACAATCAAAGCATTCGAAAAGGTACGTGATGCATGAAATGTGATATTTTTTTTTTCCTAGTAGAAGATGCTTCATCACTAATGCGGAAAAAGGATGATAGAGCGTGGAATTTTCCTACGAATGTTTGATTGCTTTTTCTTTAAATGTCGGCTATTTTTACGAAAATGATTTCAGTTCACCGCAGTACGGATGAATAAATTAAAAATTCAGCCTGTAAGTTATCAAATATTGTTGTATTGCATTTTTTCAAGTTTCTTCGTTGTTACATTTCAAGTGATTTAGCCTGAGGGGCTCTTGATCTTCATAAATTAATTTCGTACTAGTTGAATTTAAATTTTACGAGCATACCCTAAAGGCATGTTTAGATGATTTAAATTTGTTAATTCGATAACCTACCTATACAAAAGTCGGGAAAACAAATAACGCAACTTTTTTCAGAAGTGCTCCCTTTATCTAACGGTTAGTTAGTATGTACACAGATAAAAATTCTGAATTTTAATAGTGATGTAAACATTCATTCACGTAAACTTGTATTTCATTTCACGCAACCGAGCAACTTGTAAACAATGTTGTTTACAACAATGGGTTTTTGTATACAATATTTGCTACATTGCATGAAATGTCTCAGAACTTTACATGATATATAATGTAAATTTATATTATATATTACGCTCCATTTATGTGCATCATACAAATCAGAAATTTACACTACTATTTCGAACTGTGTAGCTTTTCATGTTTAATAGCCTTTTATTTATTTTTTACAGATAGGGGAGCATAGGGACGGTTAGCTTCTAACATAAACTTTAAAAGGAAGATTCCAGTAGAGCTTAATAAAAAAAGCTTATAGAAACTCGTTATAAAATAAAACTCCAGAAGAAACTTCTTAAAGAAGTTTCTGGAAGAAGCATCTATTAAATACAGTATTGCTCCGATTTTGTCAGCCCCTCCACGCATCAGACTTTTAGCATTCAATAATTTTACATAACCGTAATTCAAAATCATTGTAACTCATCTTCAAGATGGATGTTTGAGACACACTTTGGTGCAATAAGACCACTGCAAAAGCACATGGGCTTCGTGGAACATTAAAAAAGATTATAAGGGATGCCAAAATCGGGCCATTACTGTACATAACCATCTATCTACACGAGCTGTCAAATTAAAGCAAGCAATTAGAAGTCAAATAGCACACAATATCGTCACCTGTGGCAATCAGGGTGGCCAGTGATTTTTCATTTTAAGATTCTCGTTAGAAATCTAGAAAAAAATCCCGGTTTTAAATATTCAGCAAAAAGGAATTTTTTCAATGATAAAAAATCAAGGAATATATACAGTAGCGCTGCGCTTGAGATAAGGTGGAAGCAACGTATAGCAAAATAAATAAACTCACAAACCTCTCTTCTGAGGTTAGATTCTTTGCTATCAAATTCGATCGTAGAATTTAACTTTGAGTGGTAAATGCCACGAATGTGCCTGTCTTATAGCGGTCGAATGAAAAAAAAACGGGAGAGTGGCCAGTACACATTATTTTTGAGACATTTGAAAACATCAATCCTAGTATTATCAAAAATGCTAGGACCTAGTGATCCAAAACAAATTTTTGACAGTATTTTGTATACTATATTTTTTCCTTGATTACTTTACGTCGATTTTGTTTTCCGTACTGAGTATCAATGCTACCGACGCCAGGGAGGCAGCTCCTACACCTGGACTTAAACTATCGACCCATCAACTCATGAACCGAGGACCAACGGCGTGATCAGAGATTGTATGCCTCAGAACCAAGGCCTTTTGGAGTGAGAGGCAATCACGCTCACCACTACACCACCGGCGCTGCTATTTGTTCACTATACTTTGGCGAGTAACTGGAATTTTTTTGATCGAAATTGATCAACGCGTTTCAAAATTGAAGATCATGGAACTTTCAAAAAGAAAATTAACTCCGCACAAATAATGCCCTCCCCTATCTATTGAAAAGTGTTTTTTTATCACTAGGGGCACGATGATGCATTGAAACCAGCGTCCAGATTTACTTTCAACCAGACTTTACGGTATGTAATATTGACATTTTTTGAGATGTCATGTAAAACAAACAGTTATTCTTGAATGAATGTTGAACAATGTATCACATTTGTTCTTGTACACTAATCGATCGGTAACAGAAAGGGACTATTTGAATATTTTAAAAGTCTTAACTTCCTGTGGCCAAATGCTGACCAGTCAAAAAATTGGTCAGCCCGCGTCTTAATTTTGACAATTATCAAAAAAAGAGCTTGTTGTGTACAAGCATGGGAAAAATCGTTTCATTTTGCATTTATTACTTACGCACACGCATAAAACATCAGAATCGAGCAGTAGCACTGATTTCGTTCGCATTCTCATTGCTTCTATTTTCTTCTATGAACGCAGAATTAGCAGTTAAAATGACGTTTACTACCACTCGAACTTTGAAATAAAACATTATTTTGAGATTTTTTCTTCTAGAACCACGAGAAAAGTAGCCAACATTAGTGCGTTTCTTTGAAAAAATAGTTGGTCCAGTTTTGTGAAATCGCTGGTAGAAAGTCACGCCAAAACTGCTTGACAAAGTGGTCAATTGAGCAAACCAAAGAACTGAGCGTAACAGGAATGATTTTGAGTGTAGTAGTGTGGATGATTCCTTACTTATTATTTTAGGTATGTTGAGCCTTTTACGATTGCATTCTGCTGTGTGAGCTGAGTGAGAATTTTGCAGAAAGAACCACTTTTTTATTTTCTAGCTTTAAACATAAATTGACTCATTTAAATTAGTATTAGCATGAAGCACAGTAACTGATCAGTGAGCCAAAAATATTTCTCTCGGTTATTAAAATCGTTAGCGTTCGGTTTGGCTGTCTTTCAGTTTATCTTTCATTCCTTCTACTGCTGTCAGTTCAGTCAGTCTACCTGCAGAGTCACTTGGTTGGAAGAATTTACACTCGTTTGGCAATCTGTGTGCAGGTAAGGATGGCTCTTTTGTTTCTGTGGAGCTCACACGAGTGAATGAATGTTCCCATTCTTGTTGGTGTGCTCTCGCATTTTCCTTTGTTATCCGGTACCCGGTATCATGCGTGATCTTTTGTTCGATTGATGCGATGAGCCAGGCTTTTGTTCACGCAAATGTGGTATGCTCGAAAACTTATTAAAAAAAAACCCGAATTTATCCACCTATGGTGTGATCAGACCCTTCTTACTTATTCAAGTTTATTTATTTTATTGTCATTATCAGTGACCAAGCCCCCCACCCCCGTGTCATCCAGTGACGCTACGCCACTGCCTGGGGATACCCGGAATATATCCGGGTGTAGTCTATTTGGTGAGGCTACCAATCACCTTATCATCGTATTTTAATGTGATTTAATGGGTTTTAATTCAATTCATATTCAAGCAACTTCCCCGGGGTACCCGGAACATGTCCAAGTGTGTCCAATGTGGTCTGGAACACTTAACACGACCTGCATTGATCTTATTTTTGAATTCTGTAGTAATTTGATGTGTCGCATGATGGTTTTGATACGTTTTCCGTTAAATCCAGCGTGAAGGCCTATATTCACCGGATCTTATTCCGGCCATATCTCCGGAACCGGTTCACCGATTCCAAAACCGTTCAATAGCGTTCAATGGGACCCCAAGACCTATCATTTGGCGCCGAGTTTGTCCAAATCGGTTGAGCGGTTGCTGAGAAACGTGAGCGCATTCATTTCGTTACATACACACACACACACACACACACACACACACACACACACACACACACACACACACACACACACACACACACACACACACACACACACACACACACACACACACAGACACACACACACACACACACACACACACACACACACACACACACACACACACACACACACACACACACACACACACACACACACACACACACACACACACACACACACACACACACATACACACACACACACACAGACATGTTCCGATCTCGTCGAGCTGAGTCGAATGGTATATGACACTCGGCCCTCCGGGCCTCGGATCGATAGTCGGTTTTTCAAGTGATATCTATACCCTTCTTTGTAAGAAAGGTAAAAACATCGTTTATACCGTTTTTGAGCTTGGGTTTTGGCTGATCGTAGTGTTTGACCATGATTGGTGAAGTTATGGATTGACCATGTTTTTTTAAGGTAGAAAATAAATGTCGCGATCACGATCACATGTGGACTTGGCACTTGACCGATTAGATTCTGATGTATTGTCGTGTGCGTACGCATCCTGTCTAACACGATGTGGAAAACTGAAAATTTGGTTTAATTTCAAGAAACATACCGATTTTTATATATCATCTAAAAGAGCTTCGTTTTTTGAATACAGCGATATTTTTTACGATCCCATAGACGTTTATCCCGATCTTTAAATCAAGATTTAAATTTTTTGATTTGTGACAAACTCATTTAGTTGACAGCTTGCTCACATACAAAGTCCAACCGGAGGGTGCTGTGATGGTGATTTTTGCTAATGTAATCGTACGTATTTAAAATAGTTCCAGTGCACTCAAATTGATTAAATCTTGGATTTCGGTTTGATTTCTAACGCAGATTATGAATATATATTGACCTCAATACCCCTAAACAACCCAATTGGGTTGTTTAAGGATATTGAGGTAAATACATATTCGTTATCGGCATTAAAAATGGAACCGAAATCCAAAATTTCATCAATTTTGGTACACTGGAACTATTTTAAATAAGTACGATTACATTTACAAAAATCACCATCTTAGCGCCACTTTGTGGGACTTTGTATGGAAGCGAGCTGTTAACGAATAGATTTAGTGTCAACGATCAAAAATTTAAATCTTGATTAAAAAATCGAGATGAATGTCTACGTGATCGATAAAATATCATTGTTCGGTATATTTTTCGAAGTTAAACAACCTAATTGTCACGATGGGTCGAGTGGGATTTGATTTCGATCAGCATTTTTGGTTTGTTTTCCGTCGATCTTGTTTTCCGTGCTGAGCACCAATGCAACCGACGCCAGGGAGGCAGCTCCCATACCTGGACCATACCTTTCTATCGACCCATCAAACTCATTGACCGGGAGACCATCGGCTTTACTTTTCTTCCGAAGGAAGGCGTGATCAGGGATTTTATGTCTCAGAACATCCCGGCGACGCCGACTGGGATTGAACCCAAGCCTGCTGGGGTAAGAGGTAATCACGCTTACCACTACACCACCGGTTCGATCAGCATTCGCATTCGTATTGAGCAAGTTGCACACATTCGTAGGTAGTACAAGTCCAAAATCATTGTTTGAGAGTATTTTCACCTCCGTCCGTTACCATATTGCCCGAGATTTTGGGATTGATCGCACCCTAATAAACGGGTACCATACACTAACGATATCATAGATGTTACGACCATACCATATAAAGTTTAGAAGATATCCAGCATTGGTGGTTAGGTGCTTCTTGATTATTGTTTATGCGGGCAGCCTCGTAAGATGGAAATAGCACTCGAAACTCCAACAATCGGGAACTGCCCTGGCCACGTTTTTGCAACTGATGGGGATGGAAAGATTGTTAGTTGGACACATAAATGCAGAGAACTCTACAACCTCTCAAAAGTGTCACAGGAGTTTGGAGGTTTGTAGTTTTTGTAAATGGGGAGTGCTAAGCCATAGGATACGTTCGATAAACGTGTTGCTGGCAGATTTATAATAGAAATTGGGTGGGGATAGAATAAGGCATAGTGAAAAATTGCAAGGAAGGGGACGAACCTGGGATTGAATTCCCGACCTTCTACTCAGTAAGCAGAAACCTTAACGACTAAGCTATTGAGCCCGTTGTCGAGTGGGGTTTGTTTTCGATCAGCAGCTCACTTAAGTATTTGGCGGCAAGAGTTCTGCGAATTGTGAAGGCGAAATGAAACGTTTAAAACGCGTTAGACTTCAGTCGAGATCGCTTTAGATATGCAATATTTTTGCCGTAATGCTCGATTGTGATCGTAAATCATTGTTGAGTACGTCAAGGGACAATAAGTGGTAGGCAATCGCTTGTGAGGTAAAACTCGATCGAAACAGTGCGAACAGTTTTCTAGCACGACGTATGCTGTGTAGGGGTCTCCAAAGTTTACCAACAAAGGCACTGAATTTGACTTATGAATTTCTTTACCCACTGTTTTCGATGTGGTGGAATAATCAAAATTCATGTACCTTAAAACGGGGTAACATTGAAAAAAAAATTAAACAAGTACTGAGTATCCTAGAACCAATTCATTAGTAATAGGGTTTTTGATCTAATTTCCGTCCTACTAAGCACAGCTCGCGCTGCACCTATCTTTTTTGAACGGGTTTGAACAAAAAATGGAATATTTCTGCCAAAGATGACTTCTAAATTTATTCACCTTTCAATATGTACCGTTGGATTTGATAAAGAGTCACACATTGTTGAGATATTGTTTAAAATCTAATACTGCTTCTTGATTCTAAATTCGTTCTACGAGTTTCAATTCCGTCCTGAAACGCCATTAGATTTTTTTCGTCCTACGGATAAACGTAGAAAAAGGGGATTCGCTAGGAGCGCTTCTTTTGAATTGAGAAAAACGAGCGTAAATATGCATACAATGCGCTCTAATAAGATTTATGTTGTAGCTAATGAACTAACGCATCGGAACAAACCTATTATTGATTTGTGCACGGTGAAATCATTGATATGATTGATCTTTTCTGATCGATAGAACGAAAATGGGCGATTACGACGAAGTAGCGCTCTACCCTATGTTTAAAAGATAGTTATTGCATTTGCACTATTTTTTTAATCTAGTGATCAGTATTTTAATCTGGGGATACTTTGATAATGCTCGATGAATGCAGAAAAATATGCTATGTTACACATAAGGGAATTTACGTATTCTCGTCAATCTAAGAAGCGTCCGCGCTTCTATTACTATTTCCTTAGGATCACGCACACATATGATATGTTTTTTTGTTTACATTTATCTGCTGACTGCTTCTCTATCCATTCCAATCGACATAATTGTCCAAAACTGTTCGAAAACGTTTTTACAACGCTCCAAACTTTTAAGGTGATATGTGACTATTGTCGGCAGCCTCTTTTTCTTCGGCAGCCTTTTCATTAGAACTTCGCGTTAACCAGCTGTTCTATTATCGGCAACTCGAAATTAGCCGCATTTTGTAGTGCACATATTTCTTTTAAAGAAAAATATGGCATACTGTAAAACTGAAATCAGATTGAAGCTGAAACACTGATCGTGTGAATACATTCAGTGAAGTGTTTTATTTCGAAAATACGGTGAAATTAACGTTTACATTTTGGTTGCCGAAAACAGCCAATGGGTGCGAAACCGACATTTACCCTACTGTATAAAAAATCTATACGATATCAAGGGCAATACCCCAAGCTACAATATGGAACCTTTGTTTCCAATTCGAAAAAAAGTGGAGAGAGTAAATTTAATCATTCTATTCTACTATCAAAGTTACCCGCTTTGCACATTGATACCCTAATCCCAAGGAAGTCGAAAAAATTCCAACACGAAAAATGCATTGATTTTAATGGTATGCCGTGCCTTTACTAACCAGGTTGTCTGTGAGCTCTAACTTGTTAAATTATTCGAGGAAATCGCTATGTACAACCATTACCTGAAATAGTCAGATAAAAGTCGACATGACCCTGTATGACTCAACAGTTTTTTTTCTGTATTATTAAACCATAGAAACCTTACCCATAACATTTCGCGTCAAACATTTCTATGTAGCCCTTCGCAACGTTTTGCATTCAACCTGTCCTCCATTACAAGGTTGTTCGTACTGAGAACCTTCACGAGTACTGAACACCTTAAATTCCTTTTTTCACGTTAAATATATTACTCTGTTCCTGAACGGCCGAGAAATGCTTCTCTTTTCTATGTTTACCGCAGTCATTCAAAAACACTCGCCTTACGCGTTAGAATGTCGACCTAGGTACAGCCGCCAACTATAAAATACACGCTCTACTCACCCCATGTACCACGCTATGAGTCTGGTATCGGAGACGTTTCGAACTGTGACACAAGCTGCTGAGCAGTCCTGGCCCCCACGAGAGCGAAAATCCAAATCAAGAAGATCAGGACCAAGAGTGAGAGTGCAATTCACACTTTTCCTGGCACGTGCGCCTATCAATTTACCAAGTCACCTTTTTCCTACGAACTGCCCCCAACCCGCATTCACCTCTAAACACTATTAATTATCGACACTTACTCGTAATAACCAGAGGAAAAATCCGGATATTTGTATCACACTCTCGAATTGGCAATCGATTAATTTCCCCGCTCAGAGGGCAGCTAGCAACACGTCTCTTCCAATCGTAATGAAAATGTTTAGAGAACAGGCAAGTAAAAGCACACCATATAAATCACACACGACTGCAATGGGCGTCTCGTTCGTCTTTCCGTCAAGCGCTGTTGATTCGGATCACTGTAGGTACTCACAACTGCACTTTTTCACTAGAATTCCTAACTAAACATCAGCGTGCTCCAACTTTGCACTAGTCGGACGCGGTCGGCACACAACAAAAAATCACGCTATTTGTCAGACAATCTCCACGTCGGAACTGGTCCGCATTCGACATCCAACTGAAATTGAAATCCGAGTGGAAGCGGCGTGAATTTTATGCACTCTCCTCGACGCAGCAACACACCGACTGCTGCTGCTCGAATAGTGAAGAGTCTACCATGATGCTCTCGTGGAAAGACTGAAAGAGTTTTCCAACCCAACCACCCACTTTTTCTCACTACGAAGACGAACACGGTGGGATCGCATCGGGTAATATTTCGAAAAATTACGAACAATGTTCCCATAATGAAATAATTTAAAAAAAAAACTCTATACATATATATGACTGAAACAATGATTCAGTATAAATCAATACTTAAATAGTGTGGCATGCAATCTCTGCAACAACATTCCAGGTGGATTACAAAAAGCCCTTCAAGTTAAAAAAAAAACTTGCACTTGCAAGTATTATTCCTGAAGATATCCGTTGTTTAAATTTTAGTCAAAGATCCGTCTCAACTGTACGTCTGTTTGCTTACGATTTATTGCTCAACAATCATTCTTTCAACGAATGCTATTCAGCCATTGTGCTTGAACCTCTTTATCCTTCATTTAGGTTTTAAACCTCTTATTTTGGTATTTTTAACCAGTGAAAGGCATAGCAATAGGGGCAATGTTTAGTTCATTGTTATATTAATGTGTAATGCAATTCTGATTTGTAGAGTTGTGTCATGCTTAAACATGTCTAGTTCAGTCTCTAGTTAACCTTTGTTTTCAGCCGGGTAAATCATAAATCAGACAATTATCAGCTTCTGTTCTAACTATTTGGTTTGAAATGTTACTTTGATCATTTCCTCAGTTATACATATATTATGTGGCAAAAGAGAAGACTAGCTAATTTCCAACCCCAAAAAATCAAAACTAAAACTTTTGCCCAGTAAAAACCCACCGTGCAAATCAATTCGGACTGAGAAAATCACAAGAGAGCAGAGTGGCCGAGTCTAGTAACAAAAGCAAAGCTCGTGGTCAGCCGAATGTGTTTGAGTTTGAGCAGAAGCAGTAGCAGGATGTTGAAACAACTTGAGGAAAACGCCACTTGCTAGATGTTATGGCCCCAGTAGCAACGCGCGATTGAACAACTTTTTTGTGACGCGTTGCACCACACTCGGCACACGTTACTTCCCACGACGGAAAAAGGCGCACATGTCTGGGCTAATGTGAGATCTGAACCGAGCGCGAGAAATGCCAATAAAGTTCTTCTCGGGAAATGGGGGGAAAATTAAGCTAAAAATTGACAATTAACTTTATGATTCACCTGACGGCGGGATGAAGTGGGATGTGATATTGTTCGTGCGAGTTAAAACGTTAGAGAAATGAGACGCTTGATATGCGACCATGTTGACTACACACAAGATTAATCAAGCAAATGAGACAAACTTGATTGTTTTTGAATTACATAGAAGATTTAAAATGCGGAAGGAAACATGTAGACAAGCATAATACACAGGTTTTTAATTAGAGAATAAGAGTTTCATGTTTTCTAAAAGATTAGTGGGCGTTTGTGAAAATATATATATATTGTTGATTGCAGAAAAAGAATACGACACCTACCTTCTGACATTTCCGTAGATATTGCTGAGAATTTCATTAGGAACCTGTAAGTAGAAAGAATGAATACTAATAGATACAATATTGATAAAATAGGAACAATGTCAATGAAAACTTACTATCATGATTGAGAATAATAATAAATAATATTGTCAATAATCGCTGATCTGCAACTATCAATAAATTGAAGTATCTGCAGCGCTGTTGACACACTTTCGAGCGACGATACCCACATGTCGTACACCCAACCGGGAAATGTAAGAATCTATTACAGATTTGCACAAAAAGTATGCAGAATTTGAAATGTTTCATCACATGAGCATATTCTGTAATGTGGTCGTCGAATTCATTGTTTATTCATTTTTTTTTTTTTTTATAATTCGTTTATTTTTCCAGGCTCATTTGCTGTAGCTTTGCGGAGCCGATATTCATTGTTTAAATAACAAAATTACTTAAAACTAACGTTAGTAAAGCGGAGGCCGATTACTCGCGGCTATCTCGAGGTTAGGGGTAACAAATTGTAACAAATGGATGGCAGGGTAGGGATTGTGAACACAAGGTTTGGAGAGCAATGTGCTCTTGATCTCGAACTAGGCGACACTCTGATGAAAAAGACAAACATGGGGGTACACCGATGGGCAACTAACAACTTGGGAGAACACAAGATGACACTAACTACTAAATCCTCAAATCTATCCGTTTTAAAAACACATAAATTAAATTCAAATAGTCGAGGTCTCGGCTCGCCAAGACATCTCTAACGGGTATCGCGGGTTGTTTTCCTCGGGCCCTGAGGGATATGGATAACTCAGATCTGGCAACACGGTGTAAGGTACATGACCAAACAACGTGCTCGATATCGTGATAACCACTGCCACACGCACATAAATTGCTGCCTGAGAGCCCAATTCGATAGAAATGCGAGTCTAACGAGCAGTGATTGGACATAAGCCTTGATATAACGCGTATAAAGTCGCGGCTCATGTCCAACCCTTTGAACCATGGCTTGTTCGACACCTGAGGGAGAATAGAATGTAACCATCTTCCCAATTCACCATCATTCCATTTTTGTTGCCAACTGATGAGGACTTGCTGACGAGCAATGGAGAAAAATTCGTTGAAGGCGATTTGTCGCTCAAAAATATCGCCTTCCATAGCGCCCACCTTAGCCAATGAGTCCGCTTTCTCATTACCCGGAATTGAGCAATGAGATGGGACCCAAGCTAAGGTGATAGTATAGGAGCAGTTAGATAAAGCACTCAGTTTAGATCGTATTTCAGGCAGGAAATACGAGGAGTGCTTCATCGGCCTCATTGAACGAATAGCCTCCAATGAGCTAAGACTATCCGTAAAAATAAAATAATGGTCAGACGGTAGTGAGGCAATTCGCTCTACTGCGTAAAATATAGCTGCGAGTTCCGCAACGTATACTGAGCATGGTTTCTGCAGTTTATAAGAGGCGCTATGAAATTGATTAAATACACCAAATCCAGTGGAAGCATTTATGGTTGACCCATCTGTGAAAAATCTTTTATCGTTACTTACATGGTGGTACTTGATTGCAAAAATTGAGGGAACAACCATCGACCGATGGTGATCTGGTATTCCATGGATTTCTTGCATCATGGTCAGATCAAAATTAACAGAGGAACTATAGAAGGCTTGAAAGCAATCACGATTGGAGATTAATGAAGAAGGACCAACCTCCAGCGTCATGTACTCATAGTACAAACTCATGAATCTTGTTTGATGATTTCTGTCGAGTAGCTTCTCAAAATTTTCTATTACCAATGGGTTCATTACTTCACAACGGATAAGAAACCGGAAGGACAGTTCCGCGAAACGATCTGTCAGTGGGAGAACACCCGCGAGTACTTCGAGGCTCATCGTATGCGTCGAGTGCATACAGCCAAGCGCGATTCGGAGGCAACGGTATTGAACCCGTTGCAGCTTCAAGATATGTGTTTTTGCCGCGGATTGAAAGCAGAAGCTACCGTACTCTAGAACCGACAAGATGGTTGTTCGATACAACCTGATCAGATCTTCCGGGTGTGCTCCCCACCAAGTTCCAGTAATTGTACGAAGAAAATTAATTCTTTGCTGGCATTTTTGTTTCAGATACGCAATATGTTTTCCCCATGTGCATTTGGAATCGAACCAGACACCTAAATACTTAAAAGAAATACTTTGAGTGATTGTTTTACCCATTAGCTGAAGCTGTAACTGTGCAGGATGGTGCTTCCTAGAAAAAACAACCAACTCAGTTTTCTCCGGAGAGAATTCGATACCCAGCTTCAAAGCCCAAGTAGACAAGTTGTCTAAGGTATCTTGCAATGGTCCTTGCAGGTCCGGTGCACTTGGCCCTATAACAGACACAACGCCGTCATCTGCAAGCTGCCTTAGCGAGCAATTTTCATCAAGACAACCATCAATGTCTTTGACATAAAAATTATAAAGAAGGGGGCTTAAACATGAGCCCTGGGGGAGACCCATGTAACTAATTCGTGAAGTTGTCGAGTTTCCATGAGAAAAGCTCATATATTTCTCAGACAACAAGTGGCTCAAATAGTTGTTCATAATTGGTGAAAGCCCACTATCGTGGAGTTTATCCGAAAGGACATCGATACAAACAGAATCAAAAGCCCCCTTAATGTCCAAGAAAACTGAACCCATTTGCTGTTTTTGCGCATAGGCCAGTTGAATTTCAGTTGAAAGCAACGCAAGACAGTCGCTCGTTCCTTTGCCTCTCCGAAATCCAAATTGCGTATCTGAAAGTAAACCATTCGACTCGACCCATTTGTCTAGACGAAAAAGAATCATTTTCTCCAACAATTTCCGTATACAGGACAACATCGCGATGGGACGGTACGAGTTATAATCCGACGCGGGTTTACCGGGTTTTCGAATGGCGATAACTCTTACTTGCCTCCAGTCATCCGGAACAATGTTGTGCTCCAGAAATTGATTGAATAAGTTCAACAAGCGTCTCTTCGCGACGTCTGGGAGATTTTTGAGCAAGTTAAACTTGATTCTATCCATTCCTGGAGCTGAGTTGTTACATGAGAGGAGAGCAAGTGAGAATTCCACCATCGAAAACGGGGAATCTATTTCGTTACTACCCGACGGACGATCACGAACGTTGGTTTGAACCGACACCGAATCCGGGCAAACTTTCCGCGCGAAGCTGAATATCCAACTGTCCGAGTACTCCTTGTCTTCATTAATCGGTGATGACGCATTTCGCATTCTCCTGCCGACATTCCAGAGTGTTCTCATGGAAGTCTCTCGCGACAAACCATCGACGAACCGACGCCAGTAACCGCGTTTCTTGGCTTTAATCAAGCCCTTGAAAGTTTTCTCGAGGTCGGTGTACCGCTCGAAATCCCCGACCTTACCGTGTTTGCGGAAGCGTTTAAACGCGGCGGACTTCTCGCTGTTCGCGTTGGTGCAATCCTTATCCCACCACGGAGTGAGAGGTCGTCTGCGAATGGAAACACCCGGAACGCGTTTCGTCTGTGCTTGAAGAGCGCAGTCAACGATAAGTCGCGATAAAAAGGAGTACTCATCCAGCGGAGGGAGTATCTCAACCGATTCAATACCACCGAGAACCGTGGCCGCAAATTTTTTCCAGTCGATGTTTTTCGTGAGGTCGTACGCGATGTCAACCGAGCGAGTGGAAGATGAACTATTGGTAATAGAAATTTTGATTGGCAAATGATCACTACCGTAGGGATCTTGGATTACTTTCCACGAGCAATCCAACGATAGTGAACTCGAACAAAGTGAGAGGTCTAATCTGCTTACTCTTGCTGGAGGTTTGGCTACTCGTGTTGCTTCCCCGGTGTTCAGAATTGTCATTTTGAAGATGTCGCACATGTCGTATATCAAGGTTGAGCGGTTGTCGTCGTACAGTTCCCCCCAGCCTGTACCGTGAGAGTTAAAATCTCCTAAGATCAACCGAGGCTCAGATAAAACTGAGCAGATATCTGAGAGACCTTTGCGAGAAATCGCAGTTCTCGGAGGAAAATATACTGAGGCAATACTGAGGCTTTTACCTCGAATATTTACCTGACACGCGACAACTTCAATGCCTGTCACGGAAGGCAGATCGATTCTATAAAAGGAATGGAGCTTATTAATCCCTAGAAGCACCCCTCCATACGAATCTGCTCGATCAAGGCGAATAATGTTAAAATCGTGGAAAGGGAGATCGGTGTCTGAAGAAAGCCATGTTTCACAAAGAGCAAATGCGTCACAAAGTGAGTTGTGAACTAAAAATTTGAATGCGTCAAGTTTCGGTATAAGACTTCTACAGTTCCACTGAAGAAGAGAAATCATATCTCCGACCTCATTCGGAAAATTATCCATCAAAAGATATGATCGATGCAAGGAAGGACCACCTAGAAGCTAGTTGCTTCAAAAGAGTTTTCACAAATGGAAGCACTAAATTAATAATGTTCCTAGTTGAGTCAGAGACGTTGAATATATTGAAGATGCTCTCCACAATTCCAGAAAACGTGAACATGGCATCATGTTCTTGCTGGTTATTCAGCTGTTTTTCTGGCTGAAAAACTGGGATATCTGGGGTTTTAGATGATCCCGGAAGTGGCGGAAAGTCTTTGTTAAAATTACAAACTTTAAATCCCGGTGGTGGGGGTTTTGCTACATTTCCGCTACCTCTTAAATTTGTCAAGGTAGGTTGAAAGTCCGTACGAGAGGCCTTACGAGGTTTTTGGGTGACGTTTGTTTTGGACCGCTTCCTCGTGTTGCCGTTAAAGACAAAAGGACTACTCTCACCAACCTCTGAGTCAGAGCCCTGATCATCATCTGGCAGGAGGTGGAATGTGTTGTTGCTTTTTGGGGTGGTTTGGGAAGATGAAGCGGTCGTTTTCAAAATTTCTGCTAACGAGCGCTTAGAGCGAGCTTGCAAGGACCGCTTTAGTTTTTCTCCCTGCTGTTTGTACTTCGGGCAATCACTCAGAGCATGTGGAGCATCCTTACAGTAAACGCATATTGGTGTAGCATGACAAGGACCCTCCGTATGCTCCTCCCCACATTGATCGCACCGCGGTTTGTTGGAACAAAAGTCCGCGGTGTGACCTAGTTGTTTGCATTTCAAGCAATTCATTACCCTCGGTACAAACAAGCGTACAGGTAGTCGAACCTTCCCAATTGTGACGTAGTCAGGTAATGCCGATCCTGAAAAGGTCACACGAAACGAATCTGAGAGGGTATACTTTTTGTTTGTGCCTATGTGCGACACTGACTGCAGTTGAATGCAGTCCAGTATCTTGACTTTCGGAAGGGCACGGTTTTTGAAAATGCCGAAAGATTCGACTTGCAGGAAATCCTCACAAGTCAGACTCGAATCGGTGACCACTCCTTCAATTTCTACGTCACAACTGGGGACGTAGACTCGATATTCGATCGAAAAAAGCTCACAGGCAACAATTCGGTTTGCCTGTTTCAGGTTATCAACGGTAACGCGCAGTTTGTTTGGCGTCACCTTAAAGATATCGGTTACGGCCGAAAAATGTTTTGTCAGATCCTTCGAAATCCGAGAAATATTCAAAGGTTTTTGTTTGGGCCGGAAGAAAACAACCCACGGACCTTTCGAGTCATCAGGGTAAGCCTTGTGGCGGGGGGTCGCTGATATTTTCGGGGGAAGGAGTGGAGTAGGGGGCACATAAGGACAAGGCGGCGATGGTGGACAAGGCGGCGATGGAGGAGAAGGGGGCTGTGGTAGAGATTTCACTTTTGGATAGGCTCCAGTGTTCTTGCTGGTGGTTTGATCAAGGTGCTCTTCGAGGGTATCCATTTCCTCAGAGCTATCAAGCTTTTCAAATGAGGGAGACTTTATTGACTCATCATCAGAGATGTCAAGCGACAGACCCCCGCCTTTATTTGTATCATCCATTGCGGTGACTTAAGATACCACCGCAACGGAATTGGTTGCAATCTTAGTTATTAAATGTTTATATTTTCCACAAATTTCAAATATATGGATTGAAATTGGAAAGGAAACAACAAGAAAAGGAAGTCAACACTGTGAGTGAATTGCTCAGTGTTAAAAAAATAAAAATAAAATAAAATATGTGCAAAAAAAAACTTAATAAGATAATGAATAATAATAAAAATAATAATTTGTAAGAAAGGAAATTCAACGCTGCAGGGGGATTACTTAATATTAGCAAATCAAAAACCAAAAAAAAAAAAAAAAAAAAAATTATTTACAAAAAAAAAAAAGAATTAGGCTGAGAAAAAAAAATTAACTTATCTCTATATGCCGGGATGGCGCGTTTACAAACTCCACTGTGCGATGAAGCAGAGATGATCGCTCTATTGTTGCAGCACGTGGCTTAGCACAAAGGGCACCGTCCGGTCTGTATAGACCGTATCTGCAGTTCTGCTGCTTCGTTGTACGGTGTATACGGGTGATGACCTTTTGATGCCGTATGATGCGATGTCTAGGTGGTGGTTGATAGTTTTACCGTTGGACAATCCAATCTTCAGACTCGGCTGAGATGGTTGCTTCCTCCGGGGAACGTTTATGTCCGCCTGTGGCACTGCACACCTGAAGGTGTAAAAAAAAACTCCGATCGGGGAGAGAAAAAAAAATCCACTTTTTTCCGAAAAACACTTTTGCGGCGGCGGGAGAGTAGCGTAAGCAAACTTGCTCTGTCGAACGTTCGACGAGGAATGATTGTTTATTCATTGTTTTTGTAAATTTTATGTTAGCTTAATTTTCGACCAAAGTTTGGTTTCCCAGATGCACTGCGACTGGAAAATCATTTCATCGAAATCTTATACGAAAAAAATCATTCTGGAAAAACTTGCTTCTGCGCTACAGTCTATTATTGTAACACTTGCTGTAAGAAAACATGCAGAGGACGTAAGAAATGCACCCTTACATTTGATGTTCATGCAATTTGTTTTGCGTGTAGATTGCACCCGATAGTGCATAAATTATGCACATGCAGTTGTTTGAATAATGGATGTAAAACATTCAACGTTTCCCATGAAACAAATGCCAGTAAAAAAGGAAGCGCACCATCATCGGTTCTAGTATGCACCTACGTTACATATGCAGCGCAATAGATACAAACGGACAAAACATTCGCGTTTTAGTAGCACCACACATTCATAAATGCTAATCTATGCCAAGGCAACATTCGCTTCATTCTTGACCTGTTATGCGCTGATGATGGCGAAAATCGAATCCCCACCATGTGGCTGTCGTAGATTTATTGCCTTCAAGTTACATGTGATCTGAAAGAACAATGGATGCATTCGGTATTTTTGTATTCGGATTAAAAATTTTTGATAGGTTTTTATTGAGAGTTGCCAAGTCCCTGCAGGTTTTTTTAGTCGTATGCATAAAATAAAGACATTGCGAATTGTTAGATATTGATACTCCTCAACCTATACCTTAAGCCGTTAAGAATTGTATTTGAGACCGCATAAACGGAGGATAAGATATAAATACCGGGCTCCGGTCCAATGCACGAAAATTGGACACCGAAAGATGTGGAGTGTATTAGTGAGAGAAATTAGTCACGACGAAAAAAAAAGGGTGGCCGACTGGACTCGAACCACGAACGTTGCGATTATCAGACCTGTGCTTTTTCCACTGCTTCCTCCATGCTTCGCATGCTTTTCTGCTGAACGGGAATTAAATAGAATCCAAGCAACTGCGTACGTTGTTGTACAATGTTATAAATAAAAAGCTCGGTAGTCGAAAGCGTAGACAGAACACGAAAAAAAAAGATAAAAATAATTGCACCGTCTGCATGACCAACTTATATCACTCTCTGCGGTATTCGCTGCAGGGGATGATAGGAAATGTAACTAACATTGAATGTAATATTTTTTTTTTGATCCTAGATTGATGAATCCAAAATTTCGAGTGGGCCAAAAGTTCGTTTTGAGGTTTTCGACGCCTATGCAAAATAAAACTCATTGTTTTGGCAAAGTTTTTTAGATGCAGACTTTTTTTAGGCCAAAACCTTTTTTTTTTAAATTTCTCATGAAAGTCATCTTCTAGAGACTTTTAAACCTCTTTAAGATGCACGTTTTATAGCAAGAGTTGTAGTCTGTACGTCTTCTAATAAAAAAGATATACCCAAATATAGTAAAAATATGAATAAATTCAAATTGATTTTACACCAGTTTAAAAAATAACATACCTCCACATTTTTCATATTATTGAGAATAACATACACCCTTTCAAATGCCATACAAAACTTTTTTTGTTTGCCCCAACCAGAGATATTAACATTTGAAAAGGGCATATTTTTAGTAGAAAAACGTCAATAACTCTTGATTGGCGAAAGATATTGACAAGCTTTGTACAGCAAAAATGTGCGCCTTCTAAAGATCTGAAAGTTATTTGGAGACACCTTTGCTGAGAAATTTGAAATAAGAAAACTAGAGCAAAACAACTGTTTTCTAGAGCAACACAACTGACATTCTAACTCAATTCAAGAAAATAGCTCTATATCAGTAAATTTAAGAGATACAAAACAGTTTTTTTTTATACAAAGTTGCTTAAAATTAGCTAAGCTACAACTTTGCCCAAGAATGTGTACCTTAATTTATTCAAACAAAAAAGTAAGATTTATTTTATGATAATAAGAACCACCCTAGAATTCATTGTCATAAAAATGAGGGCCTAACTTAAGGAACAACTTCGTAGAAGAAACTTTTAGTCTTAAGTTTCAATTGCAGGCTCAAAACATATCATTCCACCTAAATCTGCATTCTGGACCACTGTGCACTGTCACCATCACTTGAAAAAAAAAACTAAAAAAAAAGGTGATAGTGATACTAAAAGTAATAGTAGAATAATTAAAAGGAAAAACAACGTAATAAGGTATTCAATTATTTTATTAAAATGCTCATCAATCAATTTATAATATTATTTGGCCTATCTTTTGAAGTAAATAAAATAATGGTGGTCCCTATGGTTAATGAAATCAAGAGCATTTTATTTTATTTTCCCCACAGTTAGAGTTTATGATTATATGAACGATGAAAAATAAAAAAAAATGAGGTTGTTAATTTTCCCGGAAAATTTTAGTTGAAGTTTTCAAATTATCCAGAACGTCTTCATCTTCTTCTTCTTCTTATTCGCATTTCAAGCTTATTGCATATCGCATTTTAGCTTATAGCGTGCTCTCAACTTAGTGTTCTAGATGCACTTCCACAGTTATTAATTGAGAGCTTTCGATGCCTGTACCATTTTTGCATTTGTATGATTGTGTGGCAAGTCCAATCATACTTCTATGCCCAGGGAAGTCGAGAAATTTTCCAACCCGAAAAATTCTTAGACCAGACCGGGAATTGAACCCAGCCACCTCCAACATGGTCTTGGTTTGTAGCTGCGCCTTTACTGACTGAGGTAAGGGAGGCCCCAATGTTTATCCAGAACGTTATGTAGTTAAATTTCAAGGAAATTATCTCAGCAACCCATAAAAAATAGAATCTGAAAAATGATTCCCACGAAAATGTTCACGGTGGAGGAGTTATAAAATTATAGAAAATTATAAAATATATAAAATAATATAAAATATATATAAATTCATAGCTTTGACTGATCGTTAGTTTTTCGGAAATATTGGCAAATGTCTACGGTCCATACACATTTATAAGAATTTGCATGGACGAGGGAGGAGGGGATGGGTCTAAACCCGTCCAAAATCGGTCTACGTACTTCGTTACTGACAATGGCCACTCAATGACTTTGGAACAAGTTCCGGAAGCCCCGGAGGAAGTAACCAATCTGAGCTGATCATTCGGCACATCAAAATTAAGCAGAGTAACAATGGCCACTCAATGTCCCTGGAAAACGTTCCGGTCATGAGAGACCAAGCTAATTGAGCAGAGTGACAATGGCGACCCTATGTTCCTGAAACAGTTTTCCGAAAGCTCCGATAGTGGCGTCCAATCTCTTCAACAAAACTAGTATGAAATTTTCAAAAATTTGTGGATAATTGTCCAATGAATTAACCAATTCAACAAAGAGACAATGGCCCCCCTGTTTCTCTGGAATAGGTTCCGGATGCCCTGGAGAAAGTGGCCAATCTCTGATTTTAACAAAAACTATTCATTAGTAGCCTTGTCAATTGAGTAGAGTGATAATGGCCTCCCAATGGCCTTGGAACAGGTACCGGAATATCATCATATTCAAAATGTTATGGGCATCTCATGATAGGCCATGCCAACCCGAGCAGGAACGAATATCTCGATACCTTAAATTGGTATGGATGAGCCTGACATAAGAGGTAAAATACCAAAAAAATGTTCCCACAATACCATTCCAATACCAAATTATGATAATGCAATACCAAAAAATACCACCCAGGTATTTTTTTGGTATCCAAATATCAATTTTGGTACAAAGTATTTTGCATGTAATTTTTTGGTATTTTACCTGTTATGTCATACTGGTCAATACCAAATTTTGGTATCAGATCAGAATTAGGTATTCATCAGTTATTTTCTCCTGCTCGGGAATTAAGCAGAGTTACAATGACCACCCTATTTTCCTGGAAGTTCATCAAAATTGGCTACCTATACCAGATACCGCGAGCAAATGTCGATTACGCAATTGACGAGAAGGTACATAAAAATTAAGTCTTGATAATAAATAAACCGAGTCAATGCGTTGCGAAGCGATATTGTTCACGGAAGAGACCATCGCATAATCCCAACGCTCTTTCAATGCCTGAATGTTGATTAACAAGCAACGTGCCTCATAAGATGGCAGAGAAAATGCTGTTTATTCTAATTTACGTAGTGCCTATAGTAAAAACTGCTTTTGGGTTGACTATATTCATTCTTCATCTTCTTCTTCTTCTTCTTCTTCGCATTTCAAGCTTATTGCATATCGCATATTAGCTTATGGCGTGCTCTCAACTTAGTGTTCTTGATGCACTTCAACAGTTATTAATTAAGAGCTTTCGATGCCTGTACCATTTTTGCATTGATATGATTGTGTGGCAAGTCTAATCATACTTCTATGCCCAGGGGAGTCGAGAAATTCTCCAACCCGAAAAATTCCTAGACCGGACCGGGAATTGAACCCAGCCACCTCCAGCATGGTCTTGCTTTGTAGCTGCGCCTTTACCGACTGAGCTAAGGGAGGCCTTTTCATATAAGGTGACCAAACAACACTGCAATATTCTAATATTGGCCTCACATAGGCAACATAAAGTACTTTAACTATATGTTTGTATTACTTCTGCGTGAAGTTAACGATTTACATAGTTGAAGATGTTAATTTCAAATAACAGACTAAAGTGGTAATTTTTATACGATAGATGAGGAGATGAAAGTATAGAGTTGATAGTTCCGTTAGAGTACGGCAGTGTGAAAATTGTATATAGAGAGTAGAAAGCGAGCAATGACAACTTTGAGGAAGGTACAAATCGGATTGATCATCTCTATTTGGCAAACTCCCCCGTTGAAGAGGGATGGTAAGGGAAGCCCTATATTAGCCTTATATTTCCAAAATGTCGAAAAGAGGGCTTATTGTTGACTAGGGATGCGAGCTGATTGGTTCTAAAAGCTATCGTTCATGTTATGCCACCTGTTAATTCCCGTAGAAATTGTTGACCTTTCACAAAATCTAATGTTGACAAGCGCACGCATAACATGACCCTCTACTCCACAGCTACTGTTTTCTTGCCACATAGCACCTGTGAGCTGTCAAATGTCATATTCAACGAAAGATCTCACGCGATATTTACAGAGATACTTCTGTCACTATCATCGGATGAGAAAACGATGAAAGAGCTATTCTTCAAAATCTCATCGATTTTTTTTGTTGTAATGACAGAATGTGACAATGTTGTGATCATCGTAATAACTAGCTCATTTATTGCTATTAATGTTACTTGTACCGAGGATACGAAAACATACGGTTAGAAACGTTGCGGTCAAAACCGCATAACAGTTATTCTCATGCGTGCTTGATCATTGTAAAATGACAAGAAAGCTAATGATAGGTAGTTTCGTCTCGTGATAGTGAGAGGACCTGTTTTCTCATTGTCACATGACGGCCGTGATATTTTTCAGCGCTACCTATGGGTTAAAAAAAATAGAACAGGCCGCGCTACAAGTAGAGTTGTAGTGCTACACACTATTAATCCTAATTCTCACTTGCATCTGACTTGCATCACAACCCAATGGGGAAAAAAATAGCCAAACCACGACCTAATCGAATATCTCGGCTGCGTAACGGTTTCAGCCAAGCCTGATGAATCGATTGGCGGTGGTCCCATTGGCCGAGATATAGGGCCGGGATCAACCCGAGTTCACTGTAAAATTGAATTTTGCTGTTTTTTCTACAATGCTTCAATGTTTCAATTACGAGATCCCAAATACTAAATGTTTTATCATGATCAGGGCATAAAGGGCGAACACGAAGTTATTGGGACACATTCAATAGGGCATAACTTTTTTACCATTGGGTAAAAATCAACCAAATTTTGCACACTTTCTCATTGATGTGTATTGTGTACATGCTGTCAAACTCGAAGTCGTGTTTTTCGATTCAACGAAAATGGAGGTGAACCAACGCGAGTTGAGAGAACAAATTCTTTCCAAACACCTGGAATTTCCTGACCTGTCGCACCGGCAGTTGGGAAAAATGTTGAACCTTCACCATTCAACCGTGAATTGAAGCGGGAACTTCGGAAGAGCAAGAAGACAGTCAAAGACGAGAAGGACATGTTAAGAAAATGGAAAAAAAAAACTGAGAAACTGGTACCGGATGACACTGTAAAGACTTTGATGGAGGGCATCAAGCGAAAATGCGTTCAATTTTACACTCAAGGCTCCATCGATTAACTTTTCTTTTGATTTTTGAAGTAAATATATGTATAAAACTACACTAAAATTTTGGTTTGATTCTAAACATTATAAGAAAATTGGCATGATATTTTCGGTGTCGCAATAATTTCGTGTTCGCCCTTTATATTCTCATCGAATCGGACAATACTCACAAAAATATACACCCACGCAAATGAATTATACCTGATAGAGCAAACTTCCTCTACCAGATGCTGGTATCAGTTTTCCTGTATCCTTATTCGCGAGAAACCGACGTTTAAAGATAAAAGTTGTTTGCTTTTTGCATATAGGTGGTTTTCACATGTTGCTCTACAATATACCAGACAACCGAATACTAGTTCACGCCCGATCCAGGCCATACCGGGTAAGAAAAGGGAATGTGAGAGCATCAGAACGGATCCTACTCGCATAAATATACTTAGGGTACAATAATATTAATGGTGTACGGTACAGTATTGACAACAATATTGTCAATACAAATATATTGATGTGATTGACGGAAGTATTGACACTACAGTTATTGTCAATAATATTGATTTGTGTGGAGTACGTTAGTGTGAAAGCGCTTCACTTTCAATTAATTCAAGCCGAACAATGGACTAGATCCTAAGTAACATTCATCGACTTTCTCTTTCGCTAATAGCATAGCTATAAAACCGTGTCTTGACGATGTTGTCGTATTTTTAATTGCAACTTTTTTGCAACAATAATTTACTCTTTTCGAAATTTTATCGGAGAAAACAAAATACTTTCTACCACAACTTTGAATTTTTTTATGATTTTCTTCCATAAATTTGCTTCTCTTGAACGTTTAGGTTTAGGTATTTGCAATCTTAATGATTTTGATTACAAGACGGGAATTATTTAGGTGCCATTACCAGCTACTAAGACAAGCAGCTACCTCATTATGGTTGTTAAACTTCACCTCCTCTTAAATTAGCATCTATATTGATCATAATTTAACCTGAATGCGTTTTTCCATCGTCAAAAGATAATGATATAGGGGAAATGCAGGTAATGTCGACCTAAGTGTCCCTAATTTGGGCCCATACATAAATTCAGCAATCGACTAAATTTTCAATAGCAACCAAAAATATCCATTAGTACCGTCCCAATAACGCGTTCATCTAGATAAAATTGATAAATAGCAGATTTTTAGCGATGGGCCCAGTCTTAGATCCATAGGCCAACATTAGAGACATTTCCCCTAGTAGTTATCATTCTAAAGAAATAGATTTTCAAAAACCCCATCATGTTTTTCTAATAATGAGAATTGTGGGCACATGGTGTACTGCACAGGCAGATACTACTGGCGTGGGGAATGCTACCGTCAGATGTGTTTATTCGACAGACTTTTGCAGATCTGCATGAATGGCTGATGAAGTTTTCTGGCTACCGTTCGGTGGCTGCGCCGTACATTTCTTGGCACACGTTCAAAGCAGTCTTTCGGTTATGACGTACATGTTGAATTGTCGCAATTTCAAAATCCAATCCCGCGCACCAATGGCTAGTACGGAGTGCTGATGTGATTCTGGCAAGCTGCTGATGTTGCGACGACGACGGGTGGTGTCGGTGTGGTTCCAAGCTATAATTTATGTCTGCCAAAATCTTGCTAGATTAGTCATATTTCTATTGCATTTACCTACATACGAATTACCAGAAACCTGAGGTAGCAGCACAGCTGCCTTTTGTATAAAACGGCTGCTCTATTGTGAGAAATATCTGATCATTAATATTTTCGTCAGCCACCATAATTTACGTTGTCCATTTTGATACTCATTAAGCAATAATTAGCTGTCGCAGGCTGTCCGCACCAGACGCTAGTTGGCCTTAGAACGCAATCCGCTACATGAAGGACAATCGGACTTTTCTGGGTCAATACCTAAACATTTGCGCTGTAGAATGTTGCAGTCCTGGACTGGACTAGGGCATAGCATGTACCAAACCAGCATCGCGTGGCTTGATTGCCAACAATAACGCTGTCGGCGTCGGCGTCGGCGTCGTCGTCTTCGGCGGCGTCATCATCAGTGTCATTTGGCTCATCTATTTCCGTTGGGAAAATGTGTCTCTTTAAAACACAGGGACAGGTGGCGTGGGTGCACTTTTATAGTTGATGCATTCTGTCATCCATACCGGCCCGACCAAAGATACTTTGACATAAAAAGGACTCCACAATCAAATCCAATTGCTTTAAAGGAGTGGAGACATAAATCAGTGTCTGATGTTGGAGCTGTCATCGAAAAAAGCAAACCGGGTAAATTGAGTTAGCAAAAGTGGACTCTTTTCCCGTCTATAGTGGGCTGCTGACGACTGAACGGAAGTGATCAATTAGAATTTTAATGGGTGTTTTTTTTTCATCATTTGAGACTGAAACTGTCGCACGAACAAAATTGGCAAATTGCCAGGATTGGCTTAGGTGAATGGATTTACTATCCAAATCAATGAACTGCCAATCGCGCGGGTGTAGCCATAAGTTGTGAAAGTCATATTTCAGCGCATTTACCGTTGGTTTGTTTACGTTTCAAAGCACATCAATTCATTGAGATGCCAACTCTCGCTACGTGTTTCTAAACTAGGTTGAATAATGTTGTACACTTCATAAATATTGATGATGTAGGTAATTTTATTAGGTTTCTGGACAAATTTTCGATGGTAACGAATAAGCTAGGTATTGAGTCTGAGCACTAAATATTCCATCAAACTTTCCATTCATATTCCAAAAAATCGAAATTAGACGACATTCAAAATATTGAAGTTAGACGACTAAAATAAAGATTCAAATTTAAAAATTTATAAATAATTAATTGCAAACATAAAGACTCAACGCTTACTAACAAAATCATTATAGTGTTGCACCTAACCACAGCAAAGAAAGATCTTTCGGGTTGAACATTTTCCCGACTTTCCTGGGCATATAACAGCGCACAGTGGGAAAAAAGTACATAAAACGCGAATAAATTAGCACTAAAGGCTTTTTCTTAAGTAAAATTCTTTGACAAATCGAATGGAAGCATCTAATTGGCGATTGGCCATACCTCAAAATTATCATTAAACTCAAATTTTATATCACAGAATGTTAAACTCAATGGTGTTCTGCATGCCTACGTTGAAAAAAATGGTTAAACTTAATTTGAACAAAGCGCCTAATTATAATTATGGAAACACTATAAAGGTTGAACACGAAAAAATCCAAAACGTTCCCATTAAGGCATTCTTTGATTTTTTTTTTTCAATATTTCACTGAATCAAGCTAAGAGTATATAGAATCACAGTAGGCATTGGTTGTCAGGATAAGTTCATTTGTCTACATCATGGCTTCCCCGGAGCAAGCACGTCGCGATTCGATCGTGCACGCTCGAAACGAAATTCGACGAAACATACTACCTGACAGTTTTCGATCAAATTCCTGTGCATTAATTTTATACCTCGGTTGACCCGAAGAGCGCCCCGGAAGAATTTAAACTCAAAAAGAAGTCAAAATTCCCCAAACAGTTCCTTGAAAAATAAAACACATTTTTAAACCCCAACAAGATTTTCGTATTCAACCTTTACTACTCAATAATAAGTTAATAATAAGTTAATAATTTCCATTTAATTTCACTACCTTATTAGCTTATCCTTGACAGATACGCGTATTTCGTCTACAACGTGCAGACTTCTTCAGTCTCTTGTACTAATACTCGAGTATTAGTACAAGACACTGAAGAAGTCTGCAAATTGTAGACGAAATACGCGCATCTGTCAAGGATAATCAAATAAGGTAGTGGAATTAAATGGAAATTACTAATCCTTCTCTCTCTCTCTCTCTCTCTCTTTATACAGGTATTCCACTAAGACGCCCACATTCATCAGGATTAAGAATATGCTTGTTCTTATGGGCAATGATTTAAATTTTTACTAAAATTCGGCCATTTTAGATCTGGTAACATTTTCAAAATGCGTTTTAGAAATTAAAAAATATAGCACGAAAACGGCACTTCTGATTGAAATGAAGTCAATGTTTTTTCCTCGATTTGATTTTCGTACTGAGTACCAATGCTACCAACGTCAGGGAGGCACATCCCACCCTGGACCCTACCTATCGACCCATCAACTCATGGACCAGGGACGAACGGCTTTACTTCCTTTCCGAAGGAAGACGTAATCTGAGATGTTATGCATCAGAACATCCCAGCGGCGCCGAATGGGATTGAGCCCAGGCCTGCTGGGATGCGAGGTAATCACGCTTACCACTACACCACAGGCGCCACTTAAACGTCTCAAAATGTCTATGTCCAATTTTTGAATGATTTTTAAAAAAGCTCGTAAAAAATCCAAACTTTTGAAATATTTTAAAATATTGACTTTTGAAAATTGACAAAAATCGTAGAACACGAACTTTTGGAAATGAGATTGCAATCTTCACACTGCCGTACTCTAACGGAACTATCAACTCTATGCTTTCAACTTCTCCATCTATCGTATAAAAATTACCACTACAGTCTGTTATTTGAAATTAGCATCTTCAACTATGTAAATCGTTGACTTCACGTAGAAGTAATACTAAAACATATATATATATATTTATAATAAGAAAGCAATGTTTAAGACATTTCAAATTTTTAAATCGGTAATTATATTTTAAGATACGGGAAATGGATGTTATCGTCGGCCTAAAAGCCTCTAATTTGGACCCATACATGAATACAGCAATCGACTAATTTTTCAATGGCGATCAAAAATATCCTTCAGTACCGTCCCAATGACGCGTTCATCTAGACAAAATTGATAAATAGTAGATTGTTTGCGATGGGCCCAATCTTAGATCCATAGGCCAACATTAGAGCCATTTCCCCTATTAGGATTTTAATATTTTTTTTTCCATTTTTATTATTTTTTTTTGTAAACCTCTTTATATATAGAAATGCCGTTTCCGTGTTACAATTTTTTGAAAAATTTCATGGAGCCATAAAATGGCCGAATTTTATCAAAAATGATAATTTTTGCCCATAACAAACAATTACGCAAAGTTTCATACAATGCATATTTACAATAAATCAAACGTCAGAGACCTCGTAACATTTTAGAAATCTTACACTTTCATATTTTTGAAGATATTGAAATTGAAATCAAACAAATTTTCGAAACTCTAGGGCACTAGAATTTTTAAGGTCTGAGATTTAAAAACAATTTCGAAATTTATACTCATTTACAGGGTGTCCATTCAAATTCAATTTTTCAATTCCCGGTTTTTTCCCGGTTATTTGAAATAAACCAAACCCCAACATCACATCCGCCTTAAACAAAAAAGGTGTTCAAAAATAACCATTTAGAGATAATCATATAAATTTTTGAGCAGCGTCTACTTTGTAAAAAAAATATGATATGAGATTTGCATTAACATGTTGATGATCTACATAGATCTCAAAAATCTCATAGAATCATGAATTCGTATAAAATCAAAGAGTTTCACTGCAAAAAATGAGCCTAAATCATGTTTTGGCACGCGGAAAAAGCATATATCATTACAAGAGATCTGAGAATGCGAAACCCAGTATTACAAGCTATTCCAATCTTCCTGGAGTTTAGATCTTGAAGTTCGATAAGCCAAATAAGATGTTTTGTAGAATACAAAGATGTGTTACCAAAATATTTATCATTCTCGAAATAGTCCTGGCGATGTTTTAAAGTTTAATCGAAATCTTGTTCCTTGTCCACTCCGAATTGTTGAGCATTTTCTACATAATTTAAAATTAATAATTGTGTTTAAAAATAACATTATTGGATTATCCAAACCATCCCGAATATCTGATCTTGAAGTTCTGTAGATTCAACAAGGTATACGAAGATTCAACATAATGGTAGAATGGTTAAACCTTCGTGTAAACAAGAGAATATAATCACAAACGAAGTGACAGACGACAACTGGCGAAGAAATCAATTAAAATAATGTGGTTCGCTGTAATAGAATTTTCTTAGAAACTTGTGCCATCAGCCACTAGATGGACTAGTATTTTTGTTTTGATTTGAACTTTGAACATACTTGATTTTGTATGCAATATGATCTTTGACAGTGTGCAAAGAGTGTATCATTTTGTCATTTTTTTATGCATTTCGGTTTAGAGTAGAGTGAAACAGATAGAACCAAAACATTCTAGTACATTTAGTGTTGCCATGTGGTACAATCCATTAGTAGTTTTGCCATGTGGCACAATCCAGTAGTAGTGGTGTTGCCATGTGGTACACTGAAAAATTGCATTAGCAGGTGCGTCACCAAACTTTTCGAGTCGCTCCGTCTGTCACTTCGTTTGTGATATAATGGCGTATGTGATATTGAATCGATTGATTCCAAGTAACATTGCAAGTTTTATAAAGGTTTTAATGATTCTTCAAGATTAAATTATGGCCTACAAGACTATGATAAACCTACAATTGGTACTTGGGATGAGTATGTATGATCTTTCCCGGTGCAATTTGGATTTTCCCGCATTTCTCGCGGTTTTTTTTTCGGAAAATCCGGATTCCCGGTTTTCTCAGTTGGATGTCCATCCTGCATTGACTTAACAATATTTTGTCAAGATTTCAAGACTATAGATGATTTTTCGATTCTCCAGAGATTTTTACATAGGATTAGCCCAATTTTATCGATCGTACATCCCTCCGAGTCAAGATATCCATGAATAATTAAATAAAATAGGGGGAAGCAGGGTAAAACCGGCCATACCTTCATTCATAGAGGCTTGCGGTGACCGAGACCACTTTCATTTGATTCTCCAGAGATTTTTACCTCCATGCTGCATCTC